>NC_142283.1:80368446-80708285 GCF_052056855.1 Sturnus vulgaris
AGAGCAGCTGTGGCTGCCCCTGGATCCCTGGCAGTGTCCTAGGCCAGGCTGGACATTGGGGCTTGAACAACCTGGGACAGTGGAAGGTGTCCCTGCCATGGCAGGGGGTGGCACTGGATGAGCTTTAAAAGCCCCTTCCAACCCAAACCATTGTTTGAATCCATGGAGACCCAGTGGGTTGAACTGGAAGTGGAAGCTGTCATGCCTCCTCATCCATCACTGCTTCCCAAAACTGTAAGCCAGCCCTGTTATGCACAGGCATGGGTTGTGCTCCATGTCCCCCATGCCATGCCCCCCTACACACACAGGGAGGATGCACCCAAAGCAGCCTCCTCTCCCTGCCCTTTGCACAGGGGGGTCATGGGGACAGTTCCCCTGTGAACGGGGACAATGCCACACTCACTCCTCTGTCATGCAGCCAACACAAACCTAAGATCTTATGCCCACCCTGACTCCAGAACAACACAAATAAAAATGAATATCCTTGGCAGCAAACAGGGATGGGCAGAGAAGCTCATGGTTGCCTCCACAGTCCAGTAATTCTCACTATTGCCAACTCCTGCTGTTCAGACAGTGTCTGCCCTGTCTGCAGAGCAGAAACACATCTCCAAGAACCCTGCTCAAGTCCTAAAAGATTTCTTCTTTCTCCTTTGACCTTTACCAAGGGCAGACTGGACCTCTGCTCTTTAGGTGCATTTGAGTGTGAAAGCATTGGAGAATGACCCATGGGAGAACAAAGAGGAGACTGCTTGTGGAAACACATGCTGAAATTAGAAAATGAAATAAACAGCCAGTTCTAAAAGAGAAAACTCCTGCCATAAAGTACATTTTGAGGGTGGGAGAAGGGAAAGAAATGGTTGTGCACTGCCCTGCTTTGCTAAACAGGCAGATGGGACCTGTATTTCTCTTCTGAAACTTTAATGGAAGGATATGATTCTGCTGCAAGCATATTTTATATGCCTGGCGATTAAAGAGGAAGGAAAGGGCATAATTTATAGAATTGTGAAACACAGAGGATAGCTTTCTGGCTGCAATGTTTCTTTATTTTCTTGTTATTCCTCTTATTCTTCCTTTTGCTCCTAGGCTTGTGAAAGGTGATGGATGGGCAGTGGTGGAGACAGAAATCTTCCTATTATATTCACAGGGCAGATACTGAATCAGCAACCACAGTGGCTCCATGAGCTGCACCTCCTCTGAACAAGCTTGAGACCAAAAAAAAAAAGTGTTTCTGTGTGTCCTCAGCCTTTCTACAGCACTTTCCAGCTCCTACAGCTACCTCACTTCTCTGCAGTTAGCAGGCTTCAGTCTTTCAAAGAGGAAATTTGAGCCTTGCTTGGTTCTTGATGTAGATGAGAACACGACATGGCCAAGCTCTTGTCCCAGTCTGATCCTTCAGACCCTGCATTTTCATGGACAATCTGCCAAATTCCTTCTGGCATTTCCCACCCATCCCACCTCAGAGGAAGCCATTACCACCTGTGTTTGTCCAGAGAGACACCTTGCAGACAAAGACCCGCTGGCCAAGAAGGCGCCCAGAACTCAGTGGCACATCCTTGCAGTGAAGATGGCCAGACACACACTCAGCTGAATGAACAGAAGTGGGGTCTAGAGGTCGAGGGAAGTAAACCTTCCATTCCATTCATCACTTTTGAGACCACAGTGTCCAGTTTGGAGTCCCAAGAGAGACCCTGCCATTGTGGAGGTACCAAGATGGTCAGTGAGCTGAAGCACATGAGATGAGAAGAGAGAGTTTTGTTCAGCCCAGAGAAAAGGGCATGAAGGGGGAATCTCGTTTTTTCATGGACCTACCTAATGCAAAACTACAGAGGAGAAGGAGTCAGACTCTTCTCAGAGCACAAGAGCCATGGGCAGAAGTTTCAGCAAAGCAAGTTGATATCAGACATAAGAAAAATATTTCTTACTAAGAGGCTGGTCAGACCTTGAACCATGAAGCCAGAGAGATGCTGGGATTTGTATCCCTGGAGATGCTCAAAACTCAACCACATGAAGGCATGAGCCTGACTGAGAGATGGAAGTTGGATCAGGAGTTTTCAAAGGTTCTTTCCACCAAAACAATTCCCT
The DNA here is from genome assembly GCF_052056855.1 of Sturnus vulgaris. Lineage (NCBI taxonomy): Eukaryota > Metazoa > Chordata > Aves > Passeriformes > Sturnidae > Sturnus > Sturnus vulgaris. Next base: position 80,370,529 of record NC_142283.1, read on the forward strand.
GACTCTGTGCTCCAGTTGCGCAGATAGGGAGCCAAGGCTCAGAGCAGATGAAATAACACAACCACAGGTATGCAGGCAACCTGCACCTGAGGCCACATCTCCACAGAGCAACCTAAAGCCCTACCCTCACTGTTTTTGAGCACATTAAACCCCTCACCACAGTCGTGTCTGTGTGTGCTGGGCTTTCTGAGGTCACCTGCTTCCCTGGTAGAAGGCTGAACTTCTCCTGCTGCAAAATTCTTTGGATTTTTAATTTTATTTCAACTTCGGGGCCAATCCAGCAACTCATCTCTCTGCTAACACTGTCAGTGAAAGCATCAACTGCATGGCTGGTTTCTGTGATGTGGAACCCTGCCCACCAAGACTTGGACCAGGACTGTGCAGCCCATTTCACATCAGCCACCATCCAGCCCACGCTTGGCAAAAGACTGAAGACAGTATCAGCCATGCCTGCATGACTCCTGGCTTTGGGCCATTTTTCTCCAGCCTTCTGAGCAGCCACGATATAAATCTTGCTCTTCTTTCACTGGTCTTTGCCGTGACAACACAATCACTTGGCTGCCCATGCCAGCTCTCACTGGGCGTTTGTCAGGGATGCGTCAGTGGAAAAATGAACCCAGCACCCTGGTGAGGAGGGGGAGCAGATCCTCATGAAGCTCACCACTGCTGCCCTCCCTCAGCTCACACGTTTGCTGCAGGAGGAGTGCAAGCCCTCCTGAAATCACTGTGAATATTTACCTCCACCAGGAGCAAATCCGTATTCCTCCCTCTCGGTGAATAAGCAGGAAGACCTTGCCCAGATAAATGCAGGGTGAGAGCTTTGCTTCCCCTCCAATACCAGCACTCCCATGCCTAAATATCTCCATTAAATATGCGTGTGTGCATGTGTACACATCCTTTGTTCAGAGCTATGTTTACTCTTGAGAAAGAAGACTGCTTGTCCCATTGAAGCCAGAAAGAAGGAAGAAATTCTTTACACTGAGGGTGGTGGGGCCCTGGCACAGGTTTCCCAGAGGAACTGTGACTGCCCCATCCCTGAAAATGCTCAAGGCCAGACTGGACAGGGCTTGGAGCAACCTGGGATAGTGGGAGGTGTCCCTGACCGTGGAAGGGAGTGGGAGTAGATGAGGTTTAAAATTCCCTTCCAAACCAATCTGATTCTGTGACAGGTCAGCTGAGTCCTCCTATTCACCCCAGGAATGCTGCAACTCTTGGCAAAACATTCCCTGAAGTTGTAAAACTGAGACTCTCTAGCAATTCTCACATATTACCTAAACCTTTGGGGCTTTGTTTTCTTTTTCACTATCTGAAAACTCTTTAATTGAATCACTCCTAACTCTGTGAATTGCAGATTCTGGTCAGGGGATGCAGAACCCCACTGCGTGCTCAGCAGTGTGGGAACTCACACCCCCAAAAATCACCCACAGGGAGACCACGAGGCCAGCAGAGAAGTCAGTGGGGATGGACACAATGTGGATTCAGCTCAGGAAACTCACACAGCTGCAAGGCCATAAGCACAGGAGGGTGGAGAACTACTTCTGTCCAGAGAGAGGGAAGGGAGCCTGTACCCTGCTGAAAGATATGGGTGGACGTATTGCACTTGGCCAGCCAGAAGATTAAGGCAGGTCCCCTAATTGAGCATTTCCCAATGGGAGGGAGATAAAGAAAGCAATTTGAGGGGTGGAAAGAGAGCAGGTAGAATATGATCTGGAGAGAACAGGGTGGGCAGGAGAGGCTCCTGACAGAGAGGAGTGAGAGGAAGGCTTGTGGGGCAGAGGAGGATGCTGGCTGCACCAGCCACTGCGTGCTTCAAACACAGGGAGCAGATAACTGGAGTCATGGAGCAGGGTGGGAGGAGGTGAAGGAAGTAGGCAGGAGAGAAGATTACACGAGCACAAGGAACAACAAAGAGGAGGAAAACGGAGAAGGAAAAAATTATGCAGGGCCTTGAAGGTCAGAAGAGTCAACTTCAAAAGGATTCCTTAAAGACACAGAGCAAATGCCTTTATATTCAATTATTTAATTTCCACACAAAAACTATGTAGTATATGGGGGGGAAAGGGTGGGCAAGGGGGGATTCTCTCCCAACAGTCTATTTGGCACAGAGGGAAGACAAAGTGGAAGGATGATAAGAGAAGTCTGGGACTCTTTGTTTTTCTAATGGACGAGACAGGGCTGGAGTTGGCAAGACCCCCTTGCAAAGGACCCTGAGTGAAGTGGAGGAGGCTTTTCAGGAGAACACTGGGAGTAAGCAAGACTTCTCCTTTCTGGAACTGAAAATTGCTAAAAACTGACTTGCTCAGCCTGAAACAAAATGTTTTCCTAAATTCCAGGCATCTGCTTAATCAAAAACATAGCAAATGTCGAGTTAAACAAATCATGCTGCCTGTGAGAGTCAAGACTTTCACTTTGTAGATGCTGAAATGAAACGCTTCCATTTTTTCACAAATCCACCATTAATCTGACAAAACTGACCCAGACACAGAGCAGTTCTTTTGTCATCAAAACCTTCACTTTGTACTGAAACGTATTTAGCTGAATTATCTCTCCCCATTGTACTCAAGGAAGCTAAAGTGAAGTACAAAGCCAGAAGAGTTGGCTCCTCTATCCTGGGGCGTTCAACCCATCAGCAGAGTTAAAATCACTGACAAGCTATGGCAAGCTAATGTCAGTAAAATGGTACCCAACAGGAGGTTTGAAGCCAGCACAGTGAGCTCTACAATAAGTTCCAGTCCTTTAAACACCATGCTTAAGTAAAATATTACAGCAGGTCATGTTTTAAAGCAGACAGAATAGGTGAGGGAATCACTGAGGACCCATGAGGATCCTCTTAGGGGAGAATAGAAATTCTGCCTTTTTCATCTCCCTGCCCTAATCACCACCACTTTCCTCCTGACTATCTGTGCTTCCTTCCACTCCACACGACTTTTTCCACGTGCTCATCCCATGGTGGATGACAGCAGGGACCTGTGTCACTGAGGCAAAGACATGGTGCTGCTACATCAAGTATTTGCAGGGCCACCACGGGGCCCAACAAGGTCATAACTGCTCACACTGGAAAAAACACAGGAAGAAAGTGACTTGGTGAAGGCCACGAAACAGGCCAGTAGAGGAGCCATGAGTGGAAATCTTGTCCTCCTGTTTTTGCCCACCTGTATCCCAAGTGTTTAGTACTTTGCTCTGTTCAGCTTTGACCTTACGAGTTCCCTTAACCTTCTCCTGGCAGTCTCCTAATGGGCAAATAAATCTCTGGAGAGTATCTTAAATTCTTTTTTATCACAGACTGTATCAGTGTGATAATAAGATCAGCCTTCAGACTCCCCATTAAGTCACAGAAGGTGTGGTCATCAGTCATGCTTTTTCCAGACTTAATTGCCAGACAGACACTTTAAGTGGAAAGTCCACCTAATGAGCCCAATCATTAAAACATCCCTGGTTCCTATCTGAGATGGAAAATTATATTACTCTAATAAGGGGGTTGCATCCTTGCCCCCCTATTCAATCATGCAGCACAGGAAAGGTGAGACTCCTCTGCAAGTTTGCCTTGGATGTGTTTCATTTAAATACAGCCCCCTGCTTCAGGCAAGAAAAAGTAATAAAACTCTTCACAGAAGGAAGACTGGGTGGTTGGAGAAGGTGGCAGCAACCTAAAGGTGAGCAAGGGAGTCACCACTGATGATGGGAGTCACCACTGACACCAGGGATGCTCCTGAGGGCTGCCCAGGTGGAGACTGTGGCAGAGTCACCACAGTGGCTGCGCCAGGGTGGAGAAAATGTGACATCTGTGGGGTGTGTTCCTGCAAAAAGCCATATGGGGATGTATGGAGTGGGCTCTTAACTGTGACACTTCTGTCCCAAACAGTTTGAAAGAAATGGCTCCATCTGAAGAAAGGATTGGCTGTGTTGGCCACCTTCAGGACCTGCACCACGTGGGAGAAGTGTCTGGGCAGCTGCCAGGAGTTTGGAAACTGAGGTGGAGCAGCTCACTGATCCAAAAGCCCTCCCATGGGGCATCTCCAGCCAAAGTGCCCAAAACAGGGATCAGGCTGCAAGTCCACTGCAAAGGGATAATCCTCTCCTGCCCTGTCCACTTCTGACAGAAATACTTTCCCACCTCTCCATCTCCCACCCCTAGGCATCTCGAAAAGCTTCGTCTAGGTAAGCGCCGTCAGGGAGCTCGGCCTAGGTAAGACCAGCCCAAGTCCCTGGTGGTCTTCAGCCACGCCAGATGGTTTTGGTTAGAAGCCATCAAGCCCATGGAGGTGCCCCAGTTGGCCTGCCCCCACCCCAAAGCAGGTGAGAGCTGCTCTGCAGGGAATCCCAGCGGGAACGGGCAAGCCTAAGTTCGGAGCTGCACATCCAGCGGCGGCTTTGCCAGCTGGTTCAGAGCAATCCCTAATAAAAACAAAAGAAGCACGGAAGGGCGTGTTGCTTTTGGGTAATAATACATCTTAGAGCTGCACGGTGAGGCAAAGACAACGCCACACCCTAAAGCCACCCGAAGGGTGTGAGCATTATACAATGATTCGCCCACGCCCAGAACCTCCGACGACAATTAACATCCAGCTAAGGATCAGTAAATACCGTATCTCAAACCAGGAAACGCCGGCTTTTTCCATGTGCAAGGAGAAAAAAAAAAAAACAAAAACCCAAACCAAAGATGTGTCTTAACACGAATATCACCCCGGGCAGATCCGCACCATCCCTGCGCTCGGTACTTTCTGCCCTGCCCCTGGAAGAGACCAGCAAAGCCAGTGGCATTCATATTCTGAGTTATATTAAGCATCAATTTCAGAGTTTTCTCATCATTTCCCTCCTAAATTAAAAAAAAAAGAACAAAAAACCAACAACAAACAAACGTACAAGCAGAGATGATGGAACTATTTAAATGCATAATTACATTTTGATAACGACAAAGTCATGCGAGGCACTTAATAGATAATAAAACGACAAGATCTCATCACACCCAAGCTTATTTTCACAGCTGTAAATCTACTTCTGGTAAAGTTGCCGGGAAAAGATTTTACTATTGAGCAATAATGGATACAAAATAGCACTTATTAAAGGGAAATGGGAGCAAGAACTCATCAGATGTTGAAAGACAACAGAGAAAATCAGTTTGTTATTAGGAGACAGGAGAAATAACACTGTTCTGTTGGTCTGAGATATCGGCAGAGAGATGTGTTGGTTATTAACAGAGATCCCACTTTTTTCCCCCTCTAAACCACAGTGCATTTGCTGTGATGCTCATGAAAACAGCAATTAAAGATGCAGCTCTGGGGTTGCACCTCCAGGAAAAGGAAAAAAAAAAAAAAAAAAAAAAGCCAGCAAAATGAAAGTGTCTCCTGACCTATTCCTAATAATTTCTGAGGTCAGGAAATTCAAGTTGTTTTTCCAACATAACTCAAGTTATGTTTTCCAACATGAATTCACCTGGACCATTAAAAACAAAAGAGAAGAGATGATGATTGTGATAAATCTACTTTCTGAGTGATCCCAGGAAAAAGGCAGTGGCTTTGGGTCTGCAGGAAGGATGCAGCTAGTAGAGTTACTGTGTACCTGCCTAAAAAAGGGAGACTCAAAGCCTTCCTGGGGCCAGGTGGTGCTCCCAGGGAGGAATGGTTGTTGCAATATTAACGAGGGAGAAAACGGGAACACCAGGGACAACTGAAATATATATTCCTGGCTGGCACAGCAGATACAGTTTGGGTAGCTCAGGAACAGAGGGGTCATGCTGGACGTGGCTACTTGCCCTCAGGGCAGCCAGCTGGGGCAGATCAGGAGATGTTTGTACAGACAACAAAACTCCTGCTTCAATTTCTGAATCCTGAGAGGGGGCTGGAGAAAAGATGGATTTTAATTCTCCAGCTGCAGTAGTGAATAACAGGAGTGAGGCATAGCCCTACCAGTGAACATACAAGCAAAGAAATAAAAATGTCCAATATTGTTTACTGGTGATGGCTCGGAGCATAGTCCGATCTGACTAAGTGTCTACTGGGCAAGGTTTTTATTATTATTATTATTATTATTATGATTATGATTATTATTATTATTACTACTACTATGACAATTACTGTTATTATTACTATTGCTATTAATTGTAGTGACCATTTAAACTGCACCAGTGTCTTACAGCCACATGTTGGATACTCATTCCCTTAAAGGCACTGTATAAGTGAGACCAAGGGAGGAATAATCCATTCCTAAATGCTTGTGCTGCAAAGAAACAGTGGGACAAAAAAAAATATTGCCCGTTTTGGGCAGAAGAGGAACAGAGAGATCTGACGATTTGCAAAGGCCATGGATAAAGCCCTTGACAGAGCCAAAATTTGATGTTAGTTTTTACAAATCCCAACTCAGCCCTCTGTCTAGACTATCAGCCTGAACTAGTGTCATTTAAGGCTCAGCTTTATTCAAGGATAGAAGCTGCCTAAAGCTCAGAAGGGCTTCAGGTCAGGGCCGTCCCATGGGCTCTGATGGGGACAAACTTTTCTTAGCAGGGGTATTGTGATATAGGACAAGGGACAAAGGTCTCAAACTAAAGAAGAGGAGATTTAGATTTGATATGAGGAAATGTCCAAGGCCAGGTTGGACAGTGGAAGGTGTCCCTGCCCACGACAGGGCCCTTTAGGTTCTTCCAACCCAAACCACCGAGTGAATCCCTTATGCCAGGTGGTTGCCATGAGCTGAATCCTGAGCCCAAACCCCAGGGTTGGTGGCACCAGCCCAGCAGCTGGGTGGCTCAGCTCATCCCTGGCAGTGTTTTGGCACCTGGAAAAGCCAGAGAATGCTGAAGTGCACCAGGACAGAATAAATCACCCCAAGGGAGCTGTGATCAGCAGGGTTTGTGCTGGTGGCATCACTCAGCACCTCCACAGCTCAGCTGGGATTTTCACTGGACAAAACCAAAATGATGTGGGCATGAAAGAAGAGTGGGATTCCAGGGGGAAACAGGGATAGTCAGAAAACTTGGGAATGACAGCTTGGTCCATCTACCACCCAGCCAGGCAGGGTGCTGGGGAAAGGGCAGGGTTCTGCATCCAAGAAGGGACACTCAAAATAAAAAGTACCAACGAAGTGAGGTTTTTAAAAATATAAACAGTTTCGGGGAACAAACACAAATGGCGCGCAAGCTAAAAATAAGCAGCAGCAAGTGCAAAAAAAAAAAAAAAAGGATTAAAGGAGCCCGAAAGAAATAGTGAACAGCAAATTGCAGGGAATTGTTCAGCAAACAATAAAACGCTCCTTGCCATCTCCCTGCAAAAGGCAGATGGCACTGGGAGAAAGCAACCCCCGACAAATGATAGCTGCAAAAGGGGTGAAGGAGGAGGGGGGGAGAAAATTTCAGACCTGGCAGATTTGTTAAGTGGTAATTTTCCCTCTGTCTGTGCCGAAGACAAAGGGGAGGGAAAGCTCCCCAAGACAGGGATTGTATTTCACTCCGCGGTTGAGAAGGCTTTCGAGTGTCTGCAGATAGCGGCAAGAAATGGTCCTAAAAAGATTAGAGCTCTTAAGGTAGGGCAAAATACTATATCCAGACAACACACTCGAGTTTTAATGACAGTGGGGAGAGGATTGAGTGAACCATTGTCTGCTGCCTCTAGGAAACCAAAAACTTAATTTGAAACAGCACAAGCTCGAGCTGGACTTTTCTAACAGAAAGGCTTTACTCCTGCCCTTTAAGCATCACTTTTTATCCCTGACACACATTTTTCATTCATCTTTTTCCCACAACCAATACAAGTTTAAGCAGGATCTTCAGCATTTTTAGGGTGATCTGGGTGGCTTGGCTGTGAGCATCTCCCTGTCTGGAATGCACCTCTTCTCACTGTATCCCTCTTGCCAGGCCATTAACTGTGTCTATGGATACCCACCTGATGGATGAAGAAGGAAAGTGACTTCCCAGAGATGCATAGGGAATGTGCTGGGAAAGAAATTCACTCTAAGTTTCCCAAATCTCAGCGCCCAGACTATCCCCCGCCCTTCCTAACCCTGATTCCACTGTGGGCTTGCAAAGTGGGTGCAAACCAGCAAAGCTTCCATGCAACCCATTTTACACTGGGACCAAGACCAAGCATCATACCCAGACTTAAATCATAGAATCCCAGAATCGTTTAGGTTGGAAAAGCCCTCTAAGATCATCGAGTCTAAGCGTTAACCCAGCGTGGCCAAGGCCACCCCTGCATTCTGACTGGATTGGGGTTTCTGTGCCTCCCCAAAAAATGAGGCCGATTGCTACGACCTCAAAGTAGCCAATATGCCCCTTGGGAGTTACCAGGACTCCCCTGGCACCACCTGGCTCGGGACAAGGACAAGAGAAAGGCATTGCTTTGCTGCCAGCCTCACGACTGCATATTCCAGGGCGCGGGGCGCACCACTGTCATCCCCACCGGCCCCATCTCTGGCAGGTGACACCGAGGTGGCTCTGCCATCCCCCATCTCAACTCTAGCATCCCCCAGCCAGAGACTTTCGCTGCAGGGACCCCCTCTGACCTTGCCTGGGGCTCTGTTGCTAAGAATAAAACGCAGAGGGCTGAGCTGTGCTGGCGCGCGGTGGGATAATTGCAGGGAAGCGGCTGCTGTAGCCCAACGACCGCAGTAATTGGGCATGGGCCATCCTGCAGCCAGGTTTCCCGTGCTATTATCCCCTTATTAATAGAAACCAAATCTACCTTTGCAGAGGCAGCACTGCGAGCCTGGAATTATGCGGTGTGGGGCTGCAGGGAGGCATCCGCGGCATCTCTGCGGCAGCCTCAGCCCTTCGCCACCCAAGGGGTGGGTCCTGGCAGGATCCACAGGATGCTCCCGCCCAAGTCGTGGCCAAACCCCAGCCACACAGAGCCAAGGTCCCCTGTGGCCATCAGGAAGGTGAATGTTAGACTCAGCCACACGATGGTTGCCCTCACGGAGGCAGGCGAGTGAGATTTGTCCTATTAACTAATTAATCCCAGCAGCATCCCTCCAAGGTACGGCAGGGAGTATTAATTTCATCTCCCAAGAAGGAAAGCTGAAGGTCAAAAAGACTTGAATTTCTCCTTGCCTACCTGGATGGGGTATGGTGGGGGCCACAAGCCAAGCATTCATGGATTAAGGGCTGGAAAATAATGCACAGCAGCTAAGCTGGGATGGTGTTGCCAGGGTACCACAGGATGTTAAATGTAGAAGAGGCAAGAGTGACAGCATCATTTTAAGGAGAATCAACCCACACTGCCAGGGGTCTCATTGCTGGAATACATGAAAGCAAAGTGCTGATTTTTGGGACACCCAAGGACAAGGTGGAAGTCTCTGCAGGGGCTTCCAGGACTTTCATGTCAATGTGGTCATGTGGTTTTCCATGGCCAGGACTAACACAGATACTTCTCCCCATCCCTGTCTTATTCCAGGCCAACTTCCTCTCTGAAGCTCAACTTGGAAACAGTCCTGAATAAAATGTGTGCCCGATCATGACTTTTTACTTGCCTCAGAAAGAAGGAAGCAAGGTGTGAGTCAGGATTAAAGCTGGAATGTAGATTAAATGCCTCCATCCAAAATGCAATCAACAATGAAGAGAGTAAGGTCTGGGTTTGGCATATTTGGTTTTTTTTCAACCAAGTTTATTAAGGTCTTCAGGGCCACCTGAATCTTATCTCAAATTTGAGATTTGCTTTGAAACTTACAAAGTGAAGGGTCTGGAGCACAAGTCTGATGAGGAACAGCTGAGGGAGCTGGAAAGGGGCTCAGCCTGGAGAAAAGGAGGCTCAGGGGGGACCTTGTGGCTCTGCACAACTCCCTGACAGCAGGGGACAGCCGGGGGGGGATTTGGGATCTTATCCCAGGGAACAGGGACAGGAGGAGAGGGAATGGCCTCGAGTTGTGTCAGAGGGTGGTTTAGTTTGGAAATTAGGGAGAATTTCTTCACTGAAAGTGTTGTCCAATCATGACATGGGCTACCCAGGACAGTGATGGAGTCTACATCCCCAGAGGGGTTTAAAAGCCATGTGGATGTGGAACTTGGGAACAGGGGTCAGTGGTGGCCTTGGCTGTGCTGGGGGCATGGTTGGACTTGATGGTCTTGGAGGGCTTTTGCAGCTTGAACAACTCCATGTTTCTCTGATTCCCCAGTGAGGCTCACTTCTACCTCCTCCACCATCCATGGCAGGCAAAGCCCAGCAGATGATCTCTTACAGAACAATCTTAACCACAAATGTTAATGAAGTCAAGACTGACACAGGGAATTATCAACCCAGAGTATTTCTGTGCTTCCCTCTTTCTCTACCTCTTCTTCACCCAGATTTTAGTATTTCTCATTTCAGCAATTAATCCCAGCCTTTCTGAAGAGGCTGAATCCTACAAGCTTGAAACCATGTCCTCACAGAGCCAAATCAGCACAGATATGCCAGAGAGCAGTGCAGATGGCTTTTCCTTCCCCTGAAACTCGAGACTTTGCTTCTATTCAGTGTTGTGGTGCTCTGCAGACTGGGGATGTCAGAAGCCTTCCCCATATGGCAAGCAAGAAGTCACCCTGGAAAGACTAAAGCAGAGAGAGAAGACCTGGGCTGCCTCCTGCATTTTTCAGCCCTTCTCAATCCCTTTGTGAAAGGCTGGTGCTGTTAAGCGACTATGTAAGAGATGAGAAGAGTCAGGGGAAATAAATAATACATAGATGTTGAAATGTGTTGCCAAGGCCACCTTCAGGATGGATCTGTACCCTCTGGACAGCTGCCTGCTCCTGCCCTGGAGAGATGTCACTGGGAGTGAAATGGAGCTCCTGGGCAAGACGTTGTTCCAGAGTGATGCATCAGAAAACCTTGTGGGTGACAGAAACTGTAATTGCTGTGTTTAAACTTTACTGGCCCATTCCACCCCTGTGAAACCCAGCTCTGCTGCTGATTTCTGCAGAAGAGAGAGGGATGTGCCCCTACCAGGGCAGCTGGTAGGGATACCTCTCCCCAAAACCTGAGCAAAGCTGCCTGAGCAGAGGGCTCCTTGTACCCCTGGGGCCTCATGGATGCTCTGGCTTCTGTGAGGACCTGAGCAACATTCCTCATTTTCCCAACAGCAGCCCAAATGAGGTGCAGAGAACCACCAGCCTGAAAAAAAGGGATCTTAGACCCAGTGTCTTCTTGGGGTTCAGGGAAGCAGTGTCTTGTGTACAGAGGCTGCAGAGACCCCAAGGGAGCCACACTGCATCCCACTAGCTCCATCCCCAAATCCTTACTTCAACAGCAGCTTGGCCACATCTGCCTCTATTTTTCACAGTAACCTCCCCAAGAGCTCTGTGGCTCTGTAGCAGTAAGAGATCACGTATTTGACACTCCAACTCCATAACTGGAATGTAGGATAAAAGGTATGTGGTGTGGCTGGATGCAGCCAGGACCACGATGTGAGGTGCCCCGACTCACAACACGGAGAGCTGGCTGTGCCCATAAGGCCAGCAGCCCACTGAAAGGGGTCCTGTCCCCAGTCTGTCCTTTCCATTAGGGTTAGGAGGTGAGGCATCACCCCTGGAGCAATGGCACAGAAGCACAAGGACACCAGGAAGTGCCCAGAGTGCTGGGAGATGATGGTGAGGGCTGCATTGGAGGGGCAGCTTCCAACCTTGCTGTGATGGAGAAGCCCAGGCACACCCCTGCCTCACTGCTGCTGCCTGGAAAACACCCAAAACACCCCCAGCAAAGCACTCTGCAACCCATTAAGCCTCCTCTCCTCTCGTGTGCCTGCTGCAGAGGGCAGCTGGAGGGCTCAGGAGGCACAGCACAGAGGGATGCTGCAGGGATCCTAATATGGGATGCACACAGATATTCTAATGCCTCTGCAAACCTTCCCTACCCCCGACACACATCTGCCAAGATCAGAACTGGCTACAAAGATTGAGGATGTTTTTTTAGAAATATTAGCCATAGCTGTTTGCACGCATTCGCCTGACAAAGCGACTGGGAGAAGAGGGGGGAAATTCTCTTCCTGTTTAGCACAAAAATATAGGTAACAATTATGAGGCAATAATTGATTCATCCGATAGTTTATTAACTGGAGTTGGGGTGTGCAAGTGACAGGCTCTGCAGCCAGCCTTTCATGTGACACGTTATTAAAGGCTCTTTTTTCTGGCTCTGAAAGGCAGTGGCTGGAAGATCAAAGGTCAGACATTTCAAGAAGTAAATTGGTTTAATGTGGCTGCAGATAGCCTCACAAAAACCTAATAAATATGCAGTGAAATGTAAGGAGAGAAAATTGTGGACAAGAGAGACAATTACTTTGAAACCAGGATAAGAGCAGCGCAGGCTCAAATTAATCAGTGTTCAGGCTTCTTCTCTCTGTCTCAGGATTTAGTATGCAGAGCAGGAGCCCAGCTGAGGCTGGGATGTGTGCAGGGAGCACTGGTACCCAACACCAGAGCCTGCTGGGGGAAGATGCTCAACTCCAATCCGCAGCTGGGGTGGTGCTGAGAACCACCTTGGTTTTCCAGGTACACCTGAGACCCACAGCAAAGGATGTTCGTGAGCACCACAGGATTCTTTGGTGGCTGGTGGACAGATTAGCACTCCATGGCTGAATATTCTCCTAAGAGGACAGCCTGGCACAGCTGGGGCTGCTCAGCTGCACAAGAGAAGGCTCCAGGGAGAGCTCAGAGCCCCTGCCAGGGCCTGAAGGGGCTCCAGGAGAGCTGCAGAGGGACTGGGGACAAGGCAGGCAGGGACAGCACACAGGCAATGGCTTCCAGTGCCAGAGGGCAGGGCTGGATGGGATCTTGGGAAGGAATTGCTGGCTGGGAGGGTGGGCAGGCCCTGGCACAGGGTGCCCAGAGCAGCTGTGGCTGCCCCTGGATCCCTGGACGTGTCCAAGGCCAGGTTGGACAGGGCTTGGAGCACCCTGGGACAGTGGAAACTGTCTGTGACCCTGTCCTGGGGGAGGCTGGAACAAGGTAATTTTGAAGGTCTCTTCCAAGAAACTGTTCTGTGTTTCTATGATTTCATTTTATGACCCTGTGGGGAGCCCTTGGTGTGTCTAAGTAGGCTCATGGCAGCACTGAAACATCAACTCACAGCTCAAACCCCATTGTCCATGGGTAAAAAATGAACACAGAAGGGCTTAATTATAAAAAGTGATTTTTTGCTTGATCTTGTGACATTTTCAGAAAGTCCAGATAGTGATACGTGAATTACGTGGGTTTTTTGGTTTGGATTTCTTGAAATGCTTTAACTCTAATAACCTCTAAACACTCACACCACAGGATTTCTTTGCTAAAAAGTCACAGGTTCACTCCTTTTAACTACAGGTGAGAAAACACCCACTCTAGTTCTTTAATCCGGAAAAGGGGCTTCCCACATGAAAACAAAGCATGATATTCCCAGCACGGCAGCAAACAGGAGCAGAGGAAACCAATCCATGAAACAAAATGCCTGGTACTCCTTGGACAAGCAGATAAGGGTTCGACCTCTTTGTATTCCCTCGCAGGTCCTTCCCCAGTGGAGTCACTGTGATCCATTGTGATTTATTATGGACAGACTGAGAGGGATTGAGCAGCAGGGCTTGTCTGGGATTTAGCAGCGCCAAGCCTCCCCTTCCCACCCTCACAGGGACCTTCTGCAAGCACCTAAAGGTTGGGACCCAAGGACTAAATCTTTCAGTAGAATCACAGAATCATCACATTGGAAAATCCTGCTGAGTCCAGCCATTCCTTCTCCCAGCACTGCCCAGTCCAACACTCACCCATGTCCCCAAGTGCCACATCCACACAGCTTGTAAACCTCTCCAGGGATGGGGGTGCCACCACTGCCCTGGGAAGCTGTGCCAATGCCTGACCACCCATTCTGTGAAGAAAATTTCCCAATATCCAATCTAAACCTCCCCTGGCCCAGCCTGAGGCCGTTCCCTCTCCTCCTGTCCCTGTTCCCTGGGATAAGATCCCAAATCCCCCCCGGCTGTCCCCTCCTGGCAGGGAGTTGTGCAGAGCCACAAGGTCCCCCCTGAGCCTCCTTTTCTCCAGGCTGAGCCCCTTTCCAGCTCCCTCAGCTGCTCCTCATCAGATTTGTGCTCCAGACACTGCCTGACCTCCACTGCCCTTCCTAGGACACGGTCCTGCATCATCAGCCACATTCCCCACAGCTGGACCATGGATGAACAGGATCCCTCTGCCTGCCACATCCCCATTCATGACTGCACCCTCTGCCCGGAATGGAGCTGCAGCCAGAACAGCACCCACACCTCCCTAGTGAGGAAACCTCATGAGAAGCCTTGGGGATGAGGCAGAGAGGGACAGCTGGTGCCACCTGTGTCCCTCTGGCCAAGCTCAGAGAGAACCCACCCTTCACGGGTCAACAACAAGGAGAACTGATGGGACATGGACCTCTGCATCTGCAGCCCACACAGGCAGCTCCTGCCCTGAGTTATCTGCGTGTATATTGCTCTGCCATAAATCAGGAGCCCTGACACCGTAATTTGTATCTGGGGAACCTGGAGCAATTACAAAATCAGCCCAAACACCATTTGTTTCACAAGATTTTGCCCTTAGTTAGCACTGTCGTTCTGCTTTAATTGCACTGTAATTAATTGCAACAAAACTGTTTGGAAAGTGCATGTGCACAGTGGAAAGGCTGGAATATTGCAACCTGACTCCTCTGTTGCAGCCTCAAGTATAAAATCTGTCATCCACTTTCCATACAACACTTAGCATTCATTTTACCACCTTGTATCCAGACGATCTCCAAGACCTCACAAAGCCAGACCAAGACTCATGGAATGCAACTACTGACTTTACATCCAGGGAAATTAGGGCTCAGAGGAGATAATCTCTTTAATTTCTCTTCAGACATGACTAAGAGGGTATAAATTGCCCGAAGTAAACCAGGCCCTGAACCGGATGTAAATCACAGCCCTGCAACACTCAGAGGTTCTCATGTTCCCTTGCAGCTCCCAAAGCCACCCAGCACCTTGAAGAGGCTGGGATCCGCCTCCTGTCCACAGAGGAGGTTGCCTCATCCATAAATCCAACATGAAGCAAAGGACCTCCCCAAAGACAGACAGCAGTGAGAGTTGGAAATTATGATGTCCCATCCTTGGAAGTGTGCAAGGCCACATCGGACAGGGCTTGGAGCAACCTGGGGTAGTGGAAGGTGTCCCTGCTCATTTTAGGTTTGTGGAATAGATGATCTTTAAAGTCACTTCCAACCCAAATCATTCTACAACAAAGGAAAGCAAATCTGATCCATTTCTTTCACAGTCCATTCCTTTTTAGCACCCAGCTGTGGCATGGAGGTCTAATCCCAGCTGAGGTGGGGGGGACTAATTCCCTCCTCTCAGCTGGCACTCTGTCCTTCAGCACATCATGTAACAGCAGCCATCATGTAATTGCTGGGCAACCACTTGGAAATGAGAAGGCACCAAATCCACCCACAGCTGCCTTGAGTCTCATCCCCTGAACAATTATTTCTGTACAGGGAAGGCAGCTGTACATCCCTGCAAGGCTGAGGAGAAGATCTGGAGGGGCACTGGAGACAGGGATTAGCCAATGTGGCTCATCTCTTCTCACACCCCCTCAGTGAATGGCCAGGACAGTGACTTGCTGCTAAGGCAGGAGGAGACATCTCCCATTTTGAAATTGCTCAACATCAGTTACAAAAAACTGTTTTGCTTTTTTTTTTAAGCTAAACAGACTTGCAGAAAAACACATGCTCTTGCTTTTCTTCCCTCTTCGTGGTTTTCGTTTTCATTTCTTCTTTTCTCTCCTCTTTCTCTCTTTTCCTTCTTCTCTTCTCTCTTCTCTTCTCTTCTCTTCTCTTCTCTTCTCTTCTCTTCTCTTCTCTTCTCTTCTCTTCTCTTCTCTTCTCTTCTCTTCTCTTCTCTTCTCTTCTCTTCTCTTCTCTTTCTTTCTCCTTTTCTCTCCTCTCCTCTTCCTCCTCCCTCCCAGAGCAATATGGTGAAGAAAGGGCCCAAATTTTGAATGAAGGCAGCAGTGCCAGCATAAAGGCCTGTGGATCCACCTCTCCAGCCACTCACCTGGCACCGTGGTGTGACACAGCATAAAGCAATTCCATGTCAGAGGTGAGGATGCACCTGCTTGGAGGAGCTCGTGGCAACAGGAGTCAGTCAGGGACCGGGCAGGCAGCAGCAGGGGGTCCAAAGGCAGCAGCAACATGACTGGGATTATCCCAGCAGCAATAGCTCTGGAAGATCCCGCTGATCTAGGAGACCTCCCAGGCACATGCCTAGAGAGCCTGGGGTTTGGCTGAGGATCTGCTCCATCAGCTTCAACTCACCTTGGCAAAAGGTGCCCAGATACCATGGTGACGGGCTCGGCAGGGATAAACACTGAACATGGGTGTGGGTTGTTTGCATAGTTAGGAAGCTGGCTGGTCTCCATCCCTCCACCCTGCCTCCTCCCAGCAGTGCCAGGACCTCAATCCAGAGTGGTCTCCTTCCCCCTCCGGGGCTGGCTCATCCGCAGGCAACACGGAGGCACTTCCCAAACGGGTTCCCTGCTAGGCAGGGCAGGGTGGGGGACAGTGCTGGGCTGCTGCCTCTCCCTGGGAGGTGGAAGTCATTTGATGGTCCCAACATCTGCCTGAACCCACATGGAGACAGCACAGAGACTTCATGGTGTGGACATTTCCTCCTCCTCCTCTTCTGCAGCTGCCAAGAACATCAAGTCTCTTGCAAAACCAACAGCTGGGATATGGTGGCCTCTCACCCACCTCAAAAAAAAAAAATCACTCAGGACCACCACACACCCATTCCTCAGGTGCAAGGGCATCTTTTTAAGGAACAGGGAAGAAGGCAATCCAAGAGTAGCGAGAAATAAATCTATAATTAAGGCAAGCTGCTCACAGGAGCGATACTTGAGAATTATGCAGACCTGTGAGCAACGTTGCCATCAGGCACGCAGCTCCTCTCAGGCTTCCAGTAAGGAATAAAAAAGCTCTGACTAATATAAAGAGGCCTCCAAATCATTCTTGGCAGAAGCATCCGAGCCTCGGATCCCCTCCCTCTATTCATCACTAAAGCTCTCTCAGGCAAAGGAAAATACACTGTGCAGCTACCTCACTGACCCAACCTGCAGCAGGGTGCAGCTGGGTGCTGGCTGCCCCTTCTCCAACATCAAATGACAATGTAAGAGCCTATCTTTTAAGTCCATTATATTAATTTTTATACTGTATGTGAATTTATATTCATAGTATATGTTTTACACAAAAAGATACATTATACAGGTGTGTATATTTATAAATATATATTGTGTTTATAAAAATAATTATGTATCTATAAAATAATACAAATATTAAGAGGAATAACGACACACAGATGAGACCCATCTTGATTCCATATTCTCATCTCCAACCTGCCAGGAAGGCAAGGGGCAGTGGCAGGGATGAGTCCTCCCATCACTGCCTGCTTTTCCAAGATCATACACACACACTCAATAATATCATGTTTCTCTGTGGTCTGAGATCCTTCACCTTTACTAATTTCTTCCAAGTGTATAAAGGCATTCCACTCGGGACACTTAATGGGAAAAAGACGAGGACTATGAACTGGGCAGGGAAGACTCCAGTTTTGAAATTATTTTAATAACTCGTTATTTAATTAAGAGCAATAGCTCTGAAATTATGTCAGTGAAACTTGCTACTTATTTATTAATTAGAGGAGGAATTTCAAAGGAGGCTACGGGAGTTAGGTGCTGGACAGCCCCAGGCTCGCTGGAAAATCCCAGGTTTCTCCAGCTAATGCCTGCTCAGTGCTCAAACACGCCGGGTCTGACTCCTCACTGCCTGGCACCTGAAGTAAACAGTGTCAAGCACAGGCAAAAAGTGAGTGTTAAACGCTGCCTGCTCTGGATCAGGGGTTCGGAAAGTCCTTGCTGCAGCGGTGGGAGTGATGGAAGGCATTGGAAGACCAGGGAGAGACCACAGAGCATCTCCTCTACCTTCCCAGGAGCCTTGCTGGGCTGTCCCAATGTGGATACATCAGGATACGTGCCAAGAAGCCCGTGAAAGGTTTATTCTCTAGAGTGGGGTGCTGGAGATGCTGAAGGCACAAAGGGTTGGCAATACCCACGGTATCACTCCCTGCAAACAGCTCTCGGATAGACCCAGCAACATCAAAATCCTCCCAAGAGGAGAAACCCCCTCTCTGATTCCACTTCCACCAAGCAGAGAGAAGTCCTACCCAGCTTCATTCCCCCAAATATTTCACCTGAGTGAACGGTGAGGGGGTCCCACATGCCCTTTCTGGGGGCAGAACAAGCTGCAGGTCCGCGAGCTGAGTGCTCCTCTGGGAAGCAGCGCCAGGACGGTTCCTCCTCCGCTGAGCACATTCCTCCCCTCCTGTTTTCATTCAGCCCAACCTTAAACAAAACCACTGCTGTTGTTTTTATCTGCGGTGCGGATCTGGGAATTGCCTCCATGGGGTCAGGGGAGCTGGAGAGGGGATTCGTGCTGCTGAAACTGAGTTTCATCTCCAGAAGGAGCTGTTAAAAATACAAGCGCTTAACTAGGTGTAACACACTGTCCTGCTGCATCCCATTTGTCAGTGAAGAAGCAAAAAAGTTCCCAAGATAGACTGAGATTTACACCCAAGCTCCAGATATGGGGTCTCCAGAAAAAGGATCTGCAGCTTCCCTATGCAAGCCCCACTTGCAGCATGGGCAGAGCGGAGCAGGTCAGCTTGAGCTGGGCTTAACCCTGCACCAAGCATCAACCTCCTCCCAGCCGTGCTTCCTAGCATGTCTTTAATCACGATTTTTCTGCCAGCATTAAATCTTCCAAGACATTTTAACTATTCAAGACGAGAACGGGATTTTTTCTCACAAGTTTTCGGCAAAGAACAACTGAAACAGAAACTCCTTCAACACAAATACTAACAAACAAGTATTAAAAATATATAATGGAATATAATAGATATTATCTTGTATAATTATAGACATACATTTCTAGATACATTTCTAGTATATATTTTCATCTACTGAAATATTTCTATTAATATATATTCCTATTCTATTCTATTCTATTCTATTCTATTCTATTCTATTCTATTTTAAATAATAATCAGCTTCCTCATGAGATCTCCTCTGCCTACCCAGCTGGACATACTGGCAGATCTGTTTTTGCACTAGTATTTCCTATCTAAAGCAAATAAACATATTTAAAAAAAAAAAAAAAAGGAGCAAAAAACCCAAGCGCCGCGAATTGAGAGGTTGTATCGTACAGGTGTTGATGTACAGCCAAAATCTCCAAGCCTGGTAAAGATTCAAGATACCAAGGAAAGAAATCAGACAGAGATTCACGGGTTTGAGTTCAAACAGCAATTAAGAACGCATGTAAATGGCGATAGATTAGTACAGAGGATCGCTACGACACGCCAAAGATTTCCAACAAGAGCACGATCAGCCTCCGAGCAACAAATTCAATTCCCTTCCCCTCCCCTCAATATCCTGCAAAAACCCCTAAAAGCTAAGGAGGACGGGGGGGGGGGGGTTTAAGAAACCCCAAAACCACATTATTTCAGAAGGCAAAAATACAGCATCTGACCCACCTTCCCTCTCCAGGTGCCGACCCTCGTCCTGCCCTGGGCTGCGCGGGGAATCCGGCAGCGTCGCTCCCCGGGTGTCTGCAGCCAAGCGGAGACTGTCATTGATTTGTGTGCAGAAAGTTAAGCCTTTCTAGGAGCGGTTGGGAGAATTCACTCCCACCACTCCCTCTAAACCAAAAGTATTTGGCACCAAGCCCTCCCCGTCCACCTGTACTATTAAGGTCTAAACAACACGTGGGACACGGACTGATTTTTTTTTTTTACCGGATCTGTTCGAGTTTCCTTTTTTAAACCAGCACACAAAGTTCTTCGGGAAGAAAAACTTGGGGGTTTATTGTGGTTTTGATTTCTTTCTTTCTTTTTTTTTTTTTTTTTAGATTTTTTTTTTAATTTTTTTTCATCTCGTTTTTCTTAAAGCAGATTTACCATCCTTTTTGTTCTCTGCTCAGCAAGACAAACCCCTCCCTGGTCTAAGTGGCGACCCCCAATTTTCCCCCACGGAGGTCACTCTGTGGTTGACCTTCCTACGATCTGCTCTGCTTCCCCTGCAAACTGCACCCATCCGAGACGGGTAAATGTGAGGAGGGGGGTGAAAACCACCTCTTTTGAAAAAAGAACTGGCTTTAATTTAACTAAAAGATCAGATTTGCACATGAATGACCCGAACAAGCAAGAAGACGGAGGCAAACTATCTTCAGACAGGGAGGTGGGTTACCCAAGTCTCCAAAGTCACTGAGTTGTCCTGATGACAAAACCCCAACCCAGGGGTCCAATCCAAGGAATGAGCGACTGAAAAACCTTCCCAAGTGCCCAGTGTGGGGTTTTTAAGCCCCACCTCCAGCACTGAGGTTTGGAAGCCAACACCTGGCCACCTCAGCTGCACCAGACGGCCAAAAATCCCATCCCACATGCACCTCCCATGGCCCCTGGCCACAAGGATGTCCCCAGTGGAGGATTCACCCCTCGGGAGCCTGTCTCAGCAGCCATGAGCAGCCTCGCCTAGCTAAGCCCAGCTCTCTGGAGAGCACACAAGCCCAAAGGGTTGGCCATCGTGTTGAGTGATAAATAACTGGGCTCTCTCCTCTTCTCCTCGACAGGTGCCCAAGGGAACAGCTCGTTCCTGAGATTCTGCCCCAAATTAAGCAGTCACACTGAATAAAACACTGCATTTCATAAAATGCTACCTCCTTTCTGGCACAGGTGTAATAACAACGGGGAAATACATGTTTTTTGTTAATACAATAAATCCGATGAGAGCAGCTGGACACTGAGTTCCACGTTATATGCTTTTCTGATGGTTTTCCTCTAAAGAGGCATATTAAAAAAAAAAACAAAAAAACAACAAATCACGAGCAAAATTGTTTATACAAGGGAAATCTTTCTGAAGCACAAGGCAAAATCAAGTGTAAGATAGCCTGGGGCAACCTGGCACTCCCAAGCAGGGCTTGGAAGAGCTCCGTGCTCAGCGAACGGTTACTTTTGAAACTTTTATTACACGCTTTCTCAGTCTGTAGGAAAAAAAAACATTAATGCTGTTTCCATCCCCACACCCAAAGCACTATCTGCAGCTCCTCTGACTACTGGGTTTCTAAGGAGTGTCTGGGTAAATCAGTAAATGCAGTCGGAGTGAACAATGTGTCTGGCCCCAGATAAGGGCAGAGCAGAACTTGGGCAGCATCCAGTGACTGTCAAAGTCGGCATGGAGAGGAACACCAATTGCCACCCACTGCTTTTCCTGGTACTCCTGTAGCTGGCATCCCCTGTGGGATGGGAGCACCCATGCAACCACCCACCCAAGCTCCTCAAGCACAAAACCATGCAACTCTTCACTTCTCACAAAACCTACCTCTTTCTTTTTTTTTTTTTTCCTTCTTCCTCCCCATCAGAAAGACTTGCCTTAATCAATTCACCAAAGCTAATGTGTTGAAGAAAAGATGACATCTCTCCCATGGTAGCAAAGCATGTTGCTGGTGGTGCTGCTTCTCAAGATGGTTTATAAGCAGGGTGTATGAAAAAGTGCTCAGCACCATGGAGGTGTCAGAGCATGTCCAGGGAAGGGAACGGAGCTGGGGAAGGGGCTGGAGCCCCAGGAGAGGCTGAGGGAGCTGGAAAGGGGCTCAGCCTGGAGAAAAGGAGGCTCAGGGGGGACCTTGTGGCTCTGCACAACTCCCTGACAGGAGGGGACAGCTCGGGGGGGTCAGGCTCTGCTCCCAGGAAACAAGGAACAGGACAAGAGGGAACGCCCTCCAGTTGCACCAGGAGTGGTTTAAATTGGATATTTGGGAAAATTTCTTCATTGGAACCATTGTCCAACCCTGGCACAGCTGTCCAAGGAAGTGCTGGAGTCCCCATCCCTAAAAGGGTTTAAAAGCCATGTGGATGTGGCTCCTGGGGGACATGGGCTAGTGCTGGCCTTGGCAGTGCTTAGGGAATGGTTGGACTTGATGGCTTTTCCAGCCTGAACTATGCCAACCCCAAATTCTTGCAAGCCAAACCCAGTACTTTCATACAGAAAAATACCTGGGTGTGGACTGTGACAATTGAAACATCTCACTGATAACTTTGAGTCCTAAACCACTGCAGACCAATTACATCCCCACTGAACCCTGGAAATTATTTGCCCTTTTCTGTATGAAATTAGCTCATCTATTTTTTTTTTTTTTGGATCACCGTTAATGGAAGGTTGAACAGGTCTCCTACACTATAAATGAGAAGACAATAAAGTACTTCTAAGAAGGTGTGAAATAAGAACAGCAGGAGAAAGAGAAGAAAGGGTTGTGCCAGACCCCACCTTGATTCACAAGGACAACAGGAAACACCTAGTACAACTATAATAGAAAACGTTGCAATGATTGCTTATCACATGTGAGGAAAACTCTAATTTCAAGTATATTGAATTGAAAACTTTCCAGAAGAGCACTTGAAGAAAGCTTGTCTAATCAGAAAAATAAAGGATCATCAAATGTAAAGATTTTCATGCACAAATTTTGACAGTTTTTTGGGGGGGTTGTTTGTGAATTTATATAAAATACAGTATTTTCCTTTCGTACTTCAGCTTTTCAGGCTGATTTTAAACTTTCTAGTTGGAGCCCAACAATCAACTTCAGTGAATACAGCTCTCTGAGAGCTAGAGGAAGATATTTTTTGCAACAAGATCTGCTGCATCAGTCACATTTTTCAAAGGAAAATAATTTTCTTCCTCAAACATCCCTATTTCATTGCCAAACTGCGGTGGTAAAACAAACACCTTTTTTTTTTTTTTTTTTACAGGTTGATTTTGGTAAGAAATGGAACCCATAAAAATACTTCCCACCCTTAAATCTCACCAAAGATGCTTGCAAATGGGAAACTTGGAAAAGCCTGGGGAGGTTTCCTCCACGGAAACCCCACATGTTTCCATTTGCAGCGTCCCCATTAACTCCAACGTGGCAATAAAGTTAAACCTGGCCTAAGTGCTCCCAAATGCTGGCCTTATTTTAAAGGTGACAGAGTATGGAGAAGGAAGAGATGTGAGCCCACAATCCTGACAAACACCTTCCCCACTGGGGCACCAGCAGGGCAGAAGGGAGTAAGGATGGGGACACCACCCGACTTGTTTAGGGTCTCTGTGCCAGTGGCACAGAGGTGAGCTGCTGGATTTCCACCTTCAAAGAGAAATGTGGACCTTAGGAAAGTGTGAATGGATAGATATTTCTTTGCTAGCAGTCCCACACCCTGCAGTGTCCAGCAAGAGGCTGGATTACCAGTCAGCTCATGCCACAGACTGGGCAGATTTGCTGGTCCAGTATGTGTCCATGTACAAATCTACTGCTGCCACAGTACCCTTATCCAAAAAAAACCAACCCAAAAACCTCTACAGGAAATCAGTGAAAACCAATGCTGATGAAGTGATTTCCTTAAACAACCTCAGAGATTTCATATTTGAAACCTTAACAGTTGTAATCCAGATTGATCCTGAGGGATCCCCCTCAGCAGAGGTCAATGAGGCTCCATTGTCTCCAGCAGAAATACAGTCAATTATTCTACCCAGAGTCTTTCTCAAGGAATGGAAACACAGTTGGATTTCTTTCAAGGAATAGGGCTGGATGGAGCCAAGGTGATACTGAACAGGTGTATGTATACATATATTTACACAATATATGTGTAACTACACGGATTTTTCTACATCATATGGCTTCATTGAGAAACTCTTTAAAGAGCTGTCCCCCTGACCACTCCCTGACAGCCCCCCTGACCGCCCCCCTGACCTGGAAATGCAGCCACCTCTGGCCCCCTAGAGCTCCCAAATCTTTCATAATCCACACTTCCCAGTCTTTCTTGGTCCCATGCAGCTTCCGGGTAGGAGGAAGGTCTCAAAAACATGGCAAAACCTCTGCACAAACTTCCAATTAAACCTGTATTTGGCTGGGTAACACATGCCTGAATGCAACATCCTGGTCAAAAAAAATCTCAGAATGGCTTAGACTGGGAGGGACTTGCAAGATTATGTCTTTCCAACACCTCTGTCATAGGCAGGGACACCTTCCACTAGAACAGGTCATTTTACTTGCTTTTAATGCTTCAGTCCTCCCTTCCTCTTCACTGAGAAAGACTTCTGAGTCTGCTTCAGTTTGTGTTGGTGCAGGACTGGGATTGGGTGAAGGCAACTAAGAATAAATGGCAATAAAATTAAATTTAAACACAAATGGATGTTAACAATAAAA
This sequence comes from Sturnus vulgaris, assembly GCF_052056855.1. Taxonomy (NCBI): domain Eukaryota; kingdom Metazoa; phylum Chordata; class Aves; order Passeriformes; family Sturnidae; genus Sturnus; species Sturnus vulgaris. The sequence continues at coordinate 80,394,729 of NC_142283.1, forward strand.
AGCACGAGGTGGGTCAAAGACCCTCTTTTCAGAGCTTGATGGCTTGGTGCACAGTTTTACCAGGGATGCCTCTCACGCCCCAGGGCAGCTGAAGGTGGATGAGATGAAAGCCCCCAGAGAGGTTCAGATCACACAGAGCTTCTGAACACTCACTCTGCACGTGTCACCATCCCCAACGCCAGAAAACTTCTGCAGCACCTCAGACCAAATTTTAGATGGGTGGCAAAAACCCAAACACGGTCTGCTGCAGGATGGAAGGGAGGTGCTGGAGAGCATCTGCAGAGACTCAGATGCTACTGATGCTGCAGAGAGCAGCCTGACCTCCACTGCAATCACTTTAAACCTCCCTGTGCAATTCACAGTCCCAGCTGCAATTTTGAAATGCTTTCTCTGCCTCGTAATTTCTCGGTGGTTATTTTTCCTCGGCTCTCACACAAAATGAGGCACAGCTCCTTGCTGGGTCCACTCACACCACCCCACACATGGATGGGGCTAAGGACAACCAAACCCATGGCCCATCACAGCCAGAATTTCAGCCTCCAAGAGTTGCTAACCCTCTGCACAGATCACTTAATTTCCTTCCCAAACTGGAGAGTTATCCTTGCCCGGTAATAGGAAATTCCACAGAAGCTTCCCTGATGTAGGTGGAAACAAATCTCTTTTGCTTTCAAAAGCTGTGGATCAGGCCACAGCTCCTTGCAGAGCATCACGTTAATAGTGAGAGGCAAATGAACCATTTTACTTCTCCTAGCTGAAAGAAAAAATAAAAATGCAGCTGACCTGATTTACCTTTCTGATAATGTATTTTAAAAAATGTTCCCGGGCTCAGGACTTTGCCAGCTGAGATTTCAGACGGAGTGAGACTGTTTATGTCATGACCACAGCCTTCTGAAAAATGCCCCTTTCGATGGGAAAGCTCACAAGACCCTCAGGTATAATGATCTCAGCTATATCAATAACCACATTTCGGCAGATTCATTATCTGCTCGCCAGCCTGCCCGGCCGCACAGCGAAGCGTTGCAGCAGGATGGAGCGAGAAAGGAAAACATTGAATTCAGCCCTTCTTCCCACAGAAAAAAAAAAAAAAAAAAGTGACATCGTGGGTCATTCTTTTCCTTAGCAAAAGCCAAGCTTTTTATTTCCACTGCTTTCACGCTGTACTCAGGAGGGAGGACCTGAGCTACACACAATATTGAACACAGCTGCTCAATCCCCCTTCAGTGGGTGCAGGAGGATTTTCCTGCACAGCTCCCATCTTTGCTCCCCAAGCATCCCTTGCCATCCCAAACTTTACAGCAGAACTTTTTTTTTTTTTTGCCTCTTCCCCTCACAGCATTCACTCCATTATTCAAGATTTTAACATCCATCACTCCATAATTCAAGTTTTTGATATCCATGTTAAATCTACTCACGGATTTCAGACCACACTTCATTGGAAATTTAGGCTACAAATTAAAGGTTTATTTTATATCAGTATTTTCAAGCAATAGGGACCGTTATGATCATGTATTTTACCCTCCAGCTTCATACAAAATAAAATGCTTCACCCAGTAATTTCTGCAGCAAGGCTCTCATTCTTGCCTGCCCTCCAGCATTTAGAAGCAGAGGCAATCTTGTCTGGAAGATTTCAAATCAAGGGGGCTTGCCCTGATCCTTTGGCAATTTTTTCTAGAAGTTTATTAGTCTCATTATAAAAAGCTTTGCACTTATTTCCGGGTTTTTTGGATTTTTTTGGTTTTGTTTTTTTTTTCTAATTTTTCTAGGTTTTTTTGTTTTGTTTTTTATTTTTGCCTGGACATGTTTAGCACTTGCTTCTGAGCATCTCATCACACCAACCCTTTTTCTGCTGAATAAAACATTTTGACTCTCTTCCCAAAGTGGAGATTTGCAGGCTACAATCCTATAAGTAAAAATGAGACCTGTGAGCATCTCCCACAGTATCTCACAACAGAATCCTAGAATGGATTGGAAGGGACCTTAAAGCTCATCCAGTGCCACCCCTCTGCCATGGGCAGGGACACCTTCCACTGTCCCAGGCTGCTCCAAGCCCTGTCCAGCCTGGCCTTGGACACTGCCAGGGATCCAGGGGCAGCCACAGCTGCTCTGGGCACCCTGTGCCAGGGCCTGCCCACCCTCCCAGCCAGCAATTCCTTCCCAAGATCCCATCCAGCCCTGCCCTCTGGCACTGGAAGCCATTGCCTGTGTGCTGTCCCTGGAAGATTTCTGCCCCAACACTGAGTGCATCTGCCCCCACCTGTTACAAGATGTGGGATTTATTATTGCAACAACCCACCACAGGGAAACAGGAGAAAAGGAAAATGGGAAAGGTAAGATAGGAGAAAAAAACAGCAGCTCTGTCTTAGGTCAGGGGAGAGAGCAAGCAGCCACAAATTTCTAGGAGAGATGAAGGCTTGTACATCCACGGATGATTAACCTAAAATTAGCATGGCAGCATGGAGATGGGGGTTGACAGGTTGACATGTAGAATGGTCACACCTTAAAATATTCTCAAAGTTTTGGGGGAAAATCTCATCCTTTGTGGAAGGGCTGATGGTTTTGGAGCTCTTGGAGGTGGGTCTGCAAATTCATAACTCCTCCTTAATGAATTCAAAGCAATGGAGGGCAGAGAGAGGAATTTCCTGGTCCTCAGGCCTCTTCTGGAGTCCTACACCATGTGAAACCAAGGAACGGCCCTCCCAGGAGTCAGAACCTTCTGCTTTGTGCAGAGTCACAGAGCAAAGCACACAACGTGTTCATCTGCATATGGAAAGGGACAGCAAGCAATCCGGGCAACACTACAATGCCTTTGTATAAATCAGCAGCGCAGCCTCAGATGGGGAGAAAAGTAATGATGCAGAAAAGGCAAGAAGTGTTCAATCAATATTTCTGCTCCGCATCTGCAAAGAAGGCAGGATGAGGTGCTTGTATCACATGAGGAGGATGAAGTACTTTCCAGCCCATTAGTAACCAAGGAAGTTGTTAAACAGCATCTACCAGCGATAAACAATTTTGAATCAGCAGGCCTGGATAACTTGCTCCCAAGAGCCCTCCAACAGCTGGCTGAGAAGCTCTCTGGCCTGCTGATGTTAATTTTTAATAAATCTTGGAATACCAGGGAAGATCCAGATGGATGGAAGCATGCAAATACTTTACTGATCTGCTAAAAGGGAGCAAGTGGGATGGCCTGATGAACAGGTTGGCTTGCCTGCCATCAGTCATGGGTAAAATAATGGGAATCCTCCTGAGAGTCACCCAGAAGAGGAATTAAAGGATGGAAATATAGCTCATGTTTGTCAGAGAGGTTCTGCGGCCAACACACCATATCAAACAAAGCTGATTTCGTTCTCTGAGTAGATTACAAGTTTGGTTAATAAAGATAATTGCTTAGAGATAATATACATATGGTTTTGTACAGCATTCGATTTACTAGGGTGGGGCAGGTTGATTATAAAATGAGCACTGCATTACGAGAATAAAGCACATCTGCAGGGGATTCAGAGGGGATCCCAGCAAACAGCTGTCAGTGGGGAATGGGGCTGTTTCCAGGGGCATTTCACAAGGCTCAATCCCCGCTCTAATATTCAGCATTTTCCTACCTGGAAGCAAATACAACATCGCTGCTGATAAATCAGCTATGTACTAGCCAAAGGGGAGAGGCCAAGCCATCTGAGCAGAGCTGAGATGATGACAGCTCAGCATCTGGCTGGGGTGGGTCACCACTGCACCTCAGAAGGTAAGAAGAAGGGAACAGTCAAGGAAAAGCAGAGGGAGGATGCTGAGGACCAGGGCAGTGATGCCATGGCAGGTGCTGGTGGGGACCACATACCCCAGGGAGATGCAGACTCCAGGCTCAGCAGGAGGGCAGAGGGTTGGATGGCACACATCCCGAGGGAAAACTTCTTGGAGTGGGTTTTAGGAGGTAAATCAGAGCCTGGGATGAGGGAGGTCAGGATGAATTACTCCATTCTGGAGGACTTTGCATCTGCTCCTAGGAAAGGATGCATGACCCAGACCAGCCCTTTCCACACTTTATTCTGACACTGACCTTAGTGATCCTGAGGAAATCAACTAAAGCTTGAACCAGCTTTTTGTAACAGGAATATGCCACTTGGCCTTTCCCATCCCTGAGCTTTTTCTGTCCCTCGGGAAAACGCTCAATGCATGGGAGGACACCTCAGTGAGCCCCGAAGGGAAGTGCAGAGTTCCAGGCAGGGAGTGACATCCCTGTGGGCAGCCCGAACACCTGGATGCCTAAGTCCTGTCTGCTGCTCAAGACACCTAACTCTAGCTGAAAGAAAAGGTTCTGAAAAACCTTTAGGAAGCCTAAATGCTCTAACAACCCTATGTGAAGCAGCTTTTCTGCATCATGGTTACACCAGAATCCCTTACCTGTAGCACCCTCTTCTGCAACATCTTTTTCCTGAAACATCATCAATTCATTCAATTTTATTTTGGTTTACTTCTACTCTTCCATTCCAGAAAACCAGAGGTTACTCATTTTCACATGGGACACACCATGTTTAGGAAAAGCTGCTCACTCATCCTGGCTGTGGCCAGCCAACATCTATCCCTGGCTTGGGTGGATTTTGGAGAGATGTGAGGCTCAGAAAATTCATGTGAGAGTGCATTTCCCTGGGTTCAGAGCAGAAGAAGGCCCTGTGGGAGAGAGAAGGGTGCATGCCCTGATGTTGATGTGTGCCCCTCTCAACCCAGGTTGAGAACCCAGGGGCAGGTTCATGCCTTTAGTCTTCAGAGTACAACAGGAGCAAGGAGGATTTAGTGATTTGGACACACCAAGCCAGGTCACAGGTGCAGTTTTTTGCCCAGCCTTCACTGATGTCTTCCTCTGGGTCTGGATGGGCAGACTGGTACCTCCTCTTCTCCCTGCTGCTTCTGCAGTTTCCATGGAAGGAACCAGACCTGCTCAGTCATGCAGAAGATGAGAGGAAACCTCTTCATCTCGAGAGCCAAGGAAGCCCTGACCACATCAAGTCAGGCACCCTCATTCACGGAGATCCCTGGAGCAGCAAGGATGGGGAGGAGTGTCTCACACTGGACTGGCACTGTGGCATTTCTCCTGGAGAGTGATGGAGGATGTTTGCTCCCTGATCCCAGCCTGAACCAAGCTCAAAGACTGCTCACTTCCACATGCACCAACATGGCAAAGGTGAGCAAAGCTCCCTGTGAAACAGCCCCACAGAAAAGCTGGAATTATTTTTGATCTCATGTCTTCCCATCCTCCTGAATCCAATTCAAGGAAAAATTCAGCTTCCAACCTATTTTTTGTCTGGAATTGCAGAGGGCTTCTTAATATGGCACCTGTCTTAAACATTCAGTTTCCCATGGGAACTGGAGATGAAGTCTGGCTAAGGGCAAGGCTGGCCTCACGTTTCCATTTGACTCTGCCACTAACTAGTGATGGAGAACCTGCTGCTCCCAATGTTCCTCAAAGGCTCCTCTGACTGCTCCTGCTCCAGGGACAGAATGAAGTCAACAATTCAAATCCCAAAGGTTTAACCCAAACAGGCCCCATCCGTCAACATCTGAGCAGTGGATTAGAATACATTGTTGTTGCTGAAGGTGAATTGAAGGGACCAGGCATTAAATCAGTAGTCTTACCTAATGCTAGACATTACAAAATGTTTCAACCTTTGCCAAAAGAGGGGGGTGGGGAAAAAGCCAGTTTGTCTTAAAATCACTGAATAACAACCAACAGTTTTGGTGAGGTGAACCAAACCAAAGGTGAAGCCTTCTTCAAGAACACTGCAGACACCTTGCTGGGCTGCCCAGATACAAGGTAAAAAATAGGTGCCCATCAAAAAAAAAAAAAAAATACATCTGGGGTCTCACCTGTAAATGCTACTGGGAAGATGCAGCAGGAACCAATCAAAGACCTTAGACACAGGATCATCCTTCTTGTTGTGGCTTCCACTACCCAAACTGTCACAGGAAACTTCATCTCCCCAAAGAGTCACTAATTTCGATTACCTCTTCTATCTCACCTGAAAGTATTTGCCTCATCTCCAGAAACACTCAAGGTCAGGTTTGATTTGGCCTCGGGCAACCTGTTCTAGTGCAAGGTGTTAGAATGAGATGAGCTTTAAGGTCCTTTCCATCCCAAACCATTCTGGGATCCTGTGATTCTGTGCACTACAGGGGAGACAGGATCACCACAGCACCACTCCTGACATGCCTTTAAGTATCTGTGCTTGGCACAGAACCCTGCCAGGGAATGCCCCACTGCCTTGCCTGCCTCCCACCTTCTCTTCCTCCCCAGCTCTGCACCCAAGAGCAGCCAGGCTGAGGAGCAGAGCACAACCACAAGTGCTCCAATCCCTCCAAAAAAGGTATTGCCTCCACTCCCACCTTCCTCCTCACCTCCAACTCAGGTCCCTGAGTGTTTTTCCTCTGCCACAACCTAACGCCTGACGAGGCAGAACATCCCCCACCCTGCTCCACTCAAGCCCGAGGGAGGGTGCAGCCAGAGTAAATTACTTAGAAGAGAAGGGGGGAAAAAAGTCAAATTAAATAACCACAGCAGACAAAGGCTTCTTGTCTCAAAACCCTTACTCAGCCAGCACATCGGGCAGGTTGGCACCATGCTCAGGTGATGCCGTGTAGGCAGGGGCTGTGCTGGAGTTGCTCTGGGAACCCCACTGCAGCACCTTCCCCCCCAAAATTCGGCAGCAGGGACCCCCAGTGTTCACCCAGGCACTCAGATTTTAGCAGGTGGGAAGAAGATCTTGGGTAGAACCCAAGATTTCACATTAAGGGAGATGTGTAAGACCGAAAGGTTTGGCTCTGACTGGTCCAGCGGGACGTGATTTTTTCAATAGGTTAAACTTGCAATTGCATATTTTTCTCCTCTATATGAAAAAAAAAAAGAGGAGGAGGAGTAGAACGGACTCATTTATCAAGTGCAGCCAAATACTAGGCTGGACTCAGTCAGTGACACTTTGTATAATGGCATTCCAGTTCATCCTCCTAAATAACTCGTATTCTAATGAGCCCTTCTGCTCCAGCAGTAGTTTGTAGCCCCCACACTTTCTCAGGTCCTTCTGCGCTTTGATTTGATTTTTAAAGATTTCCAGTGTAATATTTTTATTAACAAAAAGAAAAGCAGGCCTGCTTCCCTCCTAGCTTACATGGGAGCAGGTAATGAATCTCTGAGCACAGCAGTTGTCTCAGCTCTTATCTCCATGGCCTTGCTGTTCCCAAACCTACTTATTTAAAAAACTCCCCCATCACGAGGATAATGGGAACTGAGAAAGTCAGTAAAGAAACAAAAAGGCAATCAGGATCTTTACAGAAGCAGGGGAGCACAATGGTTTCCACCTGTTCTCCTCCTGCTGGGACAGGTCTTTAGGTCAAGATACCATAAATGAGAAGTTGCTTCAGGGAGTGCAATCATGAGAGATGGGCTCTACATCAGAAAGCTGTTTTGCAGAGCTTCGTCTTGCTAAAGGCTGCTCCATTTGGGTCTTGCTGTGGAAATGGTGGCAGCCCAGACCCTGCACACCTATGCTGGTGGTGGGGTGGCTGGACCAGGTTAGCTGGGGTTAACTTGCATCCAAATTCCAGCTACTCCAGGCCAAGGTGGTGGTCCTGCCTGTCTTGTGGTGGGTCCCTGGGTAAGGGTAGTGAGGCTCTAATCCTATAGCAAACCTGTGTGAGCCAGAATTGTCCCCCCATCAGCCACAACACAGCTGGGAGTAAGGCACTTCCAGGCCACTTTAACACAACTTCTGACCCATCTGAACACCAAGCCATGCTCATACCACCTACTCCTGGAGGCTCCTTGAGATAGAAGAGGCAGGCAGTGCTGTGAAAACCTCTACAAAACTCAGTAAAATAGAACCAAAAGCTGTGGCAGCATCTTCCCTTGCCCACCTCTGAACCCCATTACCATGGGCTCCTGCTCATGGTGGGGACAGTGGCACCCCCTCAGTCCAAGTGCCACAGCAAGCCCTGTCCCAGCTGAAGGATGGAGCAGAGATGGCTGAAACAGGAGGAGGGAATGAGAGATGCACAGAAAGAGATGGTGGAGGTCCCACACATCCACTCCCCTGTGTGAGCCTAACGAGTCTCATTAACAGGGAGGACTTTGCTCTGCGGCTGGGTGGGATGTGGCTGGGGACGCAGAATCCCGATCCTTTTAGGCAAGGAAAGAGCTCTAGAAAGGTAACAGGCTCTGGAGGGGCTTGCAGCCTAAGCCAGGTTAGGGTTGGGGTGACAATTTAGGACAAGGTGACCCAACCAGTCCACCCCCTTTCAGGTCCCTTCCCCAGCATTCCAGGGCTGTGGGAGAAAAGAGCCACCAAACACTTATGAGAGAGGTCAGAAAAGCAGCATGTCCAGTGCACACATTTCACTGGGAGGCAGGATGGAGAAGAGTTTATAACCAAGACTATCCAAAAGGGAGGTTTGGCTTAAAAACCTGCAAACCCTCAGCAAACCTGGTTAAAATATCAGCCTAACCAGGCTCAGCACAGCTCTCCCCTTCAGACTGGGGAAACAAATGTTACAGGTTTATTCACTAATTTATTTCCACCCATTTAACAAATTAATGGGTCCCTCCCATCCCCCTTCCCTGGAGTAGCAGGCTCTGCAGCTCAGTCAGTGAAACTCCTGCTTCCAAAAGCCTTGGAGATAGGCTTGACCTTCATTACTGCCCTGCTTTAATTTCCGGCCTCCCTTTGCTAACCCTCCCCAATGGAACCCTGCCAGGCTTTCTCCCTCCCTGGGGACCATCTTTGCTGCTATTTTGCTTGGGTTTTAATCACCTTCTACTTTGATGCCTCCAATCTTTCACAGCCTTCCCCCTGCTGTGCCATCTCACCGGCCTTTTTGGGAGCACCAGATGGACCAGCCAGATTACTCTTAGGAAATACCTGCTCTTTTCTTAGTTTTTTTTTCCTTAGCCTGGGAAAAGCTTCAAAGCTGCTCTCCCTGCTGGCAGGATTCCTCAGAGAAAAGCTCTGTGAGCAAGGCCAGCAAGCTCAGAGTCCCAGGACGGTTTGGGTTGGAAAAGATCTTAAAGCTCACCCAGTGCCACCCTTGCCATGGCAGGGACACCTTTCACTGTCCCAGGCTGCTCCAAGCCCTGTCCAGCCTGGCCTTGGACACTGCCAGGGATCCAGGGACAGCCACAGCTGCTCTGGGAAACCTGTGCCAGGGCCTGCCCACCCTCACAGGGAAGAATTTATTCCAAATTTCAAAACTAACCCTGCTCTCTGACAGTGGAAGCCATTCCCTCTTGTCCTGTGCCTCCATCCCTTGTCCCCAGTCCCTCTCCTGCTCTTCTGGAGCCCCTTTAGACACTGGAAGGGGGTCTAAGGTCTCCCTGGAGTCTTCTCTAGGCTGAACCCTTTGTGTCCAAGCAGCTTGGCATCATGGCTTTAGGTCCCATCCAGGCTTCACCAACTGCCCTGAACAGCCCAGCACCCACAGCCTGATACACCAAACCCCAGCTGTGCTTCCAAGAAGGTGCTCTCTTAAACTCCAGCAAGCTCAAGATTGTTTCCAACCCCTGAATAAAGAGTAATCCCTCTTCCAGGTCTCATTTACAGCTCTTGTTTTCGTTACCATTCCCAAACAACATCCAAGCCTTATCTGAGTGTTAAATTCCCAGCTTTGGAGGCATCCCCTGGCAGCCACTTTCACAGACTCAACCCAAGGGGAAAACATTTTCTCATGGACACAGCTGTTTCCTTAAACAGACTCTGCGTTATGAGATAGGGAGACCAGACAGTGTACTTTCTCTGGCCACTCAATAGCTTAGAGATCCCCTTTTCTCTGCCTCTGCTTGGCTCTAAGCCTCCCCCACAGCTTTTTCCAGCCTCTCTCTCAGTGATTTTTTCCTCTGGCTGGTAATTGTTCTCATTGCCCTTGGCTCACAGATGGTCCTGGGAGAGCTCACTGCTGATGTGGTGCCAGCTCTGCTCCATTCCAGCTGCTAAAGGGCATGAGGAGACCAGCTACCACGGCACAGAGACCTTTCCTCTGCTCCATCTGCCCTTCCACACCCAGGCAGTCGCTGCAAAAGGCTTTGCTCACCAGAGCTGCCTCAGCTGGGCCATGTCTCAGCCCCATGCCAGCATCCAGGTCACTCTCCAGCCCCTCTGCCCCCCACACTCAGCCTCTCCATTCTATCTCCATCTCCCTACCCACCCTTCCTCCTTGACAGGCTCTCCTGCCATGCAGCTGAGTCACTTCCCCTGCTCCAGACCTTTCCTCCAAGCTTTCCCATCCCCTTTGGCTTGGGAGCACCCCTGCAGTCCCAGTCCCAACAAACCTCTCCCACAGAGGGGAGCAGCCCCTGGGATGAAATCCTTTATGCTGAAAACACCAGCACAAGTTTCCCAGAGCAGCTGTGGCTGCCCCTGGATCCCTGGAAGTGTCCAAGGCCAGGCTGCACGGGGCTTGAAGCAACCTGGGATACTGGAAGGTCTCCCTGCCCATGGCAGGAGGGTGGATGATCTTTAAAGTCCCTTCCTACCCAAACCATTCTGTAAATCCAGCCCCTGGGCTCAGGCCCTGCTCCACAGGGACAAACTGGGACTGCCACCCAGGCAGGATGGATGTGAGTGGAAGAAAACAAGGGGGGAGAAAACACAGCAGAGCAGAGAAGAGGTGAAAGGAGGTCTTATTTTTCACCAAGCCAAGTTGTTTTTGGAGGCACAGACACTGGGCTCATTCATGAAGCAGCTAAGTGCAGGGTTTTCAACGGAAACAATGAATTAACAAGGATGAGCAGCAACAGGATAAATGACCTTTTTCCTGCCTACCAAAGTGATCCTGTTTCTTTCCTAACCAAGCAGCCAACAGCTCATTTAACTTCAAGGCACTCAGGCCCAGCGACCTGGTGCCTCCAGAGAAGTCCAAGGGCTTTGAGAGAAGCTTTCCACAGAGGAACCTCCTTCCCTGTGGATCCACACCCTTCCCACTCAAAACCATGGCAGCTGGGGGCTACAGAGGATTCCACATGGCATTTGGGATGTGAAGCATGGGTGTTGCCACCCAGCAAGGCAACAGCCCCATGGCCAAAGCCAAGGCATCACAGAATGAAGCTACATCACAGAAATTTCAGGCTGGCAGTCAGAACAGTCTCTCAAGGGGTATGGTCATGGCCCCAAGCGTGACAGAGTTCAAGCAGCAATGAGAACAATTACCAGCCAGAGGAAAAAATCACTGAGGATGATGCTCTTATGCTTAGATAGTCCTGCAAAGGGGAGTTGGACTCAATGATCCTTATGGGTTCCTTCAAATTTAGAATCACAGAATTGTTTAGATTGGAAAAGCCCTTTAAGACCATGGAGTCCAACCATTACCCAGCACTGCCACAGTCACCACTGACCCCTGTCCCCCAGTGCCACATCCACACAGCTTTTAAACCTCTCCAGGGATGGAGACTCCACCACTGCCCTGGGCATCTGTGCCAGGGCTGGACAATCCTCTCCATGAAGGAATTATCCCTGATGCAATCTCAACCTCTTCCTGGCTGTCCCCTCCTGTCAGGGAGTTGTGCAGAGCTACAAGGTCCCCCCTGAGCCTCCTTTTCTCCAGGCTGAGCCCCTTTCCAGCTCCCTCAGCCTCTCCTGGGGCTCCAGCCCCTTCCCCAGCTCCGTTCCCTTCCCTGGGCACACAAGATATTCTATGATAGTCATGACTATACAATCAGTGCCCTGAACACCAACCCACTGGAACCCATCCATGGGAAAAAGATCCCAGTCCACTGAGAACCCAGTACCTTTCACCAGTGTTCAACTTCTCTTCAAAGACTCAGAAGGGAAGTGGTTTGACTTGCAGTTTCTGCTATCTCAAAATCTATCAGAGGGATACACTACCTTATGCTAACATAACGGATTAAAGCAGAAGATAAAATGCTGTTCCATTATCTATTTATTAAAAGCACCACTTGAACTGCTTTTATTCAGTGTACATCTCCCAGTAAAGAGGCACTCCTTGACGGTGTAAATCAGCGAGCAATTGTGTTTTAACAGCCTTTAGAATGGCATTTCCCCACGCTTTTAGACAGAGTATCAGACAGAAAACCTCTTCCAAAACTCACTTATCGTAACAGGCGAGATCACAGAGCTCTTTACTGCTCCTCTACCACCAAGACAAATACAAAATGGGCTTCTAAAACTCACAAAGCAGAGATCATTCCCATTTCTGCTGCATGAATATCCTTAATGACGGGACAAAATAAATAATTTTGTTAGCAGGGGAGAATTGTGCAGCTCCCACTGACAGATGGGACTCCTGGTAGGTGATGAAGTGCAGGCTGCAGCTCCCAGCCCAACGATGCCACCTCTGTGGTAGCTGTGGGTTCTGTGGGAATCAGCTCTTCCAGAGCCAGAAAGGATGAAGCCACTTTGAATCTAGCAGTTCTCTAAGCAAAAGGGGAAGAAATGATGCCAGACTTTCAGACAAAGATTTCAGGTGTGAATATAGCAATACGTGTGAGCTACACAACAAAAGCGAGGTTGCTGGATTCTCTCTGCTTCACCAGAATAAACCAGGCTTTTGCTTGGTTGAGGATATTTTTCCATGCCAAGAAACATTCTCCCTTACTTTATGCCAGGCTCTACTGCTTTGGCATTCTAATTTTATTTGCAAACTGTTTCAATAAAGAAACCAGGAGCAAGAGCATTCACGAGCAGGTTGGATTTCAAATGAAATCCAACTGGTGGAAGACAAGCACAGCAAGCTTCACCCTGAGCTGTGTAAGTCAGCAGAGTCTCCACTGTGGACACGAGCAAATGTCAGATTAGATCAGGGGATGAGGAAAAGAGATGCAGCCACATGTGTGGGGAAGGATATCCATAGTCTGGAAAGCATGTGAGTGGATGGATGGATGGATGGATGGATCCACATCACTGCTGTCAGAAGGACTGCAGGACGGGGGCAGACTCAGTTCTGAGGCTGATGTCATTGCTCCTTCCTTTCCTGTGGCCATTTCCATTTTATCACCTGCTGCAGATGAACTGGGGCTCTGCCTTGCCTTGTCACCTGCAAGGACACCCCACCTTGGGGTGGTTACCCAGCCCCATGCACCCCAAACTTCTGGCTACTCTTACACAAGCTAAATTCTGACAGGGCTGACAAACCTGAAAGATCATTTCAAACCACAATCACTTACAAATTCAGCCTGCAACCTCCTTGGCAAGATCTCCCTTCAGCACAGCAGCCCCAAACAGGAGCTGACAGTGCTTTGCAACCTTTTGAACCAGCACTCAGGTCCCTTGGGTACCGAGGGGAGGGCTTCTCTCAACAGCATGCAAGCTCCCTGGCTCTGACAGCCCTGCTCTTGGGCTGCCTGGGAGGGGACCAACATCCCATCCCCAGCGTTCAGGGGTGTGAAAGGTCACAGGGGAAGGTGCACTTGTCACCAGGAATAAACGGCGGCGCAGAAGTTGTGTCACGTCTTCTCCCCGGGAGGACGGAGCCAGCTGAACTCAGAGAAAATCTCTCCTGGTGCCAGTGGGGTTTGGGCGTGTCCTGGAGCAGCGAGCAGAAATGCCAAGCAGCAAGGAGTGGAACCTCTCCTAAATGGCACGGGCTATCAGCTGGCATGGAAGGAGACACCCAGGGCAGGTGTCCCTTCACACTGAGGCACCAGTCAGTGCAGCCTGAATATCTCCTTAACATAACTCACCCCATTACCATAAAGCCTGGGCAATGCCAGCCTCCTAGTCAGGGTAAATACACCCCTTCCCTTTGCTTCTCCTGACAGCACATCTTATCCAGAGCTATTCTGAGACAAGAGTCCCCAGTACTGAGGGAGAATTATGCTTGAGGGTCCAGCTCAGGAGAGCATGGCTGATCCCCTGTGCTCCTGAGGTGTTAAAGTTTCCCAGAGGAACCTCATAGTTTTCCACGTTTTACTACCTTTATCTATCAGAATGATCTTAGAGAAGATTTTGTATCTCTCTGCAGTGGGTAGCAAACCAGAAGCAGAACTAGAGCAAGGGTGACCCACACGGAAGAGAAGCAAACTCACCTGATCTGCTGGGAGGAAGAAACCAGGGCCAGCCAGCAGCAACGCCTTACCTGGTTTTCCTGGCTCAGCAATGTCCTAGGAACCCGATCATGGGTCACAGACACCCTGAATGAGATGTTCTGCAGGGGAAAAGATCATGTCCTGCCACGCTCTGCTTGAAGCCCAGGAGAAAGGAGCACAGCTCAGGGGGGTGATCAGCGAGGCCAACCTCTCTCCCAGCCTGCAGCACTGGCAGGCAGAGGCTGGCACAGGCAGGGGTGTCACCACATAAAGGGCTGTCTATCCCCTCTGCTCCTCCCTGAAATGTGGGTCAAGCCACAAGGTGACAGACAGTGCTAAGGGAGCCATCCCTGCCCTCCAAGGTGCTTCCAGCACTGTATCAAAAACTAAAGCCAAGCAATAAAAATTAAACGAGAAGTAATATGGGTCATAAAACCCAAGCACAAGACTAAAAAGTCCCCGGACACTGATGTATCATTAATACAGGGTGTGAGAATCCCCTCGCAGCACTGCCACATTTCCTTTCCATGAGAAATTATCCTGGTTTCTGATTGTTGTTTTGTCAAAGGTGGGTCAGGCTTTTGTCACCTGGCTCTCCAGTGTTAAGGAAAAAAGGTGGTGGAAAGGCTTGGGATTTGTGTGTTAGCCCTGCACACCACTTTTTGTGCCTCGCTCACCCACAGGGCTTTGTGGCTGAGACCATCAGTGCCTTGAACCAACAAGTGCACACACACCCTGGTCAGGAAGGGTGCTATGGAGAAATGCCAAACAGATCCACAGAAACATGCAATGTTTTGGGCCGAAAAGGAACTATTAAAGACCATCTAGCCCAGTCTCCTTCCCATGGACAGGGTCACCTTCCACTAGACCAGGATGCTCCAAGTCCCTTCCAGCAGGGCCAGAGATGGGGCATCCACTGCCTCTCTGCTAGCTGGTAACTAAAATAACTGGTCCCAGCCTACAGGGCTGCTGGGTTGAGCCCTGATAAAAGAAAATATTATTGTGTTAAAAGTTCTCCTTCCCCCAGTCTTTCAACAACTGGTAACTCACAGGCATCCTCCTCCATCCCAATATTCCATTGTTTTCCCATTACAGAAGGTCCCACTGAAACAGAAGCCCTAGCACCAGAAGTTTTATGGGGGTAGAAGTCCAGATTTAACTCTTTTGAACACAAAGCTGAGGTTTTAATCATCTCTGGTAACTGGGGGGAAGGGGGGGAAGTGAGAAACTCACTTCCCCCACCACCACTACCCATCCTCTCCATCCCCCACTGGTCCAGCCCTGCTGGCCCATTAACATCCCCTTCTTCTTGTAAATATTGCCTGAGCACTCCTGCCTGCCCTCCTGCCCTCAATTAATCATGGCCTGGGGGAGAAGCAGGTAGGAAAGCACTCAAGTTTAACTGATCTCCTCAGATGGTGAAAGCAGAGCTCAATGAGACCAGCACGGGCAGAGAGGATGGGCAAGGGCAGGGCAAGCAGGACATCAGAGCCCCTCTTGCTTGCCAAACATCCTTGCCCAGCTGCCCTCACCTCCCAACACTTCGTGGGATTTAAAGAAAGTTTGCATGCCACAAGGTTTGATTCTCTGCTCTGAAGGAGGTTATCCTTGAGAACAAAGCCTGAATCCCAGAGCCATCAGGCGTCCCCTACCAATCCCAATGGGGTGGATGTCCCACCAGCCACTCCCATCTCATGGCACAAGGCAGAGGCTGAGCCCACCCTGCAGCTCCCAAATCCCATGGGAGCCTTGCAGAGCACTGTGCTAGGAGTCAGTGCAATCTCAGAAGCAGCAATGGAAGGAAACCTCTGGAAAGGCCAGGATGGATGGAAACTTGGAGCAGCCTGGTCTAGTGGAAGGTGTCCCTGCCCACGGCAGAGGGTTTGGAACTAAATGAGCTTTAAGGTCCTTTCCAGCCCAAACAATTCTGTGACTCTACAGTAAATATCTCAGGCTGCAAACAGCACCTCCAGCATCCGTGGGGATGCCAGAAACACAACTGGTACCTTCAGCAGGGTACCCAGCTCCCAGTTCCAGCTGCAGGGAGCCACAGGTCACCAACAGAACAGCCCCAGCTTCACACAAAGGTGGTTTTGCTGGAACAAAAGCAAAGGCCACACAAATAGGTTGATTTTTTTTTTCTCTTTTTTCCTAAGATATGACTAAACTCTATGAGCAGGTAGTGCCTGGGCATCCTACAAGCATCCTGCAAGCAGTGCTTTCAACATGAAAGAACAAAAGGCTGTGGTGGGGAGGAGAATGGTGGGAAACCTTGCAGGCTCTCGAGATTCATTTGAGACCTGGTGTTTGCAGCACAGGCTGTATTTCATCTTTTCATAAGTAACTCTTACCAGGAAACATTACAAAAAAGGGGGCATTTCAAGGCAGAAAAGTTGGTTGCCAAACGTCATTTTATTTTATTTTTTAAACCTTTTGTTAGCAACTCTTCTGGGGAGCAAATCCAGCAGAGGCAATACAGTGCAGCGTGCACTCCTAAATTAGTTTCCAGGCACTTGGGATGCTTTATTATTCATTTCCTCCAAATATTAGGTAATGCCTTTCACCCCTTTCAAAGTCTGTACGAGGGGTCTTTGATGCATTGTGGGACTTGAAAGTTTCAGGTCTAAAGAAGCATTTCTTTTAAGTCCTCCCTTTTATCAAGCATATTCTGTTCTGTTCGCTATAATGCACACAATGGCATGAGAGTCTTGACCTGCTTCATGTCTGATGAGTTGAAATCTCAGATGCATAGGATAAAACAGCCATTCCCAGCAATACAGCTTAAACACTTAGGGCTCTATTCAGGCAAATATTACCCAGGGGTCTGCCACGCCACTGAAAAGCTGCAGAAATTGGCTCGGCAGACGGCTGACCAATTCAGCAGTGAGGAATGACCCCGCCACATTAACTCCCCTTTTCATTTCACCCTGGGCGAGCCGGGGTCTGGAGGTAAGCGCAGCAGAAGGCGAGAGCCGGCTGAAGCCAGATTCATTTTCTTTATATAAAGTATTTTTTGTGTGCGTGTGTGACCATGAATGCCATTATGCGGATCTGCAAAAGAAGGGAAGTAATGACATTAGGGCACAGGCACGGGAATCGGGGAGGTTTTTGTCTTACAGTGACACCGGAGCGCTGTCACGTCTTCTGGACAATTTCAGCAAGAATTTGTAGGCTTTTAGAACGCTGCAAATGTCTTAGGAAAGCAGGTCTCTGCCACTGATGAAGACACGTGGACTTTGCTGGGTCACTTTACACCATCCAGCATCAGCCTCCTCCGTGTGTTAATCAGAATTAATACCTCTTGTTCCATAGTAATTTATCCTGTTCCATAATAATTTACCCTGTTTATAGGTTTTTTTTCACCCTGTTTTTTTCCTCTTTATACTGCAAGCTCACTTAAGAGATGGCTCCTGTCCAACAATACGCTGGACTCAGGGCAGGGATGCAAGGTGAAACTTACTGCAAAAGCAAACATATTTCGGTACAAAATACCATGTTTTTGTCCTTTAGACAATCGCACCAACATGTTTTTACAAAAGTACCAGGTGGCTATTTTAGGATATTAATCTCCTCTTATCAATCTCCTCTTGACAGGTTAGAACTAGGAAAAAAAACTTAAAGGGCAATCTGGAAATGCAGGGGTAAAATTTAATGTACAAGCTCGAGAGCTCCTAAATGGGCTGGAGCTGCTGGAATTTGCCTTGCATTTTTTACACCCTAAGAGCAAAAGATGCCTCTAGAACAAGCCAGAAAACAAGTGTTCAGACTACATGGGAAGATATTTATAAGAGAGACAGGTCTTGTTTTTCTAACTCCTCTTGCCTGCCCCAGTGCTACACCCTGGTACGACCTACAACCCCAACCTGTCAGCCTGAGACCAGCCTTAATAACCCCAACATTTCACTGGGAAAAACATTTCTTAAGCTATATAAAAAGGAAGTGCATGAGTAAAACCCAGCTATGTCTTTCCTGATACTGGCAAAACATCCAGCAACACCTCCTGTAAAATGGGAATATATGCATCTGCAGTCCCTGGCCCTGTGTGAGATTTCAGGATTAGCTCTAAAAGCAAATCAGATCCACAAGGATGTAACCTTCCAACCCATCCACCTCCTCCAGGAGGCTGCAGACCTGGAGAGGTGAGCATAAGCCTGATTTTTGAAGAATGCTGAGCATCTCTCTCACAGCTGGCATGGCAGTAGCAGCAACAGGTATGCCAAAAAAAATATGATGAAGACTGGGCAGGGCTTTTGAGCTGGTCTAGTTGAAGATGTCCCTACTTATTGCAGGGGGGTACAAGATGTCTTGCAAAGGACTCTTCCAACCCAAACCTATTCTATTCTATTCTATTCTATTCTATTCTATTCTATTCTATTCTATTCTATTCTATTCTATTCTATTCTATTCTATTCTATTCTACTTTCCATTCTATTTCCATTCTATTCTACTTTCCATTCTATTTCCATTCTATTTTTCTATTCTCATATTACCCACCTGGCTAGGAGGCTTTTTAGGAGCCCTCTGAGGCATCCTTACTAAAACACCATCAGGACATACACGGTTTGTGCCCCCCATGTGGGTGGTGCAGTGCTGGTCTGCCAGAGGGCAGCTGACAAGTCATCGTTGTGCATGCTGCAAATCCTCTGAGCTGATAAGAAAACTCAAACAATGTGAAGATTTATCTGTTTGCTGGTGGAAATCCTTTCAGTCCAGACAATAATTCTATTTTTTTCGAGGCAAATGAAGAGTTTTTGCTTGGGGACCCCGTGAGGAGCAGAGGCAGCACAAGGATGGGACCCATCACTCACCAGTCAGCAGAAAGATGCTGACGGGGGTGTCTGCACACATTTTTAAGGAGCCTGAAACAGCTCCTTTGAGAGAGGGAGACAGAAGAAAAGAAGCAAAACTGCAGGAGAAACGAAATCTATTTGTAAACCCAAAGGCAGAGTTGACACAAGGCAGCTGGTGCAGGAGTGCAGAGATGATAATGGAGCCTGATGGATAGCTCACAGCATTATCAGATACCCTCCAACTCAAATATGCTGAGGAACCAATTATTTAATGCTAAGGACAGCACAAATGGATGTTTAATAAGCTGGATCACTTCAGGACTGTTGGAGCTCAAGGAGCCAATCCCCCACGGTGTAAGTCTGGAAATGCTGAAATACCTGATGCTTCTGGCACACACTGGCCCTCCCAATCATCACCACCTCTGCCAGGAGACTGGGGGACATGGAGGGGAAGCACAGCTGGAATTTGGGAGCAGATGGGTGCAAGAGGCCCCTGGGGTGGGGAAGCACGTTCACCACCCTGGGCTGGCAGCACCCAGCTCTGCAGCCAGCAGCCTTGCTGGTTGCCCTGTTTACAGGAGAAGGGGTTGCAGTTCTCAGGAACAGTCTGGGTTTATTTTCTAGCTGATTACAGAGAGGCAGCAGGGAAGCTGTAGGAGGTGTGGGAGACAGAAAGAAGTTTAGTCTGTGCTCCAGGCACTGATTAGAACCTGTTTTGGAGTCAGGGATGATTCCTGTGAACAAAGCTTCCCTTCTCAAGGCCTTCAGCTGGCAGGGGGGTTGGAGGAAAACAGGGTCTCAGCATCCTCCCTGGCTGCCTTGTCAGGAGGTGACCCTGCAGACACACCATCCCCTCACGTGGGCTGCTCTTGCAGCCTGAGAAGAGACACAGACTTCTGCTCATCCTCCCGTGCTGCCCAAACTAGATCACATGTAACATGGGATAAAAACACCTCCACTAACTATAAAGGGCCCCTATGTTTTTAAATGTCTGAAGATTGCTTCCTGAAACCACATTGTGTAAGTTTCTCATTTATCTACACTCAAACTGTACTATAGGAGATGAGGTGTGTCTTAAAAATCTGCATCTCCCCATGATCCAACCTCCACTAGCACTGCTCCTGTAGTCCACGCTACAACAGAGATGCAAGAATAGGTGTAAGAAAGATATTTTTTATGATGAGGATGGGTGAGGCTCTGGCAGATGTTGCCCAGAGCAGCTGTGGCTGCCTCTGGATCCCTGGCAGTGTCCAAGGCCAGGCTGGATGGGGCTTGGAGCAACCTGGGATAGCTGAAGGTGTCCCTGCCCACGGCAGGGGGCTGGAATGAAATGAGCTTTAAGGGCCCCTTCAACCCAAACTACATTTCTACAACTCTGTGATAGCCCAGCACCCAGATGCTCCTCAGCACCTATTACACAGAGGAAATATGTGGGAATTTGGTCCCTGAGGGATGGGAACCTGCAGGGGCTCACAGCATGCCTCTGCTGAGGGTTTGGCCAGTGTAAACAAGGAAGCTGCTCACAACAAGATGGTGAAAAACACCCCAGCCTCCCACCTGACACAATGCAAAATATCTCAGTTCAAAAACATCAGCTCAGGGTCTGGCTCTGGCATATCTGAACCAGCTCAGATGATAAAAAAAAGGATTCTCCTTTCTTCCTGTTTAAGATCTCTAGGCAAACATCCAAGTCACAGCCTCCTGTGTGACAGCTGCAGAAAACAGGTCTGGAGAGGACCTTGAAATGCCACCCAGATCGCAGCCCCGTGACTGGGTCTGGATGGGGCCAAGCACAACAATAGCCAAAAGCACTCCAAGCATTAACAAATATTGTTGCTTGGTGCACTCCTGTGCAGCTGCCAGCGTTATCTGCCGCCTGCTCCTTCCAGCACTCAGCTCTGAGAACACACATATTGATGAGAGCATCTTCCACAGATTTACAGGAAGAGCAATTAGAGGTTTGGTCGTTGACGACAGCAGAGAATCGTGGTGGTGGTGGTAAAGATGATTTGTGCTGATCCATTAACACAGCAAACTACCTCCTCTCCCACAGGAAATCTCAATAACTGAAGGCAGATCAGAATCCCAAGGCCCCAGAAAGGTATCAGGACAACCACATCGTTCTCCCCAGTCTGCATCCTGCTCGCCAGCTCTCCCCACAAAGCTCACCCCAGTGTGTACTCACCAGTACCCTTGGTTTTGTTTCAAAATGGTGATACTCCTCTCGCTCCTCTGACCATTTCCTAAGGAAAAACAGAGGAAAAAACACAGAACAAAACCCCTCATCAGATCCAGGAGCAATTATGTAGTAAAGAAGGGCCAGCTCTGGAGAAGCTGCTGGGACGATGAGAAAACACAGAGCCAGGCTTGCTCCTGCTCTCCCACACGTGTTCCCACGGTCAGTTCCTCTGCTCATCACCTTTTCCTGTATCACAACATCACCTAGCAACACCGTGCCACAGAGGTGCAAGCCCACCCCGTCCTCCCACCGTATCCCATCTCCAGTGACAGCTGGGAGATGAACACCCCGGGCAGAGATCACACCGGAGCAGCTTCACCCATCCCACCCCCAGATAAACATTACACCTCGGGATTATCAGCTTCCTGGGGCTTCCTACACCTACACTGCAGTATCCAGTGGCAGCTGGAGTACCTGCCAAGTACGAATCCACAACAAATCCACATCCCACAAGTGCTGGGGTGCAGAGATGGAAGGTGTATGACCGGCCTCCTCCCAACTCTGCCCATAAAAGTTGCCCGCCCGTCTTAGCTTGGGAAAACCTCTTGGAGAAGTGGAGCTCTACACAAGCTCCTGGCCACCACCTGCACTCCCAAATGATGGAGATGGGGGGCTGGCATTTCCAGAAGCTGACACGTCCACGTGGGAGGCTCAGCAGCTTGGCTGGAGGTGGGCAGGACTCAGGGCTGATGATGGAGATGGGCAGAAGGATGTTTTGGGGTGCTTTACTCCACTTCAAAATGATCTCAAGGCGTGAGACCCCCACAAGCAGGCAGCCACCATATCAGTAGGGTCTCTAGGATAATTTGGGGGGCTGGCCCAGGCTTCTCCTGGGGAGGACAGAGAGGACATTGTGGCTATTAGAACACTGGGAACATATGATGCTGTAGTGCTCAGCTGGAAAATGCTCCTGTAGCCCTGCAGTCAGATGGAAATGCAGTGTTTGCATGCCAAAGAAGCCATAATCTGGGGTATTTTCCCTATAATGGCTCATATTTCAGCTCACACCTGCCCTTGAACCTGGGTTTGTACCTGAGTCCTGGCCAGGGTCAAGAGGTTCCCTCCTATTCATGGAAGCTGCAAGGAAAACAGGATCTCTCTGCCAAGGCTTAGTGGTGTGCAAAGCAAGGAACAGCCACTCTGTGTGCAGCCTCCCCATTTTACATGAGAAGCCTGGAACCAAGGCAAGGAGATATTTATTATCATGGGGCAGCTGGAGATGGAGACACTGCCTTCTCTTCTCAGGTTCCCCAAGAGGTTCCTGACTGAATCCATCTCCCAATCATCTCTTTTCCTTCTCCAGGCAGCCCTTGAATGGGTTTGTTAGTGCAGGGTCCACCAGCACTATTTCCCATTACTCATGACACAGGGAAGTAACTGGGATCCCTCTCCCAGCTTCTAGAGAGAGCCACTGATCTTGATTCAGCCTTCATGAGGTTCTCATTCTCATTATTTTCAAGGGAAAGTGTCAACAATATTTTCCAAGTCAGGCTGACACCTGGATGACGATCCCAGGATGGAAAAACCAACAGGCTCTGATCACCCTACCCAATCTATTACACTGCTCTGCACATACAGTCAAGGAACAGAGCAAAAATATGAAGGGTAACCTTTGTGATGGCCTCTAATTCTCCTTCTCATGTGTCTACAGCCACCAGCCTGAGGACATTCAGGCAGCCTGAGGACATTTAGGCAGTCTGAGGACATTCAAGGCATGATCAGCCCTGAGAAAGGGACTTCCCTGCAGCCAATTAGTCCATGTGCCTTCAAGAGCATCCAGCTGCTGTGACCCTCCAGCATGACCTCCTTAGCCAGGGCCCCCTTCAGATCATTAACTCACAAGGAGTCACCATTGTCAAGGACTAATGGCTTGTTTGCCACTCAACAGCCAAAAGTGATCAGCAAGGGGGCAAACAGCTTAATGCAGGCTGCTGTAAGCAAGCCCACACTGGGCCAGCACCATTGTCTTTGCTTAGGGCAAAATTCACAGGGGAGGCTGCAAAAATCCTGCAATGGGTGCTGGCTTCATGGCAGAGCTCATGAGCTCTGCTTGGGTCGATGCACAACCTCTCCCCAGCACCAGGGCAAGGGCTGGCATCACATTTCCCTTGAGAAGTGTGGGGCTTCAGCTCTAACTTCTACCCGAAGTCTCCTTCTCTTCACAGGTCCTTCACTGATGCCGCTCCCCAGAGCAAGGGGAGCTCAGCTTGCAATGTGACACCTTGCTGCAGGCAGGTGGGGTTGGTGTCTTCTCACAAGCAATAGGACAAGAGGGAACAGCCTCAAGGCTGAGCCAAGGCAGGTTGAGATGGGATATGGGAAGAGATTTTTTCACAGAATGGGTGGGATCCCTACTCCTGTAGGGATTTAAAAGCCATGTGGCACCTGGGGAATGGGTCAGTGGTGGCCTTGGCAGAGCTGGGGGCATGGCTAAACTCGATGGTCCTGGAGGACTTTTCCAACCTAAATGATTCCGCAATTCTCTGATTCCACCTAAAACTATTGAAATCACTGTTTGAGGCACAGAGGAATTCTCATGGGGCAATGGATGGAAGCTCCTGGGCTAAGAAAAGGCCGGACCTGAATCACAGTTTCATTAACCCTCCAAGAAGAGTGGCTGTGAATAAACACACTCATGGATCCACCCTCTGAACCAGAAGATGCCCTGGTGCTCTTCCAGCCGTTTCCAAAATGGGATGGGCATTGCTGAGGGCAGCCCAGACTTCATTCTCCCGTTCCCAAAACGCACGTGCGATGAGAAGCTACAAATCAGCCAGGCTTGCCTGTGGCTTCCCCTTCAGCCACAAGGTCCCTTTTAGCTTCCAGGGATGGTTTGCAGAATGACTCGAACACGCCCTCCTGCAGATGACATCCAGGTTTCTAATTACCCTCCCTGAACACACCACTGATGTGCCACATCAGCTCACTCTCGGGGCTGCTCTCTCAACACGTGTCACCAGCAGTGGAGCTTCTGCCTCTCTTCAGCACACTGACCCCCCTATCACCTGCCTAGGCTAAGCTGCTGGGCTGGGAAAGATGATTCCCAAATAAACTGGTGATGTGGAATGCTTGTCCTGCCCTTGGGGTCAAGCCCACGTGAAGAAACAGCCTTTATCACAGAATCACAGGGCATTTTGGGTTGGAAGGCATCTTTACAGCCCACACCCCTGCCAGGAACAGGGAGATCCTCAACTAGACCAGAACCCTGTCCTTGAATGTTTCCAGGATTGGGGCATCCACAGCTTCCCTGGGCAACCTGTGCCAGTGTTTTACCACAATCATTGTGAAAATGTTCTTCCTAACAGTTGATCCAAATTGATTCCCCTTCAGTTTAAAACCATCACCCCTTGCCCTATTGCAATACACTGTTAAGTTTGCCCCCATCTTTCTTCTAAGCCTTCTTCAGGCCCTGGCAGGGGCTCTGAGCTCTCCCTGGAACCTTCTCTTGTGCAGCTGAGCAGCCCCAGCTGTGCCAGGCTGGCTCCAGAGCAGAGGGGCTCCAGCCCTGCAGCATCTCTGGACATTCCAACAGGACACAAGGGATTTGTCCAGGGTGTCTACACTGGGAACAGCCCTGCCCTCAACAGAACAACCACTCACATATTTCCAGTGGACTTCCAAGACTCCCATCCATGCTGTAGCCCTGACCAGCCAGTAGCTAGAATTTAGCTCACCTGAAGCACAGGACTGCCCTGGACTGACAGCCAGCACATGGACATGTCCTCCCCTGTGTCCAGGCCCAAGGCTGAGCCCCAGGGACAGCCTGATAAACCTGCACCAGTCCCTGGCACACCAGGTAGGATTCAGCTCCAATTAAGGCATCTCAGTTGAGGTGCCCACACAGATTTAGGTGCCTTAATGCAGGTTCTCATTGCTACACTGGACTCTCTAAGCTATCCCAGACCCATGTCTGGCTTTTCCAGACAAAACCCTGGACCTGCATGCCTCCTGACTGACAGATGGAGACTAAGCAATGTGTCCTAGAGTAAAAACCTGTGGCCAGCAGCTGAATTGTGACTACACGTGTGGTGACTGCCACAGCCCTTACTGCAGCTCATGGGGTGCAGCTTGGCACGATTTTGAGTGTTTGGTGAGCCATTTAGTTACTCAAACTTCAGTATCTCTTTTGGGGTGTGAAACGCCCTCCAGACTCCACTGACTGTAAAAGGAGATTGGGCACCAAGTTATTATTTTTATCTGCCACTTCAGCCTATCTCCAGCTCCTGGTCTAAGTTTCAACAGCTCCAAAATAAAACCCATTTGCATGGGATGGGGATGCCCTGCAGCTCTGCACTCTCAGTCTCCTCTGCTGTGATGAGCAGCACGATCCTGGCACATCCACACTTCCAGTACAGCTCCAGTGCTTGTGTGCCTTCTGTATAATAGGACTAAAACAAATAAATTTGACAAAGAAAAGAGAAGGAACAACTGATATGCAAATCCATGTCATAAATCATTCACCAAATCTGCTCTGCACTTTTGAAATAATCTTGGAGGTTGTTTCCCAAGTGCTGTTTGCAAACACTCTGTTAATCCGGGAAGCAGATGCTGCTACAGTAGGCTGTATTATAGCATGTTCAAGAAATCCCCATCAAATGTTACTTTAAAATACCCATGACTTTTGCAATCAGTTCTTTTTAAATCTTCTTGGCATATCTGAAAACCAAACATCATAAAAAAAACCCTTTGCTGTGATTCAGCTGTATTGGGTCTAAGCCTGGGGAAGAGTTCATCTCACATCTCCTTTCATACCCAGGTGACCCCCAAATTCCTCCCAGAGGCCTCTGCCCATTTCCTTCACATGCTCTAAAGAGTCTTTGATTTCCCCAGACTCTTCCTGACTTCAGCTGAAAGCCTGTGTTGCCTCAAGCAGGGCAGTGCCCTGGAGATACCCTCTAGAAACATGGGAGCCAAGTCACCCACGCCCCTGCAGAAAATCCCACATGGAAAACATACTCTGAAAAGGCATTTCTACCATGCCCTGGCACACGTGGACATTTCATTGCCTAGGAGAGTGTTTGAGATGATTGCTGCTGGTTTTTTTTTTATTGCCAGGGACTGTTTCTTCCAGCACAAAAAAACCCCTGCCCCTGAGACAGATCATCCCTCCCAGCTTGGAAAGAACTGAGTGTGTGGATTGTGCTCAGAAGGAGTGACCTGGTTGCACCTTTGGGCTGACATCCTTTCCAATCTCCAATGCTCAGTTTTCCCCTTCCTGTGTGAAAATGGAAACAACAGTGTCAGCTGTGACTGGAAAGGGCTTTGAAAGCTACAGGTGAGAAGTGTAGGTAAGACATTGCTGCACCCTTCTAGAAATGGGGGAGAGAGGGGAAAGGCAACAAAGGGGGGAAAACCCCACATAATAAGTAATACTCTACAAATTCATAGAATGAACGCATTAAAAAACCAATCCTCCAAGAAGCAGCTGCTTCATTCTTTGCTGTTGATAGGATCAATATAAGAGAGGAAATTACCACCTTGTGCTCTGCAACACATCACACCAACTTTCCTTTACAGACCCTAATGCTTCTGATTGCAGTGTCAATTTAAAATTTACCATAAAATGCAGAATCTCATAAACTTTACAACCTCAATCACGTTCAGCCAGTGTTTTCACCCAAATCACATGCACAGGCACCAACTTTGCTCTCCAAGGCAGACACAAAACAACATGCTGCTGACAGCAGATGGGAGAGCAGAGCAGGGCACCACAGCTGGGATCTGCCTGTCCTGGGTAGCCTGGATAAAAAGAGAAGGAATCACGTTGGAAAACAAGCTGGAAAACGTACCCTCAGATCTCTGTGAGACAGTTCATCCCATGTCCAGCCCTCCCAAGGTGAAGGTTAGCCAGAGCCATGATCTATGATGAAGGTGCTGAGGCCCTGGCACAGGTTTCCCAGGGAAGCTCTGGCTCCTCCATCCCTGGCAGTGTCCAAGGCCAGGCTGGATCAGGTTTGGAGCAACCTGGATAGTGGAAGGTGACCCTGCCCATGCCAGGGGAGTGGAACCAGGTGGCCTTTAAAGTTCCCCTCCGACCCAAACCATTCTGAGATTACACAATCAAATACCAGATGACCTCAGGTGCAGCAGCTCTGGTGTCCTGAACACGCTGCTCTCGAGGTGGCACCAGCATCCCACAATGCTGACCCAACCTCCTTGCACTGACAAACACAGCTGTTCTATGCCCTTCTGCAGGCTCTGATGGAATACCCTGAGTCATTTCCCTAATCCTGGGTGTCCTTCAGAAATTTAAAGCTGTGCAGAAGATGGTGTGAGTTTTTAATGCAGGGGAGGGGCACACAGCCATGCTCGTGCCATCAGCTGACCGTTTGCTTTTGCAGGCATGGGTTGCACTCAAGGGTTGACAAGGGAAAAACTAATTATGCTTCTAATTTTGCTTCCTACATAAATCTAAGTACTTTTGCTGTTGTCACTATGACAGAAAGCCCATTTCTCTGCAGGGGTACAAAGGATTTTGGCTAAAGCATAACAAAAAGATGCATATTTCAAGTTGCCCTTCCCCAGGAGCCATAAAACTCCACTCAGTGTCTGCAGTCTGCATGCACCCTGCAAGCTCTGACTTCAAATTCTCCCTCAGCTCAGAATTATTTGGGGAGAAAAGTAATTTTTGCAACCAGCTGCTTGCCTTTGCGGCTGAGTGAAAGTGAGATCAGACAGATGCTTAAAGATACAGTAAGGGTTAAACCTTGGGAGAGGACAGGCAGGACTTGGGGATGAAGTAGTTGATCAAAGGGTGGCTCAGAAGTTATTTAAAAATAAACCAGAAAGTAGAACTTCCCAGCGGTTGCCGCTGTAATTACAATGCAGACAACGGAGCCGTGGTGCTGTTAAGGTTACTGGATTTTCCTAGCAGCTGTGTTTAATTTACTTAAAACATGCAAAGCCATCAGGTCAGATCCCATTAGCAGAATCTCTCCAGAGCGCTGCAAGAACCCGGCCAGCCCAGCACCAGAGAAATGCTGAGGGCAAAACACAAGTGTAAAATATCCCTGGAGAAGTGAGACACCAGCATGCACTGCCCTCTCCCTTGGCTGCAGCCGAGGCTGGGTGGTCAGTCCTTCCTGCTCATCCAAGGACCTGTTCCCTGTCCCTTTACTGTCATCATAAGCCATCTATTGCCCCAGTCTCCTAGAATCACCACGCACAGAAATCCATGCAAATACCTTGACTGGCTTTGATGGAGAAGGATCTGGAACCAAGCATTTAGGGTAGTCCTTTGAGTATGTTTTTGCTACGACCCAGGTTCTCTGTGTGTCCAACAAGTGTATAATGCCCCACCTGGATCCCTCCACTCCCCAAGCATCCCCCTGACTTCCATGCTGCCTCGGAGAGAAGTCCCACTCATCCTGAGTCATGCTCAGAGTTCATCTCAGAGATGAGAGCTTGGCGGATTTGTGGGTCAGGGTTCCCCTGGAGCTTTGTTCACACATGTATTCAGGACCACACAATTCATCAGGAGTCTTTCCGAAACACAAGTACAAAAATTACAATCTCCCTGTCAGGAAAAAAAAAAAACCTTCTAGAGATACTCTTCTGTTTCATTTTTGTTGCTGTTTGTTGTTTTAACACTGGCTCAGCCCTCTCTCCACCAAACGGAACATCAGGGTTTCATCCACTGTTTGTGGCCCCTGCCAGCTCAATTCTCTTTCTAAAATTAGCATCCTGAGAGATGCAATTGCTAGAACAGGAGGTGTTAGGTCACATTTGGTCCCTGCACATCAGGCTAAGTGCTTCTGCAGACACCTACAACCACCTCAGAGTCTGAGCCTCAAACATGTCCTGCTCCACTGAGACCAGCAGAGTGATGCAGCCTTAACAGGTGCTGATGCCAAAAAA
Organism: Sturnus vulgaris; assembly: GCF_052056855.1. Lineage (NCBI taxonomy): Eukaryota > Metazoa > Chordata > Aves > Passeriformes > Sturnidae > Sturnus > Sturnus vulgaris. The sequence goes on from NC_142283.1 coordinate 80,423,620, forward strand.
AAAAGAACTGAAGACAAGGACCAATAATACACCACAGGCTCCCTTCTGCACATGACCCCCACATATAGTCACTCCTACAGAGAATGGGCAAATAAAGTACAATAAAATACTAGAAAATACAAGAGAAGGTATTTCCCACATAATCTGTGACTGCACCATCCCTGGCAGTGTCCCAGGCCAGGCTGGAAGGGGCTTGGAGCAACCTGAGATAGTGGAAGGTGCCCCTGCCCATGGCAGGGGGTGGAATTAGGAGGTCTTCAAGGTCTCTCCCAACCCAAATCATTCTGTGATTCTATGACTAGAATAGAATAGAACAAAGCAAAAATTAAAATTAAATGAAATTAAATAATCCTAAGTAAAACATCACAAATAGTAGGAAAAAATTTCAAGGAATGGGTTTGTTTATTGGAAATCTGAAAACAAGCTGCACGACCCTCATTGCCATCAGCACCCCTCCTGAAATCAGCATCTCCTGCCACTGTGTGCAAGAAACCCCAGCCTGGCCCTGGAGTCCTTGGAGCAGCTTAAGATCATTCTTCCATCATAAAACTCCAACATAAACTCATCCCTCATGTCTCGGAGAGGTGTGAGACTTATTTGCATAATAAATGACAAGGCAGGAATATAGATTTGTGTCAGATCACCCTGCCTTCCCTTTGAAAGAAATCTATTTATTCTGACTGAATCGTCTCTTCTCCAAATAAATGGTGTTTGTAGTCAGTTTAGCTGGCACGATACGCATTCTTTTGCATGCCTGTAATGAATTTTCACAGCCAGAGCCCTAATCCAGTCTAGTCATGGAGGGTTTATCACGACCTCTTATTTTATTTCTACCGGTAAATGGGAATTGCTTTCCTTATCGCTATCTAGAAGCACCTGAGTGATTTTTGCTTCATATTTCCTATCCCACTGGAATTCAGGATGCAGCATTATCTGATGCTGTACAATTGTCACTCATGTTAGCTGCCTTTTCATTTTAATTTGCTGGATTTATTGCTCTTTTCTTTCTCTTTTCCTCGGGAGATTTTTACTTCAGATCTGAGTCCCTCATTGCTCTTTTCCACCCTCCTGATCAGATTTCTTGGGTGATCCTCAGGAAGGCAGGATCAAGGCTTGTCTTGCCCTCACCTGCCTGATGCCTTTGAGCAGCCTGGGATAGAGGAAGGTGTCCCTGCCCATGGTAGGGAGTAGAATGAGCTGAGCTCTGAGCTCCCTTCCAACCCAACCCATCCTGTGATGCCTTCCCTTGGCAGAGCACTGAGTTTGCCCCACTCCATCCCACTGGGAAAGCATAAAACTATGCAGTGACAAGCAGGAATTATCCCTGATTTTGAGTTCAAACAAATCCGTGAGAGCAAGGGCTTGCCAACACGATCCCTATGGCTGCTGCAAGCAGGGTGCAGGTACACAGCTCAGAGCTCCAGAAAACTGGACCTGCTGCTGCTGGAAAGGCACGAGAAGACCTGTAAATCCTGCAGATAGCACTGTGATGGATCAGTAGTGGCAAGACATTAACCTTCACTCTTGAGGAGACACCCAAATGATAACACCTGTAGCCATGCCACTCCACAGTTATCAGTCTTGTCACTCGTGAAGATAAATCTATCTGACCTAAGCCATCATCCTATGCCACTCTGGCTTCCTTGCTCAAAATCCTCATAGATACCAGCAGGGATCAGGAAAATCACACCTAATAATCTATTGAGAGTGTGCAACTATGCTCACATGGAAACCATTTCCTTCAGTATGTTAAAAAAATTCCACAGAGCAGGGGAAAAACACGGTAGGCTTGAAAGCTGGTCTGCAGGGAAAGTGCTACATGTCAGTGACAACTGTGGAAGGACAGAAAACAGCTACCAAAGCCTCAAGGAGCTGTCACGCACAGGAAAATGTAAGTTAATTAAAGCCACTTAAACAAATACATCTGGGACAGGGGCATGGGATGTAGGGAGGGAGAGTGAAGTGATATTAAAAGCTCAGACACATGGTGAATCCCAGACAGCAGGCAAGGAAAGCTATTTGGCAGAATCCAGATGAGCCCCTTGCCCTGGAGCTGTGCCAGAGAGGGCCGTGAAAGCCTCCTGTGCCCCAGGGCTGTGGCTCACCTTTGGGCACAGCATTGTCCCACAGCCTCAAGGGGATGCACAGGCTCAGCAGATCCACCCCTCCTCCGGGAAACAGCACCCAGGCTCCACTGATGCTCTCCTGGACCAAACAGTGCCAGCTTGGAATTATAAATCCAACACTTCCCCTCCTAACGTCTTCCCTGCTGTCCCTAACACAACATTCAGCTGAAATTAGAACCAAAACATCTCTCTGCAGAAGTGTAAGGATGTAAATCGAGCTCAAACACACCACTAGGAGCAACATCAACCCCACCTTCCCTTGCTCCTCCTCTGAGCACAGTCTCCCCTGAACCCCCAGAACTGATTTGCCTCCTGCCCTGACAGTATAAAACCACAAGAAGAAAGATTTGGATAGGCTCTTTGTAATTTTTTTATTGCAATCAGCTCCCAGAGAAACTTAAAATATTGGTTCTCTATGTATTCCTTTGAGCATTGATTCAGAAGTGGAAACAGAACACCTACACGAGGTTGGGTGACGATGGAGATGCTGAGCCGGCCTCTTGAGATATTCCTGCTTGAGAAGCAGGGCTGGCCAGCCTCAGCACGAGGCTGACAGGAAGGGAAACAGGAAAGCAAATCCATCTGCTCACCATCAAGCCCCTGCTGCAGGATGACAGCATGCAAGACTGCTGTCTGCAAGAGGAAGCCTTGCCATGGCATCAGCCCGACCCAGTTGGAGTGCACGGAAACACAGATGGAGCGAGGAGGATCCAGGCTTCCAAAGCAGCTTGGGTTCCCACCCTCCCTTAACTGCTGGGATGGGGGTGATGCAGCAAACCCAACACCACCCCAGCGTGCTCCTCCAGGAAAGCTGATGGAATCTGGGTGTTCTGGTTAGCAGGGAGCTGAAGGAAGGAGTTAGTAAAGGACCTGGGTCACACAGGACAAGGTCTGAGATCTCCTCCGACCCCTCAGCAGATTTTCTAACTCCAAGCCAGGCTTATGTACAGATCTTGTATTCCAACCCTGGGTGAGATTAACTCATCACAAGTTGCATGGCTCCAGGGAGAGCTCAGAGCCCCTGCCAGGGCCTGAAGGGGCTCCAGGAGAGCTGCAGAGGGACTGGGGACAAGGCAGGCAGGGACAGCACACAGGCAATGGCTTCCAGTGCCAGAGGGCAGGGCTGGATGGGATCTTGGCAAGGAATTGCTGGCTGGGAGGGTGGGCAGGCCCTGGCACAGGGTGCCCAGAGCAGCTGTGGCTGCCCCTGCATCCCTGGCAGTGTCCAAGGCCAGGCTGGACACTGGGGCTTGGAGCAGCCTGGGATAGAGGAAGGTGGACTGGGACAGGATGGGCTTTGAGGTCCCTCCAACACAAACCATTCTGTGATTCTTGGGCTCTGCAGACAGCATTAGAGCCTTGTCCAGTGCTGCCCAGGACCACAGCCCCCTCTCTGCCTGCAGCCCTGGGCAGGCAGCCAAGGCCCCCCACCCATGCCCAGAACCCCTTCCCTCCCCAGGGTGACTTCCTTAACACAGCCCAGCTGCCTGCCCCCACCCGACAAGGGCTGACAGATTTGTGCTCTCCCCTCAGGGTGGGGTACCTACATTTATTTCCTCTTTGGAAAAAAAAAAAAAAAAAAGGAAAGAAAAAAAGAAAAAAAGAAAAAAAAAAATACACCATTAACCATTTCCTTTCCTCGCAATAGGCAAGAAACTTCCCCACCACAGAAACAGTTTGAGGACTAAGATATCTGTTCCCACAGCTGCACCAGTGCTATTCTGGCTTAGCTAAAATTAAAGAGCTGAAGTTGTATGTGGGCCCTCATGAAACTGTCATGGGGACCACAAGATTAGAGGGCTGGGTGGTGACCTGGGAGGCCGAGGTCTATTCTCAGCTGCACCAAGGAATCCTCCTCTCCTGTGTGTCTGAACACGTTTCTCCACCCCTCTTTAGTAAGAATCCTGAAATGGTTTGCATTGAAGGGACCTTAATATCCAGTTCCAGTCCTTTGCCAGGGCCACGGACACCTTCCACTATCCCAGGTTGCTCCAAGCCCTGTCCAGCCTGGCCCTGGACACTTCCAGGGATCCAGGGGCAGCCACAGCTGCTCTAGGAAACCTGTGCCAGGGCCTGCCCACCCTCATCATAAAGACTTTCTCCATCACACCTAGTCTGAACCTCCCTGCTTTTAATTTAAAAACATTAACTCTTGTCCTCTCACTATAGGCCCTACTAAAAACTCTGTCTACATCTTCTAAACCCCGTTTAAGAAAGACCAACATATATTGCCATGCCCTCCATGCCCATCCAACCACTAGCCAGAGATCCAAGAGCACAAAAAAAAAAAAGCCAGGAAAGCACAGGATAAGCCCAAGACGCTAGCCACCATCCATCCCCTCTCCCACCATGAGCAGCCTCTGCCAACAACCGTGCTGGCTATTGTTGGCCACATAAAGCCTGGTCCAGTGGCCCCGCTGTCAGCATGCAGCTCATTACTCTGCCAAGGGCTTTGAAACGCTTGGAATATGAAAGGTGCTCCATCAGATCAAATTCAGCTTCGTTTGCTATTACAATGCAGTGCATTTCTTTTGTCTGGGACTTTTGATGATGAGCAATTGTTCCCCTCAGTCAGTATTTCGGAGTCATTAGTTGGAATTAGTAAAGTTCCCGCTGCCGGACTTTTCCAAGGCTCTGTTCTCGGGCTACAAAGAGTGGATGAGGAGTTGTCCTGCTTTCACTGAGCTGGAGGCACAGCAGGGAGCGTTCTGGGGGGAGCAGGCAGTCTGCTCAACTCCACTTTTCCCCTGCAGGCACCGGGAAATGCAAGTGCAAGAAAGATGCTGTGGGTGGCCACAACAGGGCTGCTGCTTCCCCAGGAGCAGGGAACCTGAGACCTTTTCATTTGGTACCTCTGCTGGGACCAGGGGAAGAGGTACACCTAATTGTGTTCATATTTAGGCAGCAGATCCTAGGAAGTTTGGGTTTCTATCCCAGAAATCCCCCACTCCAAATCTAAAGGTATCAGCCCTAAAGAAGTCACCTTTCTCTGGCTGAAGGGATCTCCCCTTGGCATTTTCCCCAGTGGAAACACCAGGATGTGCCTGACCTTGTCCTCCAACTTCTTGCTCATGTTAAGCCTAAAAGGGCTTGAGTGTCAAGACCCTTTTTCCTGAAGGGATTTATCCATGGAGCATCTACTTCTCTGGGCAACCTGTGCCAGGGCCTCACCACCCTTACCACAAAAAATTTCTTCCATCTAATCTGAATCTCCCCTCCTGCTGTGAAACTATTCTCTTTTGTCTTGTCCCTGCCTGCCTTGTCCCCGGTCCCTCTGCAGCTCTCCTGGAGCCCCTTCAGGCCCTGGCAGGGGCTCTGAGCTCTCCCTGGAGCCTTCTCTTCTCCAGGATGAACACCCCAAGCTCTGTCTGTCTTCTCATCAATTTTGTGTTTGTCTCTGATGGAGGATTCGTTCCTATTCATGCTTGACAAAGTGATGAAGCTCCACGGGCTCTGCCCATCTGATGTCACTGTCTGGCACCAAGGGAACACCACAGCAGCTCCAACTCACACCCATCCCACATGCGGGTGGAAATTACAATTCAAATTCCCAATTCCAGCCATCTCACCACCTTTTCTGCATGCAATGTGGGTATTTGGCCCCTACAACCCTGAAACAAAACTAGGAGCAAACTAAACTTTTGGGGACACCCCTGTGGAGAAGAGCTCAGCACTGAATCCAGCTCCTTTAGCAGCTGGTCACCTTTCACATGGGATTGTACTTCCATCCCCTAAGGATTTCCCTGAAATTCACCTCATAGATCATCCCACCTAACATTCACAACAGCATTTCCACTGGGACACGACAAAATGCAGACAATTCACACCTCTCACCTCACATTTTTTAAAGTAACAGGCTACAATAAAGCAGCCTGCCCAGATTCCAGCCTAATCTAAAAACAACTTTATGGCTTCTAATTTTAGCACTAATCTTCCTTTGCTATGGTTGTGTGATTTCTAATTATTTTATCCCCAAGCCCTGCCTTGATGGATAGTTGTACCTTTTCCAATGGCAAATGACTTGTAAAGTGCCTTTAAAAAATACGCTGATCATTTCAGGTTCATTTCCAGTTCCTACACAAATAACATTCTCATATATGGTTTCACTGCGGAAATATTATTATTATTATTAAAATAATAGTAATAAAAGCAATACAATTCTAAAAGGAGAGCTCCATTCCTTAGGATGATCCCAATCTGCTCCCACAAACACTGTATTTTCTCTTAAAAGCTGATAAAGAGCAAAAAATCTGTTATCGAGATACGGATCTCTTAACAACTCAGTGCCTTTGGCTTGGCACGGCTCCCAGAACACTTCGCCTTTATCTATCCCTATTTTCAGGTTACAGCTCAGGGAAGAGCAATTGGCCACACCAAAACCTTGGGGGGGACTTTGTGAGGGGTGATGGAAAGTGGTGGCAGAGACACATTTGCCTTGATGCTCCCCTGGAGCACTGCCTACCCAAAACTGCTGAATTTAGAGCAGCAAACACCAGCCCTTGGCTGAAGACGTGTTGCAGGGGCCTAGGATGAGCCTCCAGCCCAGGTTCCTCACAGGTAGGTGTTTTCTCACCTTCTCATGCTCTTGACCCTCCTAATTGCTGACATAGATCAAATCTGGATCCGGTCCTGTTGAATTTGAAATTTGCACAAAGACTTATTGGGATGGAGATGCTGCCTGAGGACATTTCAGGATGCTGAGGCAGCTGCCTGACAGTGGCATGTCCCACTAGGACCTGCCACCAGCAGCTAGCAGGGGACTCAGACACAGGGCTGGTGGATGTTTGTTGGGTTATTTCCTTCCCCAGGATTTATACTGAGCTCCGGTCAATTGGAAAACATCCACTTGACCTGCGATCTTTTTGTTTTAGTTATTCTGCAAGCTTTGACAGCAGCAGTTTAAACACAAAGCATATGACTTTTGGCACTGAGGGAGCACCCCATTCCCACAAATTTTGAGTGGATGCAGAAGAGCATTGCACTGCAGCGCTGATGCTGAACATATTTCTTCTTTCTCATTCTTCATTTTCCTCTCTTTCACTTTCGGAGCTTGTTTCATGACCTGTGTATTCTCCCTCCCCACTGGAAACATGAGCTTAGCTCCCCAACGCAGTATTCAAGGGAGGAGGCCATGGGATGTGGTGTTCTAATTCCATGCACAAAGCTGTGTTACAGAGGATTTGAAATGGAGATTGTCAAAACAGGAAACAACCCAGTCGGTGCCCTCCTGCCTGGGTCCTGAAAATGTCACCACACAGAGCTTCAAGGGATGGAGAAAAGCCCTCTGTCCCTGCATGGACAGAGGATGCCCTGGGAGAGTGGGCAGCAAGACCCTCTGTCCTCATGCCACTCTGATCTGAGAGCTGGGCTTTAACCTCTGCTGGAATCAGTGTGATATTGACTTGGGGAAAAACTCAGTAAATCAGGTTAAAAATTATAACCCTCTATTGACTGATACTTCTATCAGCTTGGAGGATTTTGTATGGAATGTCATCTCACTGAGGAAGTCAATCCTACAGGAAATCCTTCATCCTTAGTGCTTCGGAGTAACATCCACAGCATCCTGCTGGCTTCCTTCTTATTCCTCTTAAAACCCACCCCTGAGATCCTCACCTCTCAAGCCCATGCTCTGTGTTTGAGCTGGCCTTGCTGGGATAAAAGCACAAATCCTGGGTCTAATCCTGCCCACAGCCCCCAGGCAAAGAACCAAGCTGACATATCTCCATGCAGATGCAGAGCAAGACAATGCCAGGCCCCAGGCTCTTTGATTTCCATCTATCCACCTTAGAGCAAGGATTTAAAGTTCCTCAAAGGCACAACCCAGTCTGGAGGAGAGAATGAAGCTACTGTAAACCCAGACAAATAAGATGATGGGTTTATTTTAAAAAGCAGGCTCCTGCAGCTGTAGGTTTCGAGCAATTCTTAAAGCCGGATCTTGCCAACAAATATTGGCATTTTAAGCCTCTGACTGCTTTTGATGGAAGTGAAAATCTTTTTTTGATATTGATTGCTTGTTTGTACAGCTCTCTGCAAGTTAACTTTGAGAGAACTTCCCAGGCAGGAGAGCTGGTGACTATTATCAGAATGGTGATCCAGCAATTCCAGGATGCCTCACCCCTGGAAATATTCAAGCTTAGTTGGATGGGACCCTGAGGAATCTGGTCTAGTCAAATATGTCCTATTACAAGGGGATTGGATTAGATGGTGATTAGGGTTCCTCCAACACAAACCATTCTATGGTTCCCCCTCTGAAAGCAAGGCTGGTATTTTGCTTTATGTTTGAGGGATCAGTGGTTATTGTAGTGCCAAGCCACTAATCTAGACTGACACCCTTCAGCAGCAAAAAAAAAATAATCCAAAGGTTCATGGGACAAACAACTAGGAATGTCATTTCAGAAGGTCTGTATAGCCCAGAACAGCAAATTTCCCTCATCATGCAGGCAGAGAATTAGAATAATTACCTAAAGCCTGATCCTGAAAGGTGCTGAGTGCAGTCAAGTGGTCTCCACTCATAGAGTTCAGTATCTCAGGGGCTCTCAGCAGGGTCAGTCTTGGAGTCTGAGCAAAACAAGATAGGTTGGTGTTAGTCCAGTTATTTGTAAATACACCTACACAACCTATAATTTAAAAAATAAAGTCAAAACCATTCCAGCTCCACGTGCCAGCCACATTTTCCTGTATGGGGAATTAACTCAAGGACAACGCAGAGCATGGCTGAAGAGATGCTCTCCAACCCACAGGCATTCCCTGCAGATCAGGATGGATGCCTACAGCACACAGGAGAGAAATCACACTGGGCTGTGTGCTCAATCCACATCCAGAAACACCCACACATTCCTCAGGAATGCTGCCTTACCCAAGCCACCGCACCTGGGCACATCCCAGGGCTCACACACCTTCCTGGGCAGAAGGCAAACCCCAGGGCTGCCTCGCCAGCTCTCCAGGCAGCAGTAAACCTGGAGGTAGGAGAAGCGAGCTGGATTTCCAGGGAGAAAGACGAGGAGCATTCCCCTCCCCGTGCTCGCCAGCCCCGGGCGGGTAGAGCCGTGCCAGGGGCAGGGTGAAGGGAGGGAAGGGGATGACAGGGACAGGATGATGGTATCCCCCTCCACGCAGCCCTTTGTTTTGGGAGGTCCCCTGGGATGCTCGGCTCAGGGTGGCCAAGTCCTCCTTCTTCCCCTACAAGGGGAACGGATGAGGGGAGGAAAACAATGCTCTCCCCTCAGCTGCCTAATGGAAGAACAAAAGCACAGCGATGCCTTCCAAAATTGTCTTTTGAGGAACAGACCATCGAGCCTGAAGGCCCAGTATTTCTGATGTATTTATTTTTGAACTCCAGCTTGGCAGCGTCTTCCTGTCTTTCCTCTGGGCTCTTGCAGGACCTGCCCAAAGCCACTGGGGTCATGCAGGGCTTGCACAGACCTCAAAAGCCATCGGGAATTCAGCAGCCAGCACCTGGCAGAGGTGACAAAACCAAAGGCGAGGTTCCCTCACCAGACCCCACAACAAACATGCCTCAGCCAGGGGGTAGAAGGGGCAAGGCCAGGTGGAACAACCCAGTCAGGTGGAAAGTGTCCCTGCCCATGGTTGAGAGGTCCTTTTCAACCCAAACCATTCCGTGATTCTATTCCTCTTTCAGCAGAATGCATTTGGCAGGAAGGGTCTGCCCCAGCCTGATCCCACTGAAAACTGGGACCAAACCCCACTGAAGCCAAAACCAGTACAAAAAGCACCTTTGATTGTTGAGCAGAGATGGCTGCTAGGGAGCAGAAGGGGATTTCTGCTGTGCTGATTGCTCATGGAAAGTCCCTGACTGGCCCGCAACCGTGGAAAAAACGGAAAATAGAACTTTAATACCAAGTTGGTGGCAGGCTGTCTATTTTTCTCTCCTGTGACTAGTTACCATGGATAGATTTCTGAGGTCGACCACACAATTGTTCACTGCACCACTCCTATTAAACAGAGGATGAGCAAATCATCCCATTTGTACCGTACTTTAATTTCCAGAAATTCTTTGTTCGTTTGTTTGCTTAAATTATTTCTCTCATTTGAAGAAACAATGCAGTCTTACGAAGCGAGGGCCCAAATCTCCCGAGTCACCCTGCTGTGGTTCATTACTTCCACACTAGTTAACAAGGCCAGTAATTTCCCTAAGGTTTAATAGAAAATCCTCTTTCCACGATGCAGAGAGACAGGACATTTTAACAAACTCACTGTATCCCGGTTATGTCATAGGTGAGGGATATCCTAAGCAAGGCACAGGTCCTCCTATGGGTTAGTGTAAAAAAGCAGGTTGCCTAAATGAAGTTTTTTTAATCCCAAATTACTCCCTCAGCTGGAGAAGTGGACCAGGGGGTCCCATGTCCCTTGCTCAAAGCATTAGCTGCAGTTCCACTGGCAATGGGATCCTGAAGCATCCCAGTCCTCATCCCAAAATAAAAGAGTGGTTAAGTAGATGATACTGGAGAGGCAGATCCATGATCTACCTGGGGTGGGTGTGGTGGAAAAGGTGGGCCCACAGCCCATTCAATTAATGATATGGATAGCAGAGCACAGGGAATACCTGCCCATCACCTGCCCATAAACTACCCTTCTCACTGGTTTTGCCAAACTATTTCCATGACCAAATCGGCAGAAAAAAATTAAAAGCTGAAATAAACACAGGAGAAGAGCTTGTGTAAAAAAGGCAGATACATAAACCATATATATAGAGATATATTGGAATCACAGAATAATTGGAATGGTTGGAAGGGACCATTAAACTAAAAAAATAAACTGAAGTATTTTATATGTATATATATATATGTGCGTGTAAAATAGCCCAGTAAATCTCTATTGAGATGCACACACAGGTGAAAAGCTGCCAGTGCTGCCTCCAGTCACAAGGGTATTTACTCTACAACAGCCTCTGCAGCTCCTTAATATTATTTATACAAACAGGATTTGTCAAGCAACAACTACAGATGTTTGCAGTGAGTCTTCCTGCTTATCCACCGATAATACCGTGTGCCTGGGACAGCTGAACAAATCCTGCCACGTAAATAATAAATACACGTCTGGGTTAATCAGAAAGAGGCGGTGAGGAATCTGGAGATTCCCACAGACTCCCTGCCGCGGGGAAGGAAACAAGAAAATGCCCTGACCTAAGCAGGGGTGAGTCTGGCATACCCAGAGATCACAGGGAGATCACAGGAGCTGTTTGCAGATCGCTTACGGAGCATGAATAATTCAGGCAGAAGCGGCTGGGAGTATGAGAACAGATAGATGGGAGCTCGCTGCTGCTGCTGCTGCTGCTTTGGCAGGTTTTATTTTATCCAGCGAGGCAAGGAAACCACGAGCCCCAGCAAAAAATCCACTGCCAAGCTTTGCCAGTGTCGTGGCTTCACTGACAATCTTTTTTTTACAGATCCCCAAGCTGATGGTGAATGCCATCTCTCTTGCTCTTTGAGGCATTTTTGTGATTATGTGGCTGGACAGGTATGGCAAAACATATATATTTAAAAAAAAAAAAAAAAAAAAAAAAGCCCTTAGTACCGATCTGCATTCTGCTGCATAATGACACAGTTCATAGAAATGGTGTGGGTTGGAAGGGCCACAAGGAGGGACACCTTCCACTATCCCAGGGTGAAGCATCCACCAACCGAAAAAAATCCCAAAAAACAAAAAAAAACAAAAAAAAAAAACCAAAAAAAAAAAAAAAAAAAAAAACCAAAAAAACCAAACAAAAAAAACCCACATAAAACCAAAAAACAACAACAAAAAAATCAACCAAAAAAACACCAAAAAACAAAAACAAAACAAACACACACAAAAAAAAACAAAAAAAAACAAAAAAAAAAAGCCCCAAACCAACAAAAAAAAACAACAAAACAACCAAACAAAAAAACTTTAAAAAATAAACAACCTTAAAAGAAAAAGTAGTCATCTTCCAGGCCTCCTCCCACTTCAAGGGACCTAGGAAAAAAACACATCACCTGGAGACCAGACTAGCTTACAGCCTTCAGGGTCCTCTGCCCCTGCAAAAACTCATGAATCAGTGGAGTTCAGCTCTGAAGGAGAAGGATGGAAAAAAGAAAAAAATAGAAAAGTAGGGGGAAGAAAAAGAAGGGCTAAGGGATATTTCCTAATCCTTACTCCAAAAGAAAAATGTAGGTAGGGTTGCTCCTGTTGGGATATATTACTAGTCCACGCTGAACATATCACTAAGAGGGCTGGAAGCCAGGAAGCAAATTTAAAAAAAAATAAAATAAAGACATTCACCCATGATCATAACACAAAAATCCCAGTAAATCTGGTTCTCTGTGAACCACATGAGAGGCATCCAGGTAGCCCCAAGTCAGGAGTGAAACTTGGTGCTACCAGCTAACAAATTTACACCTTCAATTTTCCTTCAACGTAAAAATATTTAGTCTCTCCGTGCTTTCTTTCATTCTTGAAATACCTGAATTTAATATTCTTAATCAAAAACTGGATTTAAACCTACTTCAGCACCACTGCCAGTAGCATCTTTGGCTTAGAATGCTCAGTTTGGAAATGCCACCTCCATACAGTGTGTCTATGACACAGGCTCTAGTGCCCACATCAAGAAAACTTCACTTCAGTCTTTAGTATAAACTGACTGTCTCTGGTAGGAAAGCTGTTTCTTGCCTTTACTGACTGAGCCCAGGCCACATCTCTGCATTACCCCAAAATTACTTGGCCACACACCTCATTGGATCCTCAGGGCTTTGGGTTCTCCACCCTCGTGTTTACATTCCATGCAGAAAAATTAACTAATTAATATACGTCTGACAGATGTTCCTTGAAAGAGATATCATGCCTTCAAAACACAGGATGATGAAAGGAGCAATCGAGCAGATTAGACTGACCAGAAAAGCAAGGATTGTAGCAAGACAGTGGAAAGCACAGCTTTAAGTCTTTCTCTTGATATTCATATGGTTTTATTTGCATATCAAACTACATGCCAATTAGCTGTATATAAACCTATAATGAAATTTATGCTGTGCAGCTCTCCAAAGTGAAGAAAAGCCAGGGCTGGGCTGCATAATCACTCTTAACTCTGGCCCTCCAGGTGTTCCCACTCCAGCTCACTCCTAATGACCGTGTACTCCCAGTAACACAACTGTACAACGGGAATCCTCTGCCATCACACACATGGATATGCAACACTTCCACACACTCTGAGCTGCTTTGTGCATTTTTGCATTCTCCTCCAGCTAGTTACTCCTGGAGAAAAGAAGCCTGAGAGGAGATAGACGTTCTCCCTCCCCACAGCTCCCAGAGAACAAGGGATAGGATGAGGATGAGAGGGATCAAGTTGCCTCAAATTGCACCAGGGCAGGTTTAGATGGGATGCTGGGGAAAACTTCTTAATGAAAAGTGTTGCCCAGCCCTGACACAGGCTGCCCACGGCAGTCCCCATCCCTGGAGGGATTTAAAAGCTGTGTGGAGACATGGGTCAGTGGTGGCCTTGGCAGTGCTGGGGGAATGGCTGGGCTCGAGCATCTCAGAGTTACCTTTTCCATTGTAAGTGGCTCTGTGATTCCATGGTCTGCCTGCTGCCCCTTGTCTCAGACTGCAGGGCAAGTTTTGCCTCTGTTGAGGCTTCGTTTAACCAACCCTGTAGGAAAGTGGAGATCCTGCCTGAAGAGCTGCAGGCAATCCTGGCTGGAAACAACAGCAGAGATGTATGCTCTTATTTTAAATATCAACAGGAAGGTGGGGGTGCAATAGCCTGGTCCTGGAGCAGCACCACTTAGTCAATTGTGCTCTGGAAGAGATGTGCACTTGCAGTCAAACTGGCTGCCTTAACGAGGTCTTTGTGCCCTGCCAGGTCTCTGCAGAAGGCATCATGCAAAGCTGGAGCCTACAGCCCCCTCTGCAGCCACAGCTCACACCAGTTCCAGCCAGCACTGCCTGCATTTTGGGCCATCCACCCTGCCCACACAGGCAGGGGAAGGTCTGCAGAAGGGATTCCAGACACCTTTCACTGTCCCTGGTTGCCCCAAGCTTTGTCCAGCCTAATCTTGGTCACTTCCAGGGACGGAGCACCCACTGCTTCTCTGGGCACTCTGTGCCAAAGCCTCACCACCCTCACAGTAAAAAATTTCTTCCTTACATCTAGTCTGAATCTCCCCTTCTTCAGTTTAAAGCCATCACCCTTTGTTCTATCACAACTAAGAACTCTATCCTTTGTTTTCATTATAAGCCCCCTTTAAGTACTAAAAGGCCACAGCAAGGTCTCTCCAGAGCCTTCTCTTCTCCAGGCTGAACAATCCCAGCTCTCCCAGACTGTCTGCACAGGAGAGGTGCTCCAGCCCTATCAATGAACCTGCAATGCTTGGGACCATCTTTTGGGCTCAACTGCAGTAGCGAGTTTGACTAATTTGAGTGATCAGGCACATATTCAGACATAAAACATTAATATGGGAACAAATCAAAAGCAGTCTGTCTGGGCTCCTGCTTTGAATTCATTACATAGATTGAAAAAGAAAAAAAAAAGAATAAAAAAAACTTTAAAAAAAAAAGTTTTTCTCTTTTCTAGAACGTATGAAAAGGTATAAATTCCTGACTGACTGCAGCACCTGAGCTGGCTGTGCTGGTAATTGGAACCAGCGTGCTTCGCTTCCCGGGTGTCCCATTCACGAGGGAGAGAAGGAAGCATTCAATTTTCCAACAGGAAATTTCATCCCCGGAAAACAATCCACCTTCCTTGACTCCGAGGAAGAGCCCAAGGGCGAGTTCTCTCCTCGACCACAGCTTCTGCTTCACTGCCAGCCCTGGCCAGAGCTCACGCCACCCCAAACCCATGGGACTGCCTTCAACACTTCCAGCTCTTTTTAAATTTTTTTTTTCCCTTGTTCTAACACATTGTTTGTCTTTTCCTTTGGGAATGCTCAGAAGTCCACTTTGCAACTTTTCTTTCCACAACCAAATGGGCTAAAACAAGCCTGGATTTTGTCACGATGGTTTTCCTTAAAATTTCCACCCAATTGCAGACCTGGGACTTCATGGAAAGCACCCAAGTGCAGCCATGGGCCATGGCTAACATCGAGGGGATATTTGTGGGACATTTGAGTACACTTTAAGTGGGTTTTTCTAATGAGCCTAGGACCTTCCCAAGCCATATGGGACTGAGCAAAAATCATGTTACACCAACAGCTTTTCTTTAATAGCATTTTGAAACTCGTTTTTCATTCCTAAAACTGCTGTCTTAGCACGGAGTGGAATAAGGCTTCAAGGCCACAAAAACCCATCAGACACTCCAGCAGGACTCAAGAAAGCCAAACAGCAGGCAAAGAGACTGAGCAGAGTGGTGGCAGATTAAATGTAGCACCAGTCAACATGAAACCAATGCAAAAAAATAAAAAAAAACCCTGACAATGGTCCCTGTAAGAATTAAGTTTCAGGATAAACAGACTCAGAAGCAATCGTCCTGTGCTTCTGCATGCACAGCTCAAATTTAAAAATCAAACTTACTTCTCCTTGCAACACTTACTTGGAAAGTTATTCTTCTCTTCATTATTTATGTTCCCACTGTAACAGCTTATTTGTTTATGCACTTATAGAAAAGCTGAATTATTAGTCTTCTTCACCTGGTTTCTGAGCTATCCCTGACTCCCTCCATCCTGGTACCTTTCACATCCAGAACCAGAGGGCTGAACAAGAAACGAATCACAGGCAGTGCACGGAGGAGCTCCTCAAAACCACGTCAAGTTCCATCTTTACACCTTTAGTCTCCTTAAAATCTCTAGAAAAAGGCTGTCACAGAGCTATTCTTGACCAATAAAGACAAACAGTCATCTAATCCCCAGTGCAGCACTGTTAGGCTACTTTTAGCTGTAATCAGGGTACTTTCAGCTGCCTTGAGCTGACCCCTTGACCAGGGGAATTTCTGAACCAGGCTGGTGTCTGAGAGGGCAGACCTGGAACAAGAACTGATGACAAAAGGGGCAGAAGATGGGCAAGGCTAAGGACAGCAGCACAAGATAAGGAAAGCTCAGCACAAATTCAGTATGGAATCACATGGAATGCTGGATATTTTGAGGTATTTCATGCCAATGTGTGGCACTTGCTGCTCCTCCACTTCAGTAAAAGATGAGGAGTAAGAAACCAGGGTAAAGTTTCCCCAGTCTATGCTAAGTTAGGCATGAGATGCCTTACACAGCCCCAAGGAAGATATAAAGACTGCAGCATCCAAGTAGTGGAAGAGCCCTCAAGAAGCCTCCTGGTTCACCCCCAGCCCAAAGCAGGCATCCCTGAGGACATGTAAGAAATGCTGGTGTAGTTCAGGACTGCCAAAGATAGATCCACAGCATTGACAGGACCCTGCTGTTTCATCTTTCACGTGTAAAGAGCTTTCGCTGGATCCTACCAATGCCTAAAAAAGCCAAGAAAATCTGGCAACGCCTCTGCTGGACTTCATCCTGGCCTTGACACATAAGGCTTGGACCCTCCAGCTGGACACAGACTCTGAGTCCTAAGCCAGACCTGAACACCAGATCTCACTGTTCTCCTTCAGCTCCAAGGATCACTCTAAACACCAACAAATTCTGGGGCAAATTAAATGCATCTATTTTTGTAAGCCAGGATCACTTTTGTTGAGCTGTCACTGAAGCTTTTCTTAGAAGTCATTAATCATGATGGGCAAAACACAATTCCATCTCGCTCCTCTCCAGCCTCTTCAAAGGGAGGATGGCAGCACTTGAGCCACTGCCTCACTGATTGTCCTACTGTTCCACAAAGTGGTTCCTCTCCAGCAAATTGAACATTGAGAGCCATCACAGAGCCTCAGACAAAGGGGCCAGTGACTGTTTCTGGGATTATTAGAGGGAAGCAGAAAGAAGCCTATTACAGGGTCTTTGTGGCACTTAATGTTGACAGCTGAAAATAATGGATAGGACAAAACAGAGCAAAGATGATTTAAATTAGGCAACTCCCGGGAAATGGTGCTCACGAAGGCTTCCAAAGGAGAACTTCCATTTCTAAGCACTGCTAAGCCCCCAGTGGGTGTGCATTCCCCCCTCTGCAGCCCACGCACACACAGACACAGCCTTTCTTGGGTGCTCTGCAGAGCTTTTACTCAGTTTGCCAGTGGCCACTGCACCCTCCCCATTAGGGGATGGAAAAGGCGTATAAAAGAGCAGCATCAGCCACAGCTCATCAATCCCTCAACAAAAACAGCCTTTAATTCCTATCCACTGCCACAACTTCAGGGACCTGTAAGAAGGGATTTACACATCCACATTTGTTACACAGCTCCTCCAAAACCACCTGGAGGACAGGAGATTCACTCCTGCTCCAGGGGATTGAGGCAGACAGAATGCCAAAGGTTCTGACAAAGCTTTACTGCCCTCTTATGCCAGTCCCAACTCTGTGGGACACATGTGGGCATCATTTTAAGTAACAGGCACTGCCACCAATACACATCTACACTCTCTCCCTTTCAAGAGGGCAGCAATCAGAGAATCACAGAACCATCTCAGTTGAAAAAGAGCTCCAAGATCATCAAGTCCAAGCTGTGCCTGATCCCCACATTGTCACCAGCCCAGAGCACTCAGTGCCACATCCAGGCCCTCCTTGGACACCTCCAGGGATGGGGACTCCAACATCTCCCTGGACAGCCCCTTTCAATTTTTTAATCACCCCTTGTGTGAAAAAATTCCTCATGTCCAGCCTGAACATTCCCTGGTGCAGCCTATGTCCTCTCCTCCTGTCCCTGCTCCTCGGAGCAGAGCCCAACCCCTCTGGCTGTCCCCTTCTGTCAGGGAGTTGTGCAGAGCCACAAGATCCCCCCTGAGCCTCCTTTTCTCCAGGCTGTGCCCCCCAGTTCCTTCAGACACTCCCACAGGACTTTCCCTCAATGCTCAAGCCATTCTCAGTCTGGACAGCAAAGCACAGTAAGGGAGGAGAGACAAACACGTTGCACATGGTGAATTTGCTGGCTGCCCAGGCTCAATAGATTTGTTTATGCTGTGGCAGCAATCTGTCTTTTCAGGCACAGCACTTGGGTTTTATGAAATGAAACACCACCCCAAGCAGCTCCTGAACATCTGAGGATGCAAGCCCAGCCAACCCTGCAGTGGATTAAAGCTGTTGAAAATGGGCTCCTGTGCACAGAGCCCTCTGGAAGCACCTGCACGATGATGGAGTTTCACACCTTTCTTGTACCCATGGGTGTAAACCAGGAGATACAGGGCTGCTGCCCTCTTTGGCCACCCAAAGCCCTGAGACACCCTAGCAGCAACTGGAGGGTGACAGTGGGACTGATCTTGGTAACAAACACCTCTGAGACCCTAAAGGAGGAGCCTTCAAAATTGCTCCCGAGGTCCCACACCACAGCCCTCCGCTGGGACACTCTGGGGCTTCTCCCTTCTGCAAAAGCTGCCTCTGCAGGGCAAGGGAGAGAGAGCTCTGGCATGGCATAAGGGTCGTGGACATGGCAGCCAGAGCTGGGAATGCTGCTCTGGATTTGTGCAGCATCTGGATCCTGCAGCAGCACCAGCATGGGGTAATGGTTGTGACAGAGGTGGAGTAGGAGGAAGGAGAGGAAGGGAGAAAAGAATGAGAGAAAGGCAGGAGAAGGAGAGGAAGGAGGGGAAGGAAAGAGGGGAAGAGAGGAAGGGAAAGAAGGAAAAGGTGGAGAGGAAGGAAAGGGTGGAGAAGGCAGATGAGAAGGAAAAAAGGAAAGGAGAAGCAAAGGAGAGGAAGCAGAGGAGGATGAGGAGGAGAGGAAAAAGAAGAAGGGGGAGGAAGAGAAGGAAGGAAGCATTCTTTTAATCCATTATGGAGCAACGCCTGAATCCACCCAACACAAAACGAGGCCACAGCACTGTTTTCCCCCCAGACAGTCAGTAAAGCTGCTCACCTCCTGTCTCCTGCTTGGCACAGATAACTGGCATTGGAAAACCCCGGAGAGAAGAAGCACAGAGGCGTTACAGCACAGAGATGCTGTGGAAACACCAGCCAGAGACTCTCCAACAGCAATGTGCCAGGCAGGAGGGGAAAAGCTACCTGCCCCCATGGACGAGCCAGTCTCTTCCTTTCAATCCCTTTTGTGAAAAAGGTGACTCAGGAAAACTGGAAAGGAAGCCAAGGGTGGTGTTAAAGAGGAACAAGACACCATCTGTTCTCAAGCCTCACAGCTGGAAAGGGCATAACCTGCCCTTGGCCTTGCTGCAGAGGACACTCTGGTCCAGAGAGGACTTGTAGGAGAGGACAACTCTGCCTGCTGGGTTTCCTGTGCTGGGATTCACCCCATCACTGAGCTGGAGCACCAGAGGCTTTGCCCAGCTCCCAGCCCTGCCCATGAACCCCCACGGAACATCACATCTGGAAACACCTGCTTAGGATATTCACTCTACACTGCCTAAAAAGATCAGCCACAGGTCAAGATGTGGGCATGAACCAACTCTGCAAGGCATATCAAATGGTGAGTATGCTTGTGGTACTGTAGTGGGGAAATGCTTATTTACAATCCTCATCTATTTCTTACAGGCTTTACAGTACCACAGTCCTCACTGTGGATTTGGAGTCGGACTTCAGAGCTGATGTTCATGAAGCTCAGATGGAAAGGTGAGCAAGCCCTCGGTTCAACTTGTGCTTCACTGGAAAGAATGAAAGGGAAAGAAAAAATGAGAGAGAAAGAAATAAAAATAAAACAGGAAGCAAAACAAGGGAAAATTGAAAAAACAGGAAAAAGAGAGAGTGAAAGAAAGACTGTGAGAGAAAGGAGAGAAAGAAAGAAAGACAGGAAAGGAAGAGAGAGAAAGAGGAAGGAAGGAAGGAAGGAAGGAAGGAAGGAAGGAAGGAAGGAAGGAAGGAAGGAAGGAAGGAAGGAAGGAAGGAAGGAAGGAAGGAAGGAAGGAAGGAAGGAAGGAAGGAAGGAAGGAAGGAAGGAAGGAAGGAAGGAAGGAAGGAAGGAAGGAAGGAAGGAAGGAAGGAAGGAAGGAAGGAAGGAAGGAAGGAAGGAAGGAAGGAAGGAAGGAAGGAAGGAAGGAAGGAAGGAAGGAAGGAAGGAAGGAAGGAAGGAAGGAAGGAAGGAAGGAAGGGAAATAAAATGGTTGAAAGAAAAGGGGAGACAAGAAAAGGGGGAAGGAAAAGGAGGGAAAGGAAAGGAGGGAAAAAAGAAAAAGAAGGGAAAGAAAAGGGGGGTGAGAAAGCAAAGAGGGAAAGAGAAAGGGAGAACAAATAGTAAACAAAAAAGGGTGAGGTTAAGAAAAGAAAAAAATTAAAAGAGAAAGTCAGCAAGAAAGAAAACCTAGAGAACTGATACTCTCCCAACACTAAAAGAACAACCTCAAGTCACTTTTTTTTTTTAAAGTCTGAGCCCTTCCTAATAAGATGCCCAGCAGGCTGTGAATTATCCAGCCATAAAACTTCCACTTGCATGTGACATTTGCTGGTAGGAATAAATCAGGGCAAAGAAAAGAGGAGCCGCTTTGGAGTTCAATGAGTATTATCCTAATTCTAAACGTATTAGCAGTGGTCTGAAAGCAGGACATTGTCATCCAGACAGACGGACAATGTTCATAACCAATGGTAATTTGTAGGACGCATAATTTGCTACTACCAAAATAGCACAGCATGTGGGTTTTTTTGCCCTTTTTAGTCTATAGCTGTGCCGTTTCTTTTGGCTTGTTGAAAGAAATCTGCTCTGCACACGCGGAGCAAGAGCTCAGACCTTCAGCAGCTCATAGAAAACAGGTGGCCAGGCATCGGGGGAAATACAGCCTTTTGGAAAAAGCTAATAAAATAAGCAGATGATTATAGAAAATGGAGATGAAACTGGCTTCTCTTTCAAAAACAGAAAGTCAGAGGAAAAATAAGTTCAGACTGAGCAAATGCTGGCTGAAAACACACCCTGCCACCACCTCTCTGAGTTTTAACAACACCAACAGAGTTTTCACCGAAAATAAAATAAAAAAAAAATTAGGAAAAGAATAATCATCCCCTCAGGGCTGACCATCCCCAAGCCACAAAGCTCAGCTTCCCCAGGCTAGCCTGACTGTTGGCTTAACACCAAGCAGGTTGGGGGCTCGGGAAAGTCAGGTTAAAACAGACTTGCTGCCTCAAGACTTCCTCCCTGCCATCCTCATCTCCCCATCAGACAACAGCACACAGCACTTACATGAGAGTTGAAATTTGGTCAAGTCCCAATCCTTTAACTTTCCATGGGGAAAATGTTAGGAGGTACCTCTCCTGCACCCTCCAGGACCACTCTCTTAAACTGTCGGCTATTTCATAGTGGAGATTCACCCAAAAAAAAAAAAAAAAAAAAAAAAAAAGAGAAGGAAAAAAATAAAGCAAAAACCCACCCCAGGAAAATAAATGCCTGTATCCCTAACAGAGCAGCAGGGTGGAGCCAGCACACCCTTATATTTAGCTGCAGGCAAAGCCTTAAAGTTGTAGTGCGTTTATTTTCCATCAAGCACATCCATGTACAAGATAAAAAACTCCCCAAACTCCTGCTATTTGCCCCATTCTTCTTTCATGGGGCACACTGGGATTGTTATCACTGTTTTATTTTTATTTTCTGAACTCAGGAGCCTTGGGATGGATCAGAAATTTCAACAAGCTCAGCTGAAGTTACCTCAAGCTCAAGTAAGTGCAGTTTCCCACTACCCTGGGAAAATAAATTACCAATTTTACTTTTTTTTTCTTTTTTTCCTTTACAGTGGAAAAGGTAGTTACCAGGCATAAATCAGAGCTCATATTTAGAAAATGCTCCATGGGCTGAGCGGTCTCAAAGGCTGTGAATCCATTCCCATCCCTACCTGCCCCAGCAGAGCTGGGTGGCAGCCAAGGTCAAAGCCCATCTGCAGAGGGCACATTTTGCCAGGACATCCAACACAAACAGACACGGGGGGGAAGAAGAAGGAGGGGGGAAAAAAAAGCCAGGAGCATGCTCCCAAACCCCTCCTGAGGCTGCATCCAGAGCATCCACCCCAGCTTGGCCTCGCAGCTCCCTTTCATGCCCTGCCAGCCCCCCAGGCTCTCCAGCAGATGCTGTGTGTGCATGGAGCTGCAGCCTGGCTCTGCCAAAGCTGGGGGACGGCACAAGGCTGGGCCAGCTCGTAAAAAAAAAAAAAAAAAACAAAACACAAAAAAAAACCCCAAAAAAACAAACCACGAGCATCTGCACTTTGCCACTCGCACAGCTGTGACAGCAGGGCCTGGAGAACTGGAGGTGGTGGGGGGAAAGGGAAATGAGTCCATCACGCTACTGCAGGAGCTGCCACTGACCTTGCAGGGAGCCTTCCTCCAGCTTCAGGGAACGAACTGAGAGGACTGAATAGGAAATTTCATCTTTCTCAGCGTTTTCCTTTAAACTTGTCCAGCAAAGCTAAACACAGAGGAGCATCTGAAAGCCCTCAAGAGGAGAAATCAATCCTTTGCTTTCCAAGCAAGTGCCTACAGATCTTGTTTGGAGAGTCATCTGCTCATTTTCTCTTTATTCCATCAGAAGGGTTGTTCCTCCAGCAGTCCTAAGCTCTGAGAGGACAGCCCACAATCCTCTCCATGAGGATCCACTGGATCTACCCTGCCTTGGACTAAAACATGAAAGCACCCACCAAGCCCACGCTCTCCCATTAAATCCTGCCTCCACTTCCAGCAGTGCTCCCTGTCACTGATGCTTCAGCAGTATTGACCCCAAAGTCTGTTTTTATCATGCATTTTAAGAAAATTTGGAAAATATTTCTCCTCAGGCACCCTGTGAGCAGGAACTGCCATCCTTCCCATCCCTCTCACCGAGGCACAGGGAGGTGCCCTGAATAAAGGCAAGATGCAGTTGTGGCTTTTCCCCCAAACACATGAATCCCTACATAAGATGAGTAGGCAGTAGTGAAAAGCCATTTTTCCTACCCATCTGAAATTTCAAACTGAGAGGCCATCTGGGATCTCTTCTTCTCCTGCACTCTGTAACAGGAGCTGACATTTATCCAGCGACAAAGAAGGAGCATCATCATAGACTTAAGGGCATCAGATCAGCCTCTGGAATTCTGCTGCCCAACCCATCCCCAGGAGCAAGCTGCCCAGGGAAAGGGTTCACATCCCACCCTGGAAACACTCAAAGCCAGGCTGGATGGGCATTTCAGCAACCTAATGCTGTTGAAGATGTCCCTGCCCATGACAGGAGGATTGAAACTACATGGTCTTGAGGATTCCCTACAACCTAAACTGTTCCATGACTCTCCTCCAAAGCACTTCAGAACTTTTTGCAGGAGTTCCTTAACAGATCATGGAATGGTTTGGGTTGGGAGGGATCTTAAGGATGATCCAGACCAAGCCCCTGCCACGGGCAGGAACACCTTCCACTATCCCAGGCTGCTCCAAGCCCCATCCAACCTGGCCTTGGACAATTCCAGGGGTCCAGGGACAGCCACAGCTGCTCTGGAAAACCCAGAACCATCAGCAAGTTCAGCTTTTCCACCAGGTTTTACCATGTCACAGTGACAGACAGGACATGGCCTGTTAGACAGCCACAGCAGATGTGATTAGAAGTTGGTAATTAACTCATGATGCACACAGCAGAGCAGCTTCTCTTGCTGCACAGCCCAGCTCTGGAGGGACATCCTGAGGAAAAAAACTTACTCTGTCAATGTACAGGCATTTGGAGGCAACCCAACAGCAGATCTCTTCACTGAAAGGGACTTTTTTTTGTTTGTTTGTTTGTTGTGAACCACTGGTTGCCAGTGCAGGACCTCACACTGGGCATCTGTCCTACCATACAATTTGCATGACAGATGCTCTTTAGTCTTTCCAATTGTTGAAACAAAGTGGGTACTGAAAGAGGGCCTTTGAGGCCAGCAGGGGCTTCAAATATAGTCAATGTTGAGCTAATTCTGCAGGGCAGTGTCTCCAGCTTCCTCCACCCCCTCCATATTTATGTTACAGCCATTCAGATCCATTTTTGCTGACTGTGTCCTTGCCCTCCCTCTGCCCTCTGCAGAATTTCATTAATCCCGCTTTGCTAGCTGGGGGGGACAAACATTCCCTTATTTTTATTTAATTCCTCCCCTCTCTCCCCTTGGCTTCAAACCACCCTCATGGATCTCTCTCAGGTATCCACACATAACATCCTTCAGTGTGACCCAGGGAGAGGCAACATTCTGGGGCCAAATGCTTCTGCTAGATCTTAAGTCCTGGTACCAAACTGGCACCATTGGAGCACACTGAGCATCTGGCACCTGATTGCTGAGGACCAGGAGCCCAGCCTAGGACCAGAAGGCATCTCACCATCATCACCACAGTGCAAAACCTCCTCTAGGGAAGACACAGCCCTTGAAGGCAGCAGGGTCAGCAGCCAGAGCTGCCAAAATAGAGTTCAAGCCGCCCTGGGGTGACTCAGTTATCGAGGAAAGCTGGGGACAGATCTCAGCATCTTCCTCACCCAGCACCAACTTGCTCTGCACAGCATGGGCAAGAAGGCTCTTCCCAGCACATGAGCTCTGGGGTGATGCCTAAATGCTCCAAAGCACCAGCAAGAATGGCTGTGAGGAAGCCACCCAGGCTCCAGCTGCCTCCTCTCCCCACACAATCTACCATCAGCAGAGACACGCTCCAAGGAGTTTGTCAAAGAGGGAATTGGAAAGAATAACATGCTCAACTCTTATTTACCTGGGTGGGAGTTTGGCACTTCATGCCATCAGTCCTCTCAGAAATTCCAGCTTAACTGCTACAATGAAAAGGAAATATTTTTCTACACTGGGGTTATTAGATGTTGCCATAGTGGCATGCGTGGGTGTGCACTTCGATACTAGTTAAAGGCCCAGATCTGCAAAGATGCACATAAATCACTTGACTCCCATGAAAACAGCAAGAACAGTCATAAAATGACCCAAGAGCTGAGATCAGATCCACCCAGACAACTTCACTGTGTGCTACTGAGGCGTAAAAGAGGGAGAAAGAAAAAGAAAAGACACATAAAAATTTTATTTCACCTCATGATGTTTCTGCATCAAGCATGTTTTTCTGTGCTGATGTAACACTTACTGAACACTTACTAACACTTACTTACTCTCCTTGACTCCTCACAGCTGTGATGGAGGGATGTGGATGCTGGCTGGGGCTCCCCACGCTCAGCCTGGTGTCCCTGTCTCCCCTCGGGGCAACAACAGGGATCTGACCACTCACTCCAACAACTGTGATGCCTTTCCCACCCAAATCCTTCTGTCTTCTTGGCCTCTTCGCCCACCTTCCCAAACAGCTGCAAAACAAATCAGCAAGTGATGCACGAGCAAAGAGGTGAGGCTGGTCATGGAGACCAGGGGTTTAAGTAATAGAAAGGTGGGAGTGGGTGGGGAGGAGGGAAGAGGTTTTGTTGAGAGACTTGAAGGCTGCCCACCCCTTACCTTCCACTTTTGGGTTCTGTCATTGCAACCTGGTCTAGCGGAAAGCGTCCCTACCCACGGCAGGGGCTATGTGATCCTTAAGATCCCTTCCAACATAAACTATTGTAGGATCCTAGAATGGCTGGAAAAGACCATGGGAAGCTGCTGTAGGGAGGAAGTTCTTGACCCTCCCTATGTCACTGCCCAACTTCCATGGCAGCCCTGTGGCTGTGGCTCAGTCCATGTGTGCAGGGGCACTCAGCTGCCAGGGGTCTGCAGGCACACAGACAACCTCCCACCCATCAGCACTTACACAGGGGCTCCGTGACAGCCACATGGCACACAGCAAGGTTGTCACCAGCACATGGTATCTCATTTGGCACTAAATCCCCCCGTATAAAGAAAATGTGTTAAAAAAAAAAAAATTAAAATTGTACGGCAGCATCCCCAGGCCAGCTCCCTGCTGCAGCTGCTCTGGCACCAACAGCCCTCACAATAAAAGCTTCTGAGTCTTAGTTTTATATTTTTCCCAAAGTGATGCTGGCTTATCTACTCCCTCCCACCCTACAAGCACCCAAGCGACACCTTACACACTCATCCCCTCCCATGGCCTCCACAGCTCCTCCATGAGCTCTTCATGCAGGAACAATTAAGCCCTGCTCAACTTTTCCATTAACCCAAGCAGCCCTTAGTCATGTCTAACGAACTCACAAGTTGCTGTGTTTTTTAATTTGATTCAAGACTCGCGTCTGCCCGGCTCAGACACATGCAAAAGGTCCAGTCCCTCAGTGCCTCGCAGTCAAACACCAGTGAGGCAGCTCCCTGTCCCTGCTCTGCAGAAGCTGGATGACTACATGAGATGCCAGACAGCTCAGAATTAGGTCCAGGATTTATCCCAGGAGTGTCTGGCTGCACAGAGATTGCAGGCACCCTCAGGATTAATTTGTTTAAAAGCATCCACCCATCTGCAGTTGGGTGGCAACCACATGGCATGGCTCTACCATCACTGGTGTGTCTCAAATCATTGCAGATGTCTCATCACCCGGGTCATCAGGGTCTCTGGCAAGACAGCTATTCTGAAAAAAACTAGGCACTTCAAATTATTCCTAGTCCTCTAACAAATCTGACCCTCTCCCACTTCATGGTTCAAGAATTGCTGATGGGACAGGGAAAAATGCAAGTCTCAGATTTGCTGCCTTGAGAAGCCAGATGAAAAATACTACATTCAAACATGGTAACAACAACCAATTAATTGATCACGCAATCACTGCAAACATGGTAAAGTATGGCACTAGCAGGCTTTGGAAGGAGATTTAGAACCATGAAATCAAAGAATTGTCTGGCTTGGATGGAACCTTAAAGGTCACCTAGTTACAACCCCCATGCCACTCCTTAGTCCATTCTCTTTGTCACTTAAGACACCAAAATAATCATCAGGGGAAAAGTTAGTCGAGACCAATCAAGGCAAAGTCACCAAGCTGAGCTCCCTGAAGCATCTGGTAAGAGGCAGAAGTGCTCACCCATTATTTTACTGTCTCAGGCTACCTGCAGACTCAGGAAGGCACTGCTATGCTTGGATTCATGGAGATAATTTTGCAGTCACAGTCGTTAGGGATTCATTTAGAGCCTGCCTTTGTAAACCAGAAAGCTTAATAAAAAAAATGCATGCAAGTCTCTGCACCTACAATTTCCAGTACATCACCTGCCCAGGGCATCATCTCCACTGTAGTTTCAAAGGGAGGTGTGATGATAGGAATATATGAAGCTCATAAAGTCTTCATGAAAACAAGCGACCTCATCAAGCGAGAACAACTAAGTGATACTACTGCAAAAAAAGCTGCAATGGGAGCCTGACACCTGACAACACCAGGTAGAAAGCCCCTCCAGAGAGCTGCTACCAGCCCTAAGCCAGCTCTGTCCCAGTACTCTGCCCAGCATGTCCCACACAGTATAAATCACCAGGCCAGAGCTTCAAAGGATTTGCTCCTTCAAGCATGGAACCCCATGTCCACGAGGATGCTTACAGGAGGGTGCCTGAGTCTCATCCTCAGCCAGCAGAGCACAATCCAGCCCTTCATTAATGACCTGAGGCTGTATGGGAAACATCAGGGCATGAACTAGAATAAACTCAGGAGGAGATGGCAAAAAAGAGGTGACCAGCAGGTGTTGTGACCACACAAGCTGCCCAAACACACCTGGAACAAAGAGATTCAGAACCCTGAGTCTTCCCCCCTCTTCCTCTGCCTTACCCCACTCTGATCCTCTCTCCCTTGGTCTCTCTCCAGTCTGCAGCATGTGGTGACTGTAATTATGGTTCACCTCACTGCTGCACAGCCACACCACCTCCAGGTATTTAACTTCTTTTAATCTTGCTTCATGTTTCAGTCCCTACAGCCCACTCGTGATGTCTGCTACTCTTCTTCCAACATCCTCAATTCATCAATAGCCATGTCAGGCTTTGACCTCCAATTTTCTAACTGCTCAGTTAAACCACTCTGCCACTGGCCCCGCTCCTGCCTTTGTTAAAAACGAGGGGGGAGCCTCATTTGCTTTCTTATTTGATCATCACTTCACTTCTGTGGTGTGCGCTCTGTTTCCCCGTCTTGAAAACCCATAAACCAGCCCCATTCCAGACTGGTGCTGGGGCTGTTGTTACCTTTAATGAGAGGAAATTACGGTTAATGCCTAATTTTAATTTTTCCCCCTCCTTTAATTTTTTTTTTCAATAGCTTTCCCAGAAAAAGCAGCTTTGGCAGAGTGCTGCCACCTGAATGCTAATGAACGCCGAAGGGACCTGACGTGTCTGCCTCCCTGCCAGACATCAAATTGATTTTCAAATTGCTTTGATGACATAAGGTGGTTTCACAGTTTGGACCTGTGTGATTACCTGAGCATTTATCTCAGTGGGCTCTTCCACTTGCCTGCTTTAAAATAACCCAGGCTGCTGGATTGGACCTTTGTGATGGAGGTTATCGTCCCACAGGCTGCAGCCAGATCACGGGAGCCCAGTCTGAATTTGGATAATTTAGATATGCCTGAGGCCCACAAATGAGTGTGGAAGCCAGTTTGCAGCTGAGCTTCAACTAATCCTTTTGCCTTCCAGTTCTGGAGGACAAAGAAGACCCCAAAGAAGGTGGCTGTCCCATCCCTGGAAACACTCAAGTCCTTTTGGGATGGGGCTCTGAGCATCCTGGTCTGATGGAAGATGTCCCTGCCCATTACAAGCAGCCTTCACAAACGAAACTATTTTATGATTCCAAAATATAAATTTGGTTCAGAGCTACGAAAGAGTTTTGGACATCTAATGAAATTCAAAAATTAATTTCACTTGGGGAATTTCAACTTTTGTGCGTGGGCAGCACCTGACTTAACTGGCTGATGCTCTCTCTCAGGCCAAAAGCACGAGGATGAGGAAGGAAGGACAATCAGGGAGCTAGAGGATGTTCTGAGCAGCCAGGAGCTCCCCATGGAGACATTGCAGAGCTCAGGCACACTCATCCCTCCTTCCAAAACACTCACCCTCTGAGTGGATGCTGGATGGGAAGGAGGTGCGGCTGACAGAAGGAAAACATGATTTAGGGATGGCTGAGACTCTCCTCCATGAGCAAAGACCCAAGCCCAGGAGGAGAGGAACAGTGCCTGCCAAAGGGAAACCTGAGCATCGCATCGTGCCAGGCACCAGTTTTAAATCCATGGGAAAAGGCAGCAAAGCAAGGCCTGCAAAAACACAGCCCTGTCCCATTTTTAGGACACCCAGGATTCCACTGAGCCTCAATCTACTACCTAGTGAGCAGAGACCAGGTCACGGACTCTGCCAAGACCAGAGGGATGCAAGACAGCCACTGTGCCAGCTGGACTTGGACTCAACTGATAAAGGCATAAACTGCTGCAGGCTGAACTCAGCCTACAGATCAACATGGATCAGAGACTGGATTAAAGGGGGAGTGAAGGGAAATACAAACCACTCGCATTAACCTGTGGGTAACATCAGCAGTGACCCCAAAGGTAGTATTTCTTTTATTCCCACGCACGGCTGTGTCTCGGTATGCACAACAGCTGGAATGCAAGAGGCTGGAGTGCAATTTATGGAGTGCTTTGTGACGACAAGGGATGAGGGGAACAGCAGGACAGTATTTATTATTACCATTTTACATTAAAAGGAGCACAGTTCATCGGTGGTTTACATTTCTGGGGCACCTTTCATCTCAAAAGATAAGAGAAGTATCCTGCTAACAGGAGACAGGGGTGTGGGTGAGCCGAAGTCTCACCACTGGATCTATCCAGGCTAATAAATATATATATAAAAGATATAAATAAGATATATATATTAGGGACTAGAGAAATTCGAATTACCACCTTTGAGTGCAGCCATTTACAGAATCACAAAAACACCATTCTCCCCAGACCTTTGAGTGAACCCTTGCTGTGCCCACATGAAGAAGTAATCAGCACTTAGCAGCATTTCTCTTCCTGCTTTGTATTGCCACACAGGCACTCCCCATTTGCACTGCATAAAGAAAATAATAAATCACAGGCACCCTAAATAGGCTCAAGGGTGGGTTCGTTTTTTTTTTTCAGCCAGACAAGCATGTGCTCCTTTGGCACACATCCTGCTGGATTTGGAGAAGGGTAACTACGGCACAGGTTGCAAGAGCAAGCCCTGACCAACCTGAAGACATCAACTTGGTGCACAAGCTGATGGATGGGAGATCCCAATGTCCATGAGGGCTTCACACCTGCCTCTGGGTGTGTGGGTGGAAAACGCTCTTACCCAGATTTATTTGGTTTGCATGCCCGGGCTTTGGTGGGTGCAGGGGTGGCTTCTGTGAGAAGCTGCCAGGAGCTTTCCCCATGTCGAGCAGAGCCAACGCCAGCCAGCTCCAGGACAGACCCCAAGCCCATCAGGAATGATCCTGATGTCTCTGGGATAATGGATTTAATAAAAAAAAAGTTGTTGCCCAGTTGTAATTGTGGCCAGAGAAGGGTGGAGTGAGATCATTTGAGAGGAAAAACTCTGCAGACACCAAGGGCAGTGGAGAAGGAGGGGTAGGAGCTGCTCCAGGTGCCAAGAGCTGAAATTCCCCTGCAGCCCATGGAGAGGCAGCTGTGCCCTGCAGCCTGTGGAAGGCAAAGGGATGCAGAGATGCACCTGCAGCCCCTGGAGGAGCCCACATCAGCCTGAGGAGGCTGTGACCCCATTGAAAGCCTGTGCAAAGGAAAGCACATGCTGGGGCAGGGAAGGACTCCAACTCCTCTCCCTGAGCAGTAGCAGGACCATCATGTGATGAACTGACCATAACCCTCAGTCCCTGTCTCCTTGTACCACTAGGGGAGGAGGGAGGGGTGAAGGGAAAGTGCTTTAAAGTCTGCTTTTACTTCTCATTATCCTGCTCAGATTTTGTTGCTAATCAATTCACATAATATTCCCCATTGGGATCTGAGTCTGTTTTGCCCACGATAGTATTTGGTGAAGGATCTCTCACAGTTCTTATCACAACTCATGAATTCTTCACTTTATTTTCTCTCCCCAGTTCAGCCGTGGAGGTGAGTGAGAGCTGCTTTGATGGGTGCCTGAAATCCAGCCAGGGTCAGCCTGAGGATATCTGAAGAGATACTGCCAGCAGGTCTAGGGCGAGGACTCTATCCCTCTGCTCTGGTACGACCCCTCTGGAGTCCCACATGCAGCTCTGGGGTCCTCAGCACAGGAAAGACATGGACCTGCTGGAATGAGTCCAGAGGAGGCCAGGGAGATGCTGCAGGGCTGGAGCCCCTCTGCTCTGGAGCCAGCCTGGCACAGCTGGGGCTGCTCACCTGCACAAGAGAAGGCTCCAGGGAGAGCTCAGAGCCCCTGCCAGGGCCTGAAGGGGCTCCAGGAGAGCTGCAGAGGGACTGGGGACAAGGCAGGCAGGGACAGCACACAGGCAATGGCTTCCAGTGCCAGAGGGCAGGGCTGGATGGGATCTTGGGAAGGAATTGCTGGCTGGGAGGGTGGGCAGGCCCTGGCACAGGGTGCCCAGAGCAGCTGTGGCTGCCCCTGGATCCCTGGCAGTGTCCAAGGCCAGGCTGGACAGGGCTTGGAGCAGCCTGGGACAGTGGAAGGTATCCCTGCCATGGCAGGGGGTGGAATTGGCTGGGCTTTAAGTTGATCTTTGGATCCCTTCCAATCTAAATCATTCTAGGGTTCTATGATCTCTCTCCCCACAGTGCAAAGTGGAGACATCTCTACCAACAATAAGCTGCAAACCGTGGTGCAGGAGAGACCTGCACAAAATAGCCCAGGGATGACAATCCAGCCTTGTTTTAGCATCAGGGCCACAGCAGCTAAAGCAAAACAACAACCACCATGCAGAGCAGGAATACTTTTACACCATCAGCTACCCAAAACACTTCTAGACCCCATCCAAACTTTGCCACTACCACAGAAAATGAATTTTGCCTTGCACCCTGTAGCAAAGAGAGCTGCAGGTTGCCTTTTCCAGACACAGCTGCTTGCAGTATGAGTAACAGAAAATGTGTTTTCTCCACATATGGGCAACCATCTGAAAGCCCTGCTACACCAACCTGACGGCAGAACCAAGCAAATGTTTGGTGACATTTCCCTATTGCTGTCTCACAGTTAAATAAGCTTTAAAAAAAAAAAAAAAATCCCTTGCTTTGGTGCTGGCTAATTCTGTTTTTAACAGCATGAAAATCCTCCGGAGCTCAGCAGCAGAGACTGAAGCAAGCCAGGTAAAAGTAACAGGAGAAGAGAAATATAAACCCGAGCATCCTCCCTCTCCTCCAGAGAACAGCAGTGCCTTGCTGTTAGCAATTAAAGAAACAAAAGCCACGAGGCTGCTGCCATCCCCCTGCACACAGCTCTTCCCAAACCTCGGATGTGGATGACAGCTACTGGATCCACACTGTGCAAAATGTTCCTCCTGAGGTTTGCGACCTCCATCTCGCGCGCCGCGGCGTTGACAGCTCCCAGTCGCCAGTGGGCACGGGAATTCTCCGGCAATTCCAGAGGGATCACTCACCCCTCCACGCGTCCCAGCTCCCTCTGCCTCCCCCACCACCACACACTTGCTTTTGGAAGCTTAGCCTGTTAATTAGGGTAAAGGAAGCCAGCATGTCCAGCCCTGACCTCCAGTGTCCTCAGCTCCTCTGTCTGGTGGTGTTGCCCTTGCAAAAAAGCCTGCCAGTCCCCTGGAGGGACAGGGCTGCTCTCTGCCTCGTGGGAGCAAAGGATAACACAGCAGAGAATTACCCCAGACTGCTGAGGGATGGTTCAAACAGGGGAGCAAGGTGCAAAGGATTTCATGCTCTGGTCTGAAAAATCAGCAGCTTTTTCAGAGTAATTTCTGGACAACCCTGTGATTTCTTTTTTTTTTTTTCCCAATTTCATCTGCTTCCTGCCTATTGAATATCACACAGTTTCCTCCAGAACACAGAATAAAATTAGTTGAGACTCACTGCGATGGAAAAACTCTTTTTTTCATACCAATTCTTCAGACCCAGGGGAACGACTACAGTGGAAAGGAGCTGAAGACAGAAACGAGCTGGGGGCTGGTCCTCAAAGACCAATTAAGCCTCTGGCATCCTTCATTTTGATGATGCTCCTCCCTGGGCTCCAGCAGGCAGCATGATGCATCTCCTGCCCAAAATGCTAAGGAAAGAACACACATTACTGCCTGCAAAGAGGGTACATCAAGATCAATGGCTGACTGCAGACCCCAGCGTGGGGATGATGTCACCCCACCGCCAGACGCGTGGCAACGAGCCCTGCAAAGGAAAACATCCCGCATCACCAAGAGCTCTGTTGAGCTTACCCTCCAAAATACAAAGGGGCACCGACCTGAAGAAAACCACAGACTTTGCTTTTTAGGAGGGTGGGAAGATGGTGCTGAGAGAGAATGGCAGCACTGCAGATCAGGATTGTAAAAACACTGAACAGTTTGGGTTGGAAGGACCACGCTGCTCCACCTTCCACTATCCCAGGCTGCTCCAAGCCTCACCCAACCTGGCCTTGGACACTTCCAGGAATGGGGAATCCATCATCTCACTGTGCTTGGTGAGCTCAGTCAGGATAATGCTCCCTAAGCTGTGGTGCCAGCTCCCCAAGGTGTCTCATCACCTCCTCAGCCCTGGAATGATGCCTCAGTAACTCTTGCCAGTGGATTCATCAGGGCCTCACTTGCTTTACTGTGGAGCCCAGGATGGTCAGCAAGGGCTGGGATGCTGCTTTGGACATCATGGGCAGCCCCACAGCCCTGCCATGGAATTCTGAATCTAGGATCACCACACATAATGGGCTGGTTTACATATTTCTGCACGAGTTTTCCATCAGTTGTTTTCAAAAATTCCAAACCAGGGCATTCCAGGAGCTGGAAGAGGTGAATAACTTTTTTTTTTTTTTTTTTTTTTAATCTAATGACATGTCCTACTTGTACAAAAACTAGGAGGAAAATGTCTTGAGTCAATGAGAAACAGATCTGGGTGGAAGTGAAAGAAGTTCGACAACACAGAAAGAGAATGAAAAGCTTGCCACCCCTGTTTGAATCAAAACTAAACGTCTTAGTCCACTACTACCAAGTCTTGTTTAGTCTTTCCTCCTTCTAACTGTTAACTGTAATTCCCAAACAGAAAGTTGAAAAGCTTCATTGAGAAGCTGTCAAAAAGAAAATGTTTTGGCATTTCCAAAATGACACATTTCATTCTGACATTTCACTTGAAATGCCTGGACATTAAAAATAAATTAGCTCCCCCTGGGGATTTTCAACATATCCAGTTGCCAAATTCAATTTAAGCTTATGAATAGTCCAGGCTTTCTGAAATCCAACTTTTGAATCCACAGAATCCCAGAATGGTTTAGATTGGAATAAGCCTTAAAGCTCGTCCCATGCCACCCCCCTGCCATGGCAGGGACACCTTCCACTGTCCCAGTGCTCCAAGCCCTGTCCAGCCTGGCCTTGGACACTGCCAGGGATCCAGGGACAGGCACTGCTGCTCTGGAAAACCTGTGCCAGGGCCTCACCACACTCACATTATGAAATTCCTTCCTAATATCCAATCTAAATCTACTTTAATTAACTTACACTGGAAGTTCAGTTCAGATTTGGTCCAGACAGTGACGCTGATACTCAAAACTTGATCTCCAGCCAACATCTCAAGCTTACAAATATTTACACCTTATGAAAATATTATATATGAAGAGAATGAGTTAGCCTATGACCCAACAACAGCCTCTCAAATTATTTTAACATGTGTTTTGCTCCTAATATACTGCTGTCATTCATGGGGATTAACGGTTGTTATTAATCACCTCATTTGAAGGTACAGGAGAAAACCATCTCCCTGTGCACAAGCTAGAGGGAAGATTATTTATCTGCTATCACCAACACATAATAAAAACAATTTCTGAGTAGATCTCACCTCTCATACACAGACGACCATGTCACGCCGTGAGTGATTTGCAAGGCTTTGGAGGCATGACAAAAGCAGCCAGCAATGACAACCAAGGGTAACATCTCACAGCCCCTCCTCAGATGAGTAAAACTCATGCAGATTAGCACATCCATCAGCCTGAGGCCTTGGTGAAGACTTCTGGGGTCACCAGGGTGGTCACACCCCCTCTGGATTTCCAAGAGGCTGCTGGTGGGACTCAGCAGGGACTCCAGAGCAGCTGCAGAGCTCACCTGGGCTGTCCAACCTGGTAAAGTCCTACAGCTGTGTTTCCAGAAGGTGTCACACAGAATCACAAAAGGGTATGGGTTGGAAGGGTCTTTAAAGATCATTTTGTTCCAATGCCAACCACCATGGAAATGACATCCACTTTTCCAGGTTGTTCCAGGCATCATCCAGCTGGCCTTGGACACTTCCAGGAATGGGGCAGCCACGACTTCTCTGGGAAACCTCACAGCCTCACCACCCTCACAGCCACAAATTCCTTCCCAATATCTAGTCTAAATCTCTCCTCTTTTAGTTTAAGACTAAAACCATTCCCCCTGGTCACACTCAGTGGTTCCAATCCAGCTTGGATAGACAATGGCTAAGGGAAACTTGCACCACTAAGCTTAAATCCATCACCCTGCTGGTGTGACCTTGCTGGGTGACTGAGGGATCAAAGTCAGTCTAGGGCAGGAGAACCTGCTCCAAGCCACCACCAGCAAGGTACCAACAGCAAGGAATCTGAACACAGGATCAGCATTTTGTCCCCACTTTGCTGTAGTGGCTCCAGGGGGGTTGCTTTCCCTCTTTTTACTTTTTAACGCTGCATTTTACTCATACCGAAAGCACTTAGCACCAAAGACAGATGTGAGAACGGGGCAGACAACAAACTTCCACTCTCCTGGATGTCTATAATACCAGGTCTAAACCAAAATATCCTTGCACTCTCCTGAGCTGGGCTACGGTGGGTCTGAAATGCCGACTCCACTCCAGCACACACTTCACATTGAACTGCACACTTAAGAAAAACTTACATGTTTATACACCTTGTTTGCACAGCATGGTGCTTGTAGGCTAGAGGCTCGAGTTCCTTCTTCTGATTCACTCCTTCAGTGAGTCAAACTATTTATGTGAACTCGAATCCACATGAGGTGCAGAACAGCTCGGGCTTCAGCTCAGTGCCAGCTGCACTCCCATTGTCCACCATATAAAAGCAGGTATCCTGGCACGGACACAGGAGGTATGAAATACAGAAGATGACAAAACACTGCTTTTGTAAGACACCTGCAGAAAAAAGAACTAATGCAATAGGAAAAAAAAATAAGGAAAAAAGAAAATAAAGAGAAAGATCTATATTTTGCTTTTCTCTCCTGTTGTCCTTTCTCTGGATCCCTTTACCTCTTGGTTTTTTTTGAGGCTAGGGACAGAAGAACCAGCCTCTTTGCATTCAGCCTTTTCTCCATTCCCCACACACTGCTGTATTTAATCCATGCCCTGAAGCTCAGCCAACATCCCTTATTAAATGAAGTTGGCTCTTCATCTCCTGAACTACAAAAAAAAAAAAAATTAAAAAGCAATCTTATGAGAAATACAGAGCTTCTGGGAATCCTAAAATGATTTGTTTTGGAAGGGACCTTAAAGCTCGTCCAGTGCCACCCATTGCCACGGGCAGGGACACCTTCCACTGTCCCAGGCTGCTCCAAGCCCTGTCCAACCTGGCCCTGGACACTTCCAGGGATCCAGGGACAGCCACAGCTGCTCTGGGCACCCTGTGCCAGGGCCTGCCCACCCTCCCAGCCAGGAATTCCTTCCTAATATCTGATGTGAACCTGCCCTCTGGCAGTTTAATATTCCTAAGGAGGCTGCTCCTTTTCTCTGGACTCCTAAACTAAAACCCTGTTGGTATAAAGTCAGATCTGGGCTTTTCATCAGCTCGGACCCTCCAGCTGAAAACCAAGCACATGAAGGAAATCCTCTCGAGCAAACCAGGTGTGTTAGTACTGGACCAATGCACTAAAGGTGGCACATCCAAGGTTTGATGCACAAGCACTCTTCCATGCAACCTGCTTTAAAGGTTCCTTGACTCTTTTCTGCAAGAAGCAGCCCTGGCCTTGTTGATTGGCACAGCAGGTAATTTCGGTAACTGTTTTGCTCATGTAGAAGTTCTCTGTCATTCCAGGTGAGTGGAGTATCCCCTGCATCCTACTGTACCAGGGGATTTCTCCCACCAATCCCACATCCAGAAACACCCCATGCACAAGCAGTGGCTCATCTAAAGGAGTAAAGGCAAGGAAGAGCTCCAGGCTTTGGAAAAGGGGGTCCTGGATACATGTTTTGACATTTAAGGAATAACACAAATGCACTTTCTCACAAGCAGTATCTGATGAGCTCTGCTCAAGATCACATCCGAGGAGCAACAGCCCCTGGAGTACGGCAGAGTACAAATGGTCTCTCACAGAGTATTTGGCTGTTACATCAGTATTAATCCCCTCAGCAGCTAAACTGTGGGAGGCTCGTGAAATCTCTCTCTTTTCCCCACTGTACCAATGAAAGGTCTTCAGCAATTTCTATCCAAACAACTGTCCTTTGTGAATAACAGGACCATTCATGGAGTATAATTTTATGACCTCATTCAAGAAATTTTAGCCAAATTGTGCTTCCTCTCTTGAAGAGCTGCCTTTGGTGAGAAGAGATTGTTCACAACCACAGAAGCAACAAAAATACACATTCTTTGCTTCCACAACCTGGTCTGGCTTTTTGTTGTTTTGCTGTTGTTGGGGTTTTTTTGTCATTTATTTCCAAAATACCTGCTGTCTGTCAGAATGATGCTGCTCCTCTGACAAAGCCTATAACTATCACTCAAAGATCACAGCATCTCACAAGAGTTCAGTGGAAAACGAGAGGAAAAACTCCCAGGGTACACAACCAAAGTTCTCATTTGAGGATAGGGGGTGGATTAACTGAACGAAAATTAAATCAGCTCTTAGGTCTCAGCTCTCTGCTGGTACAAGCAGGTGCAAATTCCAACACAGAGCCAAAGCCACATCCACATCCATCTCTCTGATAGCAGCAGGATTATCACTGCAGGAAATAACATCACAGAATGGTTTGGGATGGAGGGGACCTTAAAGCTCATCCAGTGCCACCCATTGCCACGGGCAGGGACACCTTCCACTGTCCCAGGCTGCTCCAAGCCCTGTCCAACCCGGTCTTGGGCACTTCCAGGGATCCAGGGGCAGACACAGCTGCTCTGGGCACCCTGTGCCAATGTCTAAGTGCATATCAGGATGTAGTGAAGAGTGCTTTAATCACTAGGCTGACAAGTGACAAAATACACTTTAAAATTAAGGTGTCTAGTATTGTTTGCTAGGAAAACGAAGAAACAGCTATCCTGAATCTATGCCCCATTGCTTCCCCAGTGTTCTCCCACATCTGCATCTGCCTGTCTCCTCTCACATGGTGAGCTCTTCAGGATGCTGACAGCATCCTGCATTCTCTCAGCCTGGAATCCCTCCTACTGCCAGCCCCTATCTACAGGGAAAAGGCTGGCCACACATCTTCTATCTCCTTTCCATCCCCAAATTTAAGACTGGGTTCTGCTTTACAACAAACTCTGTTTCTTAAGACATTCTATGTCATCCCATTCCACTTACCACAAACACTGTCACAAGCAAAACACAAAAAACAAGGGAGAAACAGAGATGGAGAGAGAGATCCCCTCCAGCACCTATCTGTGACAGGAAACATTCATGTGCCTGTAGAACAGCAGAAAAGAACACATCAGCTGAAGAAGGGACACCAAAATGACAGCATGAGGATTTTTAAGAACAAAAAGGAGAGGAAAACCACGGCCACGATACATGCAACCACTTCCCAAGCTACTGAAAACAGAATAAAACACAAGAACAGCTTCTTGTCTGGCCTCTGCCTGCAGTAGGCCAGCAACAGACTTGAACAAAACCCTGGTTCCATTCCAGGTCTGATGCATTTAGGGAAGATGCGTGCTGTCCCTAAAAGACCCTGCCACCCCAGGCACAGCACACACTGTCACACACACCCTTTGGCTCTCACAGTTACTAAATTTACTAAAAGACTAAGCAAAACTGCACTTCCCAGCAATAAAACCCCTTCTCTGATGGCATCACTGGAGACCTCACTTGTGCATTAATTCAGAGGCTGCCCAT
Source organism: Sturnus vulgaris (assembly GCF_052056855.1). NCBI lineage: Eukaryota > Metazoa > Chordata > Aves > Passeriformes > Sturnidae > Sturnus > Sturnus vulgaris. The sequence goes on from NC_142283.1 coordinate 80,462,692, forward strand.
TACCTATTAATTAGAGGACACTATTATGCAAATAATGACAATTAATTAAACCTTCACTTATTAATCTAAAGCAGTCTCTTCCTTGCTGTTCTCAAATACACCCCAGGCAAGCAGCTACAATTTTTTAACTGTAAAAGTGACAGTCTATGGGCTGACACTTCTTAAAAGAATGTCTTTAATATCAAAATAAAGTGAAACTGCCTCGTCTCCTGAGTGCAACTGCAATAATGAGATGTTAAACCCAATCTCTCCCAGCGTGCTGGGTTGAGAGAGATGGGATGTTTCCTTCCCAAAAACCTCATCCTTCTCCTAGGAGACTGCTTCTCCCCACTGAGCATATCTGGGCACACACAGCCCTAGCTTGATATTTCTCTGGCTTTCACTCAAGTCAGATTTATGGGAAACACAAAGCTCCTGGGAATCACAGAATTTCAGGTTGGAAGGGATCTTTACAGGCCATCTAGTCCAACATCCCTGCCATGGGCAGGGACATCTTCAACTACATCAGGCTCAGAGTCCTGCCTGAACTGGTCTTGAATATTTTCAAGGATGGGGCATCCACCACTGCATCCCTCTTCTTCCTCCTCTAACAGCCACATATTTGCACTGCCTAACAGCAACTTGTGTGGCAGGGAGCAGAAGGTACCTCCTGAACCACAGCCTCCTCCCTAAATGCCCACCTCCTCTGACTGCCACGTGTCTTGTCGTGCTCTGCACTGCACCACGGACCTGCGACACCACCCTGGGACGATTTTCAAGAGCCACACTTACTGTCACCACGGCAAATAACCCTCTGGCTCGTGTTTCACCGCTTACACTTCTTTTTTCCTACCAGACAGGGCCCTCGTTTTCCCCAGGTTGTGTGTGCAGAGCCAGAGCTGGGAGTGCTCTTCCTCACCGATGTCATCGTCCGCCAGCACGAGGGATGGGGTGGGCTTGTTCTGCAGCTCCTGGCGTGATTCAGAACAGCCTGGGAATTACACTTGGAATAAGTGATTAAAAACCCTGACTTACTGCTCCATTACTACGCAGGGGCAAGGCTCTCAGCAGCACTGATCAGAGCCAAGCCCTTCTGAATGAGAGCAAAATGAGGAGAACCGAGTGCTGGTACTCCTCCAGACTGTTCCCTGGGTATGTGGAGGTGGGAATAAGGGCTTGGAAAACCCTCAGAAGGGAATCACCAGCACACATTTCATCACTCTCTGAACCCCAGCACAGTCACCTCCTTCAAAAAACCCTTCTCCAAGATGCTAGCCTCCTCCTGCCCAGTAACTGCAGGCAGTAGCTCTTTGGAAAAACCAAAGAGGCACAGCAGTCATTTTGAAATGAAGGTACCCAGACCCTCAATCATATGTTACCTCTATCTCAAACATTAAAATAAGCAGCTTGGATTTTCTTGGTAGGGAGGGAATCCTGGTGGGAAGAAGGAAATAGGATTTCAGAGGAGGAAACGCAGAGCAAAGGAAGGGTTTGAAGGGGAAGGGAGGAGGCCCCTTGAACAGAAGCAAAAAACTACAGCAAAATAAACTTGCTCAGATGGTCTCCCGGGGATTTGTGGCCTGAAATTCCAGCCACCTCCACCCACAGATGAGCAAAGGGCTAGAGCAGCAGAGACCTGAAAGATCCACCCTTGGCAGTCTGTGATCACGGGCATCAGCTGGCTTCACAAATCTCAATCACAAGGAGTACCTTGGCCAATTCTCCTCTATTTTTTCTGAAAAGGTCCACGCTGTTGTAGCCCCGTATTTCCAGGTGCTGCATAAACCTCCCAGAGCTCGGGAGGAAAGTATTGTCTCTGCCTTCCCCAGCTGGAAAAAAGAGCTCGGGAATTCAATTAGCATGTAAGAATGCTCAGGCTTATGTGCTTGAGTCTCCCACATGGAATTAACTTATGGGCCTCACAGCTGAGGACCAGGTAAACAAGACATTCCAGCCCTTTATGTAGGTACCCACCAAAATCAATCTCAGCCTAGAGTGGCTTGGTCAAGGTCATGCATAAAGCCTCAGCAGAAATTAATTGTGAAGAACCCAAAGAAGATTTAAAAGGGAGAATAAAAGCACTCTCCTTCCCAGAACTGAATTACTTTGCATTAACCCAAGCCTGTTCTGTCCTGAAGCACCAACCCACCCATGGAGCAGCTGAACCTCAAGCCTTGCCCTTTGCTCACCAGCAGAAACGAGCCCCAGAAATGAGAACATTCAGCTCCAGCCTCCTGCCAGGACACACTGAGCTGTGTGCTCCTGCCTTGGCTGACAACTCCATACCCCAACTCCTCTCTTTCTGAAGCCATTCCCACCCCCAACCAGCTACAGGGATGATCCCACATCCCAGTGGGATCACGGAATCAAGTGACCACCAAGAATCAAGACCATCAGGTCCACCTGTGCCTGACCCCCACCTTGTCCCCAGCCCAGAGCTCTCAGTGCCACGTCGAGCCCCTCCTCAGACACCTCCAGGGATGGGCACTCCAAACCTCCCTGGGCAGCCCCGTCCAGTGTCTGACCACCCTTTTCATGAAGATGGACACTCCTTGGCTATTAATTAGGTTAACTGGATGACCAGCATCTAAGGCTCCCCATCTCCTTTCCACAGCCCAAAAATCTCCTTCATCTACCTCTTCCCTTCCAGGTGATTGTCCCACCCATGCCAATCCATTCCTGCCTTCTATAAAGTTTTCAAGGAGCAAAGTAACAAACTTTGGGGCTCCTTGTACTTGAAAAGAAAGAGAATGCAAGCCATTTGTTATTTTGAATTTGGCATTTTGTGCAAGTTTTATGAGGTAGCTATCTAAAAGTCTGGATAGTTAGTATACTTTAGGATCATTTCACTGCAGACATTAACATCCTCCACTTCCTTAAGGACTGAGACATCAGAAGAACCACAGCTACTGGCTTTGGGCACTGCCTGAATGTTGTATCCTTGCAATTCCCTCACCATATTACAGAGAGGTCCACAGACCCTGCCAGGAGGGCAGATTACCATGCTAGGCAAGCTACTACTGCTTCACTTGCAACATCAAAAACAATTCCTACCTTGGAAAAGGAGAGAGATGCTCCACAAGCAAGACAGTGGAAACACACAACCTGGAGTGACCTGTTGTGGTCACAGAGGCAGGTAGTGGCCAAAGGAGGGAAACAACCCAGTGTTCCTCAGGGAATCCTCACCTCCTGGGATGAATTACAGCCCTCAACATCAGCTTTCTGCCATTTGTCCTCACCTCACTCCCTCCCAGGAGCTGACCTGTCTGTAGTTACCTGTTCTGCAGCAGGTGTGGAGATCAGCAGCATTCTCAGCTCCAAGTAAGGGCTGGCTGATCCAGGAGAATTACAGGCAGGTGGAAGGGGCATTTAAGGGTCATCTAATACAACCCCCTGCCTTGAACAGAGACATCTTCAACTAGCCCTTGTTGCTCAGAGCCCCGTTCAGTCTGGCCTTGAATGCTTCCATGGATGGAGCATGCATTACCTTTCTGGGCAACCTGTGCCAGTGTTTCACCAGCCTCATTGTAAAAACCTTCATAATTTTGCCTGCTTTAAACAGATTCTCTTTTAGTTTAAAACTGTTATCTCTTGTTCTCTTGCAACAGGCCCTGCTAAGCACTATGTCTATTTCACATAAACCCTTCAGGCACTGGAAGGGGCTCTAAGGGTCCCACACCACATGGGGCGTGGCCCATCATGAATATAAAAGTGTGTGCAGTGGGGCCTGTGTGTGCCTTTGTGACTGTGAGAGCACAGACTGTGCAGCCATCTCCTCCCAGACTCACACCAGCACTTCCCCATCTCCTCCAACACCAAGCACAGCCCTTCCAGGATGTAAATCCACACCAACTCCAACGCCCTCATCCCTCAGTCCCGTCCTGCCTACCACAAAATGGGAAACAGCCTTGAAATAATGACTATAATTACAGTTTGGTAGGTCTTAAAAGTAGCAGAGAAAGACAGCCCTCCTCTTCACGACATTCCCAGTAAAACATGTCACAACAAATGGCCCGAGGGAAATCTGTGGAGCTGGGTGTAAATATTTTGATGTGCTCATGATTAAGCTTCTTGGTACTTACTGTCCACTGCCAAAAAATTGGGCTGCTCCCCATGCTTGCATCTCAACCCAGGTATGCACCCTCATCTGCTGTACACCAGGGGCCCCAGAAAATCCACCTGCTCCTAGGAGTATTTATGACTTGCCACTGAAAGATGGATATGTTCCTTTTCTGTTTCATTTAAAAAAAATAAAAAATTAGAGAGTGGACAGGCAGCTAGGAATTTCTGAGGTTTGACAGCCCATAATCAGAGATGAACTCGCCTGAAATAGAAGGAAACAAGAAGGAAACAAGCCCCTGAACTGCTCCCTGTTCATTTTTAGCAAGCAAACCAGGTGAGCACAGCAACTGCTATTTACCCTCTGAGTCACGGGAAACAGCACCCAGAACAGATGCTTTGCCAAAGCTTTGCAAGGCTTAAAAAAAAAAAAATATACAAACGATTTGAGGCAAGTCTCAGGGCTTGCAAATTCCCTGTGAAATCCAGGCTTGGGATAACGAAGAGCTCCAGGGCTGAGGTCAGGCTGCTGCCGAGCACCTGCACTTAGGAATGCATCATTGACCGAATTCTGCTCGGGGCATCAAAGCCCCACAGACGTCACCAACTGCACAGTCTGGCCCAGTAACCCGTAATTTCCCTGTAATAAGAAGCAACAGGGTGAGAGTTTTAGTGGCCATGCATAATGCACGCCCTCTGGCATGGCTGGGGGAACAGGAGATGAGCACCACAGCTGGCAGCACCAGCCACAATGCTGGGGAAATGGACGCCCCAAAACCCACAGAACACCTCCAAGCAACACCCCAAAGGCTCACCACACTCTCTGCTCCCCCATTTTCCCTTCCCCATGCAGCAGTCACACACAGATGGTTTCACTGTGGCTGGTACCTACCTGCTCGTGGGCACCTGCTGCTTCTCAGCCTGGATGAGGGCTGAGCATATTGCTCAAACCCATCACCCACTCTCTCACAGAGTATGGAAAAAGCCAGTTGAATAGTTTATCAGCTGTAAGCACCACTCACTTTTCCAGGTATGACACGCCCCGCACTCAAAAGTCTGTGGTAGTTTCACAACGCCCTATGGAATTGCTCCCTTGCAGCCTGTTGCTGCTACTTTCCTTCCCATTCCCCCTTCCAATCCACCATCAACCTCACCATCATCAGCACAGGCACCTTTCTGCCATCCAGCCTCCAGAACACACCCCCACACATCAAGATCCAGCCCTCACCCCAGCTGTGGCCTCCTCATCCTTATCCCCACATGAAGGGAAGCTGCTTTTATTCTGCTTCTCCCTTTATTTTCCCTCATGTATTCCTCTCCAGCCCTCTGATCCCTCCTCTCCTGTACCCTTGGTCCTTCCCTAAAAATCCCAGTAAGTTTTAGACATACCTGAAAACCCCTGAGAGCATCTTATAGCAAGTTTTACATAATCCCAAACACTCTTCTCCCTAAAACTATAAAAACTCACTCCACCAAGGCCAACCATGCTCACGTGGCATTCCAGAAAGAGACTTCCTCACCTGGACACCCACAGGTGGGCTTCATTCCAGGGCCAAGGTTCTACCAGGTCCCCCTCCCACGTGGAGTCACAACTCCACTGGCACAGAAGCCAAACTGGGAGCACATAGCAGGGACTCCCTCCTCTGTTTTTTATCAAAAAGGCACAGGACTGAGCCCAGAAATCATCCAGGTCCACCTGCCTGGGACTCCAGGCACAATGCCACACTTGGCCACACCATGGTGAGGCAGAAGCTCCTTCAAAAGGCTTCAAAACCAAAGATGCTCATTGTGGCAGCTAAAAGAAGCAGGAACCTTCTGCTAGAAAAGGACAGCCAATAAAACTCCCCAGAAATGGTGGTTAGGTCCTGCTGCTGCCAAAAGATCTGTGTTTGTCTGGCAGGAGGGCTCTCCCTGATCACAGAATTATCAGCCCTTCATTTACCACCAGGGTGTAACCTTTAAATACACCTCCTTCAAGTGATCAGTGCTGAGCACACCCCATGCCATCACTGCTAGAAGAGGACCAAGAGAAATCACAACAGACCTACCAAAAAAACATGTGAACAAAGCACCTGGGTGCTTCCCAGTCCAACCTCGAGCCAAGACCAGAGGTGGCAGCAAGGAAAGAATCAAGATTTGAGGTGGCTGAAGCAGAGCAGACCAGACAGCCAACATCAAGTGATGTTTACTACTTGAAATCTGCCAGCAAAGAAAGGGAAAGCCCACCTGATGAACACCTTGGGCTGTGAGACTCAGCACATCTAGGGAAGGTCACCAGATAGCAAGTGGGATAGAGGAGAGCAGATGGCACAAACTGGGACCAGCTGGAAAATGTCTGCAAGAGCTGGTTTCCTACAAAAAGCAGAGTCTCTTACAACAGTCCTCCTTGTAAAGACAGCTCTAAGTGCTCAGGAGATCTGTTTTCAAAAATTTCACTCAAAGTCGAGGTTTGGGAAGAAAGACTGATGTATCTCTGCCCTTGCTCAAGCTACATCTCTCTGCTCAAATGAGACACAAGACCCTTCCCACACCACCAACAGCATCTTGCTGTTTGCCTTTCTCTGCTCTGAACTTGTGCTGCCTGGCAAGTATCACATATTTCTTCCACCCCTCTCCCCCTACTCAAGCTGCAGCAAGGGGTGAGCCCCATGCACCAACTGGGGTGCAAGAACGATCTGACAGGGTCAGACCCTGTGACATTGCCTGGGTGGGTTGTACACATAAACTGATGGGGACCCAAGGAGTAGAAGGGGATTCAGAGGGCAAAAACCCCGTGACAGATCTACAGCTTGAGTAATCTTTACCAGGCTCTGCCACTGTCACCAGCCAAGGAGTTTCTCCCAGGATATGGGGCCACCACGAGCTCTCCCCTCACATGCTCCTCCCCAGTCCCAGGAGCAGAGAGATTTACAGAAACGAACACCTCTGGCTCCCCGGAAAATAAATGAGTTTTGGGAAGTGCACCACACCTCCAAAAGACCCATATCCTTCACCCCCCTCCATGTCCTGGCATGCCATCACTCAACATGCACAAAATACAACCTCAAGTCAAAAGCAAAAAAGCACACAATCACCTAAACCCTCCATCCCCACCTCCCCACACACTGAGGGGATCACAGGCATCACTCTCCAGGGCATATTTGGTACTGCATAATAGGGGTTAAACTTTATGGCCTCAAAACCAACATTTTAAACCCAAAAGAGGAGGTGGAGTGGCGTGATAACGCACCATGCCCCAAGCTGTGCACTCCTACACTCGGGGAAATCTCACCTGAATTCTTACACAAACTCACCCAAACCCCGCAGGTGCACCGAGGAAATTAAAGCAAAAACCGAGAAAGTGAAAATAAGACCTGAGAAAACGAAAATTAAACCTAAGAAAATTAAAATGCAAACTACCTCCTGCAATATGACGGCTCCCTGGATCAGTTGCCGTACGTCCTCGGGAGTTTTTGGGGAGGACACCTCCACATCAGCAAACCAACAGTACCAAAATGACTGCACCCCATCTTCTGCCTGCAAAAGCTCCAGCTGGTGGGATTTTTTTTTTTTTTTTTTCCTACAGCAGTTTGACTCAGAGGTCTGGCCAGACTCACAGCTCTCAAATTCGTTTAATAAATCATCTCCTAACCCCGCCCAGAAGCAAAAGGCAAATCTCTGTCTCCCAGGCACCTCCTGATTGGACTAACGTGCCTCTTGCTAATGACCCTGTGAGGAATAGCACGGCTTCGAGTGACGTGTTTATGAAGATAAATATTTTAACTTCACAGTTTAGCGCTGTAAACTCGTTCCAGCCGGAGAGTCTCTTTAAGTTGGTTCCAGGAGAAAAATGCCTCAATAATTAAATTTTTTTTTAATTCTCTTTTTTTTTTTTTTTTTAAAGCTATGAAATATTAATTGCAGTGAAATACTGTGGCGTGTCTTTCAGGTGCAATTAGTAGCTGCTGGTGGATGGGAAAAAAAAAAAAAAAAAAGACCTGGCTGGTGAAGCCCAGGGAAGGGATGGGAATGATTTCTCCCCTCGGCAGAGGGAATGCAGTGCTCTGCCCTATCTAATCTCACTATAGCAACGGGAAGACCTTGGCAACCCCGATCTTTACAGTTATTAAGACGGGAGAGCGGAAGAGTCGGGAGCACAGTGCCGAGGGATGCTCGGCCAAGGAAATAAAGCATCCTGTCTCACTCGGCAGGGATGCAGGGTCTGCCAAGCTCCCAGGGTGGGGCAGTAGCTCAAGGCTGGCTCCCCAAAACTTTTTTTTTTTTTTTTTGAGGTGGCTTTTTATGCCAAAGAGGAGACATGCATCTCCTCATCACACCCTGGAGAAGGATGTCCCAACTCCTGCTGCTTGGACCTGCTGGAGGAAGGCACGGAATGTTCCATGGGCTGGAGCCCCTCTGCTCTGGAGCCAGGCTGGCACAGCTGGGGGTGTTCACTTGCACAAGAGAGCCCCTTTTGCTCTCTTAGAGCATCTACCAGTAGCTAAAAGAGGTTTCTAAGAAAGACGGGGACAGACTTTTAGCAGGGCCTCTCACAGTGATGGTTTTAAATTTGGAAGGATGGAATTTTTACACTGAGGATGCCCTGGGCGATGCCCTGGCACAGGCTGCCCAGGGAAGCTGTGGCTGCCCCATCCCTAGAAGTGTTCAAGGTCAGGCTAGGTGGGGCTCTGAGCAACCTGGTCTTTTTCAAGACATCTCTCCTCATTGCACGAGGTTGGAGAAGAAAATCTTCCAACCCTAACAATTCAATTATTCCCTAATTCCCCCAAGGATTCGAGAAGATGCTGCTCTTAGGACCAAGTCTGCATGCAGCTGCTGTCCCTCAGACCCAGATTCAGCCACAAGGACCTGCCCAGAAAGGATGGGGACAAGGAGGCTCCCCCACAAGTGCCACCCAGCCTGGGGCTGCCAGCAACCTGCCCCACTGCCATCTCCAGAGATTGCTCACTCTCAGCTCCAGCCAGGATGATTCACACTCAAATGCAAAGGCACAAAGTGCTCAGATCAGTTTATTGCAAAATAGTACATCCTAGTGAATGCCTGGCCCAGAGCCACTTCAGTCCCAGGCTCCCAGACAGCAGGGATAGCCCCAGGGCTAACCTGAAGGCCACCAGCTCCTGCCCACAGCTTGGTCCCACCTGGACAGAGCAGAGAGCTGTGGGATTTCTCCCCTATCAAAAAGGGATACTTCACCAAGACCTCATTAGTCCTGTATCCCCTTAAAAGGGGATTTCAGGCTGCTAGAATCTGAAAAAAACAGACCTTACAGCTCACTGACCAGCCCTGAGGATCTCCCACTCATTCTGCTGCACCAGCTCACCATGACAGACACTCACCAGAACAGGCTACTGACTCAGGGAGGGCTGCTTGGGGACCCTCCAAGGCTCAACTGCTTCTACCACCATTCACACTGCCAGTAAAACAACACTAATAATCCATCACAAACTTCCAAGGCAGCGTGAGTCACTCTTTTTGGTGGCAGAAGTTGTGTTTGTCTCTAGCACTGCTCTTCTTGGCACCTCAAAGTCCTGGGATCATGTTCTTCCCACAGCTTCCTCTACTATCAAGTTCCACACAAATTCCACACTGTTTCCTTCCTTCCTCCCTAGCAGCCTGATTAGCCTAAAGTTTCTTCACCAGGTTCTAAAGAGCTGTCCCACAACCCAACCCTAGCAGAGGTGCATGTCCCCAGCTCACAGCAGCTGGGACAGCCCTTGGTGCTCCATGCTACCTTCCACTCCCCAGCCAGAGTACTGGAACCTTCCTCACCACCAAAGTCCCCAGCTGACAGTTCCAGCCACATTCATCATGATCCCAGTGTTAACTCCTCCAGGGTTTTACCAGCATTACAGCATAAAGCAGGCAACCAGGCCAACTCCAGGCAGAACTAGATGCTGCTGGTCATTTTTTCCAAGGAGAAGAAAGAGAGGAAGCCCCCACTTAGCTCTGTTGGGTGAAAAACATCAAGGCAGGCAGTGTTAAAATACCATTATGAATGGAGAAGCAACAGAGAAAAAGCTGCTAGATTAGACAAAGCAACTTGATTCCCATTCAAGGAAGTGTAGAAAACTTTGATCTATGATTCCCACCCCACTGCCAGCTCCTCAGAGGGTGATCCTTGACCAAGTCCCATGGAGCTCTTCAGATGGTGAATACTGCCCAAATCCCACAGAGCTCTGCTGATAGTCACCTACACATCCAACCCCTTAGGACTCCTCTGAGTGTACAAAAGAGGTTTTGCTTGCTCTTATTTTTGACTGGGCTGGAAAGTACCTCAGTCAAAACACACGGCACCCTTGGTGCACATTAAAACCAAAAGCTCTCAGAGATAAATGTCAAGATTTTAATAACTTGACCTTATCTGGCCAAAACCAGCATGTTGCCACGCTCCCTGTGTCCTCCCCATCCAGGCAGGGACCAGGGCTGCCAGCAGGCTGCCAGGCCATGTCCCAGCAGTGGGAATGCTGCTGGGAAGAGCAGGGGTGGTAAATCAAGAGACAGTGTGTCATCCCAGGGGCCTGTTCCAGCCTCAGACACCCGCCAGCACCAGGGACCAGCAGGCTCTTTATCTTGTCACTGGTGACTAAGAGCATCCCTGGCATGGCAGTACCACAAAAATACAGGTGATGTGAAATGGCCCTTTTCCAAGGAGGGAAGGATCCTTTATTACATCCTGTTTATCTCCCATATTACTGAAGGGAAAGCCATGAAGCATGCGATCCTTTCAGGTTCTCTGAATCCACTTAGATTTTATCTCTGGAGCTGGAGCTTTCCAGGAGTGAAATTGCTGCAAGACACAATGTGGATGAAACGAAATCAAATAGAGAGTCTCCAACATGAAAGGCAAACTAAAAGGATGACAGCGCTAGTTATACGGAAGGAGAAATAAGGAGGAAAGGAAATTAAAAGCAATTAAAGGGAATTAATTAGAAGGTATGATGGAGCTATGAAAGAGGAAAAACAGCTATGCAGAGTTCACTAAATACCCCCAAACTTTTAATTGTCACACTTGGAACTGCAAGCCCTGGAGGTTCAAAACCCCCCTGGCAGTTTCCACACGAAAAAAATTCCCATGGCTTAAACAAATTACTTCTTTGCCTCTAAGTCTGAATGGCAGACAAGATTCTGAGCTCCTACTCCAAACCATGAAGACAGAAGTGCATCCTGCTCTCCCCTTCAATCCACTGACCAAGGTGGACAGCCCACCCCATCATGTGGTAACAGAAGCTGGGGCTTCAAGTAGAATGTTGATGCTGCAGTCCCAAGATTTGGGCTGAATCATTTGCATCTACCCAATGTTCCTGGTAAGGTTTTCACAGGGCCCTGGGGGTTTTGGGGCCACAGTCTGTGCTTGAAGTCACCAGGATGAGACTTGCTGCTGGGTTAGTCCTGGGGGAGATGGCTGGCACCTGGAGCATCTCACGTCTCATCAAAATGCACTGTCTGCATTTCCACTAAAACCTAACAGTCCTTTCCACAGGACCACAGCATGATCTGGGGTTGAAAGGGACCTTACACACCATCTCAACCATCAGCATCACCTCTCACTATCCCAGGTTGCTCCAAGCTCTGTCCAATCTGGCCTGGAACTCTTCCAGGGATGGGGCAGCCACAGCTTCTCTGGACAACCTGTGCCAGGGCCTCAAAGAATAATTTCTTCCCAATATTACACCTAACCCTGCCCTCTGGCAGTTAGAAACCTGATCATCTCCAGTTCTGAACCAGAATGAGGCTCTAAATCAAAACACTGCCATGCAAAGGGCTGCAGAGAGCAGGAGTCCCCTGTTTCTCCAGGCTTTCCCTTTGCCAACCACCTTGGTTTTTACCCTGAGAAGTGAGGAAGTTCCCTCTGGAGATCAAAAAGTCCCCTTATTAAGGGAATAGTGGTGACGGCTGGGAGGAGCAACAAGAGGTCGTAAAAAAAGCAGGCAGACACTGTTTGTCTTGGCCTCCTGGACGTGTATTATTTTCCTGGGATGCAAGCTCCAGCCCAACACTGAAGGCAAGGATGCATGAAACAGAGCCGGGGCTGCCTTGCCAACGTGGAGTTTGTTTCGGAAGAAACTCACCCGGCATTTCCGTGCAGGAAGGAGACAGCGGGGCTGCACAGCCAGGGCTGCTGGATGGTGCCTGGAAAGCACCAGCCAGATCCTCCAGGCTTGGGGAACGTGCACTGGGTCCAGGCAGCACCCCCAAAAAACCCCACACGGGGAGGTGGGCAAAGCTTAAAGCTCCTTTGTGGTCTTCCCATCCATGCCCGATTCCATCAGCTACAAGGTAGATCATGCAGAGGGATAAAGGGACTGTGCCAAAGGCTCTGTCCCCAGCCCTGCCGTCCCCTCTGCTTCAGCCACCGCTCCACTTCGGTCTTCAGAGACCCACGGAGCCCTGGCTGTGTTTAATTAAGTGACCTCACACTGATTTACACAACAATAACCCTGTTTCCTAACATACCAGCTTCAGGCAGCTCCCTCCAGTGACAGAACCACACTACTCCAAGGAAAGGGAGAACTTAAAATTATCAGCTATCCATTACAATTCAGAATTTTAAAAAATCTTCTTTATATTAAAGGCACGGCTAATGCTACACAAAAATCAACTCATTTTTAACACAAATCAAGGGAGGAATTTTTTCTTTTTTCTGCTTGAACTGCTTTTGCTCGGACTGTTTCATGCTTTGAAGTTAATTATAACTATTTAGCTTTATACATCACTTGCTCAGAAAGTTACAAGCCTCCCAGATCTCCCTGGTTTATTTGGGACCAGGGTTTGAAAGTCACAGCTGTCACTAGCCCAGCTTCCATTAGGGAGATTAATCTTCCCCGAGATGTGTCTTTGGGAAGGTCTGAATCACAGGGCTGGATCCTGCTCTTGGTTACACGGGGAAGGGGAGGAAAAACAAAGCTGGGCTGGACTGGTGAGCATCAAACCTCCTGCTGTGGGACTGGGCAAGGACATTTGGGACTTTTAAGCATAATGTTTATGCCCTATGCAGCAAAGCAGAGCCCTGCCCCAGGCAGGGGTAACACCAGGCACTGGGGTAAGTTAGTAAATTCAATAGCAATAACCAAATTTTGCTTGGAAAAGCCAGCAGAGCATCAACCAGTGGCCTCGCTTACATGTTGGATGGAAAAGTTTCAGCTGCAGGTCCCTGGTGATGTTCATGGAGACCCTCTTCTGCTCTGGGGCATGCCATGGATGACACTCCTCATTCCTAAATTAGGGGAACCTCCTAGTCCTCAGCACCAAATTAACTCAAATTAAAGCAGTGAGGGAATAGCCCGTCCCATGGCAAATACCAGGCACTGCTGGGACAACCAGCTCAAGAAAAATCCCCTGCAAACAGCCTGCACCTCCTTGCCCCCACCCCTCCCAGCTCCTTATCCATCCACAGGACCAAAAAAGAAGTTTGGGCTTTTAATTAAAAGACAAGAGCATCAAATCAGGGTCTTGCCATCCACACTGAGAACACAGGCAGCACCTACAAGGAAGAAGTAAGTTTAAGCCACCAGATCACAGGTCAATTCCAAGCAAACCCAGATCGTTCTTACACACTCCTACATACACAGACACCAAAGGGACAAAAGGAACTGCCTGGCAGGGGAGGAACTGGAACAGCTTCAAGTGAAGGGCTGCACTCACAGGGGAGTTGGTACAAAGAGGTACCAGTGTGCAGTGCCTCCTTCCTGGCTCTGCTGCCTGAAATATGCAGGGAAACACAAATCAAGAGCACGTTTTGTGCCGGAGCTGAATGTGCTGGAAGATTTTCTCAGTGCATCTCAAAGGTAGAGGATTTTCAGTAACTGCCAAGCTGAAAAATCAGGAGGGAATCACGTGTGGTGAGGTTCTGATGCAGGTTAGTGCAAGGAGAGCATCACCACTGGCCTGGAACCAGGTGTGCAATGGGCTGGTGGTGTTCAATCACACGCCCACCGCTGCAACAAGGTTTTGAGGAGCTTAACATTTAATTTGGATTGTGTTTTCTGCCTGCCAAGTCAGACTGCTTCGTGAATTAGCCCATTTCTTGCAAGGGCCCAGGACATGAGCCCAAGAGACACAACTCAGCTGCACCTCCAGCAAACACCACTGGAGTCAGAAGGCGCAGGGAGATGCTCACCTTTAATTTGGGGAACCCGCAATGGAACAACATCACTTTTTCCTTATGAAAGCAGCAGAATCCAGCTTAAAAATTAAAAGGCTGCAGCCTGTAAGCAATTAGCATACACTTCCCTCTGCATAAGGCTATCATTGTCAAAATAACTGTAAACCTCTTCTTTAAAGCACAGCCTTGCAGAATTATTCTGCCTTGGGCTCCACTGAGCTTGCAGGGTCCCTGTATTTGTTCCTCAGCTGAGACAGTTGCAAGTTAAGCGCTGAATGGCAGTGTTGCTGCTACAGGGATTGTGCAGCTAAATAATTCAGTAACCAATTACTGTTTAACAATATCCCTCCCCATCATCCCAGCGTCGATCCATCATCCCAGACCAAGAGAGCCCGGCAGAAAGGAGGCGGTGAGAAGCCTCCTTGTGATGTAAACACATTGACTCGTGTATAATATACAACTTATTGATCAGAAGACAAGGTATACGGCACATTTTACTGCATGCTAAATGAGGGCTGTAATGAATTGCTGCTTGCCTCCAGGTCATTTGTTTGATTGCCACCTAAGCAAACTGGTGAGGGCGAAAGGTCCTGCCTCTGGGACAGGTCCTCAGTGAAATGAGCTGCTGATCAAGAGAAACAAGAGAAGCAGAAAGCAGGACAGTCTAATGCTCTTTCTGTGCATGAGGAACGGGAAAGCTGATATTCTCCCTCATTCCCAAAATGTATGAGACACAACCGTGGCTGATGCTTTCACCAGGAGCCTCAGGGCCACTGCACCCAACCAACAAGAGCATCCAGTGCTCGCCAGCTCAGGTTCGCCCTGCTCAGGACCAGTCATTGTGCCTGGACTGGGATCTGAAAACACAGCTCACTTCACATTTAAAGGGTCAGGGATGCAGAGCACACACGACCAGCTGCCCCCCTGGCTATAAGACAAGGGCTGAACCTGTCCTTCATGCCAGGCATGGCCACAGCTCACCCAGCTTTTCTCCACCACCGTGGCTCTGCACAGAAACACGCCTGGTTTTTAAAGATATCCCTCCTGCCTGCTTGGTTCCTCCTTTGTGTGGCTTTAAAGCTTTCTTCTGCGCAGCTATAAAAGGGTGTGAGAAAACTTGGAAAGGAAGCCCTGGGTGGTACAGACAACTGGAACAAGGAGCAATCTGTGCCCGGGGCAGGGGAGGGGGTGGCAGAGCCCACATGGTGCCAGGCTGAATGGCTGCCGAGGAGGAAATGACACACCACACTATCCTGCTTTTGTCCAGGGGCGAGACCAAAACGCTCCAGAGGAAGAAAGAAAAACCAAAAAGGGATTATTCTGCCTTGTGCTCTCCCTCCCCTCGCCTCCCTGCCACCCCCAGGCAGGCTACAGGTGACTGCCTCCACATCCTCGCTCCACTGGACCGTGGATCGTGATCCCAGCAGCGTCTGGCTTGCTTTAGCATCAGGCTTATACCTTCATGCTCCTCAGCTTTCTCCACGCTTTTTTATTGGGAATCACGGCCACCAGGCCACCCACTGCTGGGTCTGGCTGGGCAGCAGAGCCCAGGTGCAGGAACACCCCGCTCTGCTGCTCCCACCGTGAGCTGCCATGGGCAGTGGGGGACAGGCAGTGTCCCCAGCACACACTGGTGGCCTCCTCAAACCCTGTCTCCCAAAGGGCTGTGACTCCAGCAGCGTCCTGCCTGCACTCTCTGGAAAAAATCAAGACTTAAAAGCTTTTCTGCCTCGTTTTTCCAAGGTTAAGCTCAAAACTTGGGTGTTTTCCAACCTCTCCACTCTCACCTCTCCTGCATCAGTGGTCTCTCCTTCAGAACAGCTGTGGGATTTCCCCAGTGCCCATCACTGGGCTAATCCTGTCCCCAAGGGCTTGTCTCCTTCTTGCATACAACTGAGGCTTATCCTAGGGTCAGATCCTTCACCTGCAGCGAATGAACCGTCTCCCAAATGCCCAAACAACTTCTGAAGCTTCAACCCACCATATCACGAGTTTTTTTCTCAATCTCTTCTCTTTTTCCCGGTGTTTTGGTATCTCGCCTATTTTGTCATCCCTTGTAAAAGGACCAGAACTGGCACTTCAATACTCAGTCAAAACTCCCCCTGTATCTGGACCACCTCTCACTCCTCACTTCAAGCATAATGAAAACAAACAAGGTACAAATCCATTTTCCTATAAACTAAAAAGCTCACCCTGAAAGGAACCAAAATCTCTATTATACGCATACTGATGGTGCATCTCATTAAAAACAAAAACCCCAGAGGAACCCAAACTAAACAACTGTCCACAGACACAAGTTCTCCTCCTGCATCATATCAGCACTTCAACAGGTCAATACTAGGAAGAAATTCCTCCCTGTGAGGGTGGGCAGGCCCTGGCACAGGGTGCCCAGAGCAGCTGTGGCTGCCCCTGGATCCCTGGCAGTGTCCAAGGCCAGGCTGGACAGGGCTTGGAGCAGCCTGGAACAGTGGAAGGTGTCCCTGCCCATGAGGTTCCCTCCAGCCTTCAGCTGGTACAAATCATCACAGCAGCCCTCCAGCCCAGTTCTCACTCTTACAGACACCAGGACTTCTTTGACTACATGAGCTATAAAACCTTCTGTCCATCCCACAGCTGCCTGGGGCCCTCAGTGCTAGAAGATGCAAGGAAAAAAAAAAAAAACAAACCAAAATAATCAATTGCAGCAGACATATCCAGGTCATATTTTTCCTCTTCAAGGAAAACCCAGTGCTTCTCCTTTTATTCCTCTTTCAATTAACAATTTCCAAACTTTAAAGTCAAAACAATAAAAGCAAACCAGTTCTTCACCCCTATCATTAGTTTAATATCAGGTGGAGGACAGTGGGCCTTGCAAAGCTGGGCAGTGAGTTGGTTGATAGAACTGGCTTTTTCCCATTAAATTAATTTTTGTAGGGTTAATGTGCCATCCCACCACTGCCACCAGCCAGGAGGAGGATGGGCAGGGAGCAAGGACGTGGCTTGGGGATTTTGGTGCCTTGTCAGGTCTGAGTGAGCCTCAGTGAGCTACAGTCCTTTTGCAAACAAAAACTAGAGGTAGAAGAGGGCCAGAAATGGTGCAGGTTTCTCAGCTGCATCACACCAGCCAGCACGAGGTTACCTTGCTGACTACACCTCCGTGAGGAGCACCCCAAGTAAAAACTCAAGATCTGCCACTTCTACACGGATCCAATCTTGAACAAGAAGGGCTGCAAACCTCCCTCATGGGGCTGTGCAGTGCTCAGTCTGGGCTGAGGAGGATTCTCTTCTCCTTTTGCTCTCCATGAAGACTCATCTCGAGCACCTCCAGCTCCGAGGAAGAGCAAAACCTGACCACTGTCCCTCCGGAAAACAGCATCCAGAAACAGCATCCAGAAACAGCCCCTTCCCAAGCCCAACCATACAGCAGCCACCTACCACAGTCTCCTCATCACCACCCATCCTTCACCCATAGAGAAAAGCTGCCCCATGCAGATACTTGTTACTTTCTTAATTAATTACCATTGATAACCTACAGGTGTGGCTCATCAGCCAACCTGCCATGGCTGCAGCAGAGGCTCCTCTCGCTCAGCTGATGAAGGACCCGACCTGGACGGGGCTGGACAGTGAGTTCTGCCTCTGGGGAGGGAGGAGGAGAGCCCATGGGAAGGTGGGGAAAGCATCACCCTGCGATGGACTCTGAGGAAGACCCACAGCACAAGGGCAGAGTGATGGAGACACCTGAGATGGGAGAGCAGGAGAGGACAACCCCGAGCATGAAGCATTGCAAAGAGAGGGAAGATTTACCCCTCTGGGTCACCTCAATCACCTGGGTGTCCCCAGGACATGAGTCACCAAGACACTCCTTAACCAGCCCAGCCACCACCAGCTCCAGGGCCAGTGAGGTGCAGGAAGCCCTGGGGAAGCACTGAAAGGAGCCATCAGCCTCAGGGCACACTGTCTGAACGTCTGCATATTGGAAACCACTTAAAAACACCCCCTAATACCAATAAAAATAGCACAAGAGCAAAAGAGATGCAAACCCACAACTGCAAATACACCGAGGGTGCACACCCCATGCAGAACCCACCAGGGTGGGTGCCAAAACCCCCAAAGATGTTCCCATCCCCAGGAGCTCAGGCTGGAGCATCAGATGAGGCAGTGAGTGAGAGGAAAAGGTGTTCAGTGTGGCAGAAAAATGGTTTGGCGTTTTGGTTTTTTTTTTTTAAACCACACCTGCACATCATCCGCCCATTTGTGCCCCTCCAGACTCATCCACACACTCACCACTTGCAAGCTGCTTCCCAACAAGGACCAACTTTGTTAAGAAAAAGCACAGGGCCTGAGGCAAAATTAGCTTTTTTGTCTCCCAAACAGGCAATTATCTCTTGCACAACTATGCAAGTCTAAAACGAAGGAGAGGCAATGCTAAGCTTTACTAAAATGGTGCCTTTAAAGTACATATTGTTGCAACATGTGAAAATAACATGGGAGAATTGCAGTTGTGGAAAATTTGGAGCACTTTTTATTTTATAGTTTTCAGGCATACCAGGCTCCCAATCGAGGTGACCCAAAAAAAAAAATCACTACTTTCAGCTATTCTACACACAGCACCCCATTTTTAGACTGTTTTAGAGGAGGTAAAACGATCTGCTTCTCTGTTCCTCCTAAAGACCCACAGATATGTTCCTTTCAGTATTTAAAGGGAGCTTATAAAAAAGATGGAAAGGGACTTTTTACATGGGGCATGTAGTGATAGGATAAGGGAGAAGCGTTTTAAATTCAGGGTTTTAAATTTAGATTAGATGAAATCCTCCCCTTTGAGAGTGGTGAGGCCCTGGCACAGGTTTCCCAGAGCAGCTGTGGCTGCCCCATCCTTGGAAGTGTCCAAGACCAGGTTGGACACGGCTTGGACCAACCTGGGATAGTGGAATGTGTCCTGGATGAGCTTTAAGAACCCTCCCAACTTAAATCATTCCATAGAAGACATTTAAAAAGGCATCAAAACATAACAGAGACTGTGCTGCAGGAGTCTCTATGCACATGTATAGACAAATCTGCTTAAATGGGATACTCAAGTTGCTTCAGCAACAAAAAAACTTAAGTTAAAGCTCTATTTCATGTTTTGAAGAGGAACCCTAAAATGGGTCATTTCTAACCTGATACCATTAATTTACATGTCAATGTTTGTTTAGTGAAGCCTGTCCATCCTGGGTCATTTTAACCTTAAAAACCTGAACACGGGAAATGAATGCATCACAGTGTTAATTACATGTTACGAAACGACTCATTTTACAGCCTAATAGTTTGAAACAGTTAAAAGAAACCCTGCTGCTTGTGTCCTGCTTACAATTCACATGGCAACTCTGTGCTTCTGATCAGGCTGACCAAGAAGTGTTTATCTTCTTGTGGGGAAAACAAACAACTGCATATCAGACATTAATTTAATTAATCCAGGGCGCCAGCCAGCACCAGCTCTGCACCAGTCATAGAAGAACAGAATAAATACCCTGACCTGGAAACACCCACAAGGACCATTCAAAGCCCAGCTCCTGGCCCTGCACAGGACAGCCCAAATGCCTGGTGCCTTTGGGTTGGAGAGTACGGAATTCCAGCTCCAAAAAGAAACTCTAAAGTGGAAACATCCAAAAGAAGAGGACAGTTCACTAAGGCCAGGCTGGCCACAAATCCCCACTGAGCAACCTCAGCGACTACCAATACTCATGGCTTCTCTTCTCCCCTGTTTAATTCATAATCAAGATGCTCAGAAGTGACAGTGAATACTCCAAATATGTTCTCTCACATCTTCTGGGCTTCAACCTGGAGCTCCCTGCTGAGCTGGCTGAGGTCACCATGCTCCTGCCCACCCTTGTCTCGGCTCCACTTTGATCGCACGCTCACCACAGAGCAAGGAAACCTAAAACAAAGGCCCCAAAGGGATCCATATTTCAAACTTGCCAGTGGCTTCTGACTCGTGCCCCTGTGCCAAGGCACAACAGGCTCCACAGAAGGGCTCATCTCCGTGGCACTCATGAAGTTCATCTCCTGCCAGTTAGCTTGAGGTTCATACATTTGCTAATGCTGATTTGGTTACTGCCATCAGATTTGATCAAGCATGCAAATCTTCAGGTCTCAGGCTAGACAAAGCCTGGAGAAAGGAGAAGGCTGGAGCAAACAAATATGTAAAAATAGGGTTTGTTTATTAAAATGGGGAAAAAAAGGGGGGACAAGAAGTAAACTTTTCTCCTCCCTCCCCACCTCCTCCTCTGATGTGTGTTGTTAAACATGATGCAATGAGAGGTCTCCCACAGCCCTGGAAAGGTTCCTGCCACCGGGAACAGGGTCCAAGAGGTCCCACAGGACAAAGGCCACCTTTCAGGCTTGTAGGTGTTGTACCCACTAGCAGAAAGTCTGCAAAAAGCAGCAGCAGCAGCAGCAGGTTGAGAGGCTCCACTTTTCTCAGCAAATCAGTAACTCATAAGGCTACTGAGGGCTTGGCTGGCAGGTCAAGGGAGAAAATTCTGCCCTTTCTAATTTGCCCAGGTAATACCTCACCTGCAGAGCTGTCCCCAGCACTGGGGTCCCCAACACATGAAGGACACGGAAATGCTGGAGCCAGCCCAGAGGAGGCCACGGAGATGCTGCAGGGCTGGAGCCCCTCTGCTCTGGAGCCAGCCTGGCACAGCTGGGGCTGCTCACCTGCACAAGAGAAGGCTCCAGGGAGAGCTCAGAGCCCCTGCCAGGGCCTGAAGGGGCTCCAGGAGAGCTGCAGAGGGACTGGGGACAAGGCAGGCAGGGACAGCACACAGGCAATGGCTTCCAGTGCCAGAGGGCAGGGCTGGATGGGATCTTGGGAAGGAATTGCTGGCTGGGAGGGTGGGCAGGCCCTGGCACAGGGTGCCCAGAGCAGCTGTGGCTGTCCCTGGATCCCTGGCAGTGTCCAAGGCCAGGCTGGACAGGGCTTGGAGCAGCCTGGGATAGTGGAAGGTGTTCTTGCCTATGGCAGGGGGGGCACTGGATGAGTTTTAAGGCCCCTTCCAGCCCAAACCATTCTATAACCTTCTAGAGCATCCTGCACCCCACAACCCAAAGGAGCCCATGTCTCTTGGCTAGCAAAGGCAACTTTCAGATAAGCCATAGAGCTGCTGATTTTACCCATGGAAAGACATAAATAAAATGTCCACATTATGTTCATAGGGGTGTCCAATAGTTTCCAATAGGGTTCATGCCATTTGTAGACCCAAATTTTCCCTGCAGCTACAAGCAGAAGAACTAATTTTGCATTTAGGGTCCTGAACCATGGTGCAGCTTTGTTATTAAACAGCTGACACTACCCTGAAGCCTGGGAGCAGCGTTTTATGTGCGTGTGAGAGTTTACAGAGCATTTGTGTGTCATTTCTGATGAATTGTGCTGCATAAACGTTAGATCTTCAACCCATTGCTCTCGCAAATACTATTTCTTCCCTTATTTATTTGTATTGCTGTAATTCATTCAGGTGCCAACCATGACTGAGGCCATGCCATCAATATGCAGCCTGACAACAGCAGCAGGAGACAAAGAGCAGCTCTACAGATCACACAGGAGAACAGGAAGAATCTTGGCTGGTGTTGGTGGGGAATGGCTGTAAAGACAGAGAATCTCCCCAAATCCCAAGGAAAATCCCAGCAAAGCAAACCAAACTCTGATGCACAGAGCACCCCTCTAAGTGTTTAACCAGAAGAGGCACAGAAGCCCCATCTATGGCATCACATGAGGTCTCAGACAGACCTTTCCAAGGCGTGTGCAGGTATGTGTGCCCCCAAAACACCCAGACCACGAGGAACTACATGCCAGCAGCTCAGGCCTCTGCAAAGTCTCAGATCAAAGAACCACAGAATTGTTAAGGCTGGAAAAGCTCTCTAAAATTGAGTCCTGCCACTCCCCCAGCACTAGCAAGCCCAACACTAACCCACCTGTCTCCAGGTGCCATATCCACATGGCTTCTAAATCCCTCCAGGCATGAGGACTTCACCACTGCCTTGGGCAACATTTGCCAACACTTTCCATGAAGAAATTTTCACAAATATAGAATATAAACTGCCCTGGTGCAACTTGAGGCCACTTCATCTTGTCCCTGTGGTTTGTCTCGGCTATGTGACAGCCTCCCTAGCTGCCCTGGAGACCTGCTTTCCTACAGGAGCAATAAACACACGCCCCAGTGCTGGTTTGTATGGACCAGTAGGATGAGATGCTTTCAGCCCACAGCCCTTCTCTGCTCCAGAAGCACCCTGAGGCAGCACTGCTGGGGAGCAGTGCAGTGGCTGGATTTGCAACACCCCAGCTCTGGCCTGGCAAGGTGTGGCCCTGCACTGTCCCCGAGGATGCCAACACAATGTCCAGAAGCAGGCTGACGTGGTCCACCCCTGGGGATGTGGGCCAGCTCATGCCAGCCACTGTGCCACCTCCCGTGCCTGTGCCAGATGTTCATCCCGTGAAACACCTGCATGTGGACATCCACCAAGCTGCTGCTACCCCCAGCCACACAAAGTGTCACCAGAGTGGGAGGGACCTCCAAGCCATGAAGGTCTGCCAGTATCCCAGTCTCACTCCCTAGGAATTGCACCAGAGCATCTCAACAGCAACAGAGTGGTCTCCTGGTTGTCCTTGCCACCTGGGCAAGGCAGTGCCACCCCACATTTTTACTTCTTTCTTCTGAGCCCTGCTCTTGGACCAACTCCCTTTGGTCCTGCAGAACTGCTGGGGAGGGAGCCAGCAGCCCAACAAGGACCACCACTCACCACCCACCTGCTCCTTGTTCCTCCAAAAATCTCAATGCAAAGCCTTTCCAACCAGACAGGCACCTCCCAGTTACAGAAATGGAGAACTAATATCTCATTAAATAAATGAAGCAGATTAATGAGAAGAGTGACTGTTGTTCTTTGAGCTGGTCATGGTGAGATAAAAGGCAAAGCAAGACCCAGATCGCTTTTCATAGGAGTCCTGTAAAATGAGTGGCACAAACCCATCAGAGCTGAAAATACAGGGCACGACACACTTTTCCCTCCAAACACACCTGACACTTCCTTCTCTGCCCCTCTTTTTCTCTCCCATACCCTGTCTGGAAAAATCAAAGTTCATTCATAACAGAACCAAACTATTTCCTTTTTTATTCTAATGTTTCCCTGTTTTTTTAATAGGCGACCATCTGGGAGTGGGGGAGTAGAAAGGAAGCCCTGAAGCTTTTCAGACACAATAAATAAATTATAAAAAAAAAAAGAAAGAAGTATGATTAAAACCAAAAAGCATAAACAAACAAGCCATGTTACCCAGAATAATGACTTCGGGGAAAAGCGCCAAAAAATTGTATAAGCTTCTGGAGCATGGCAAGAGAAGAGAAGAGAAGAGAAGAGAACAGAAAGTCCTCACTGCTGAAGAGAATGTGCCACTGCAGTGGGACAGAGGCTGGGATGCCCTGGGCAAGCCAGGAAGGAGAAGGGCTTCACACAGACTTAGATACCAAATTTGTCTTCAGGCACCTGATTTTGGTAACTGCAAAGCCCCAGTCCAGGCACACCTTTTCAATACACTGTAATTGCATCTGCTCCTCTCTGGTGAGACTCCACCTGGAGTCAAGCTTGGGAATCCTCAGCACATGAAGGACATGGAGATGCTGGAGCCAGCCCAGAGGAGGCCACGGAGATGCTGCAGGGCTGGAGCCCCTCTGCTCTGGAGCCAGCCTGGCACAGCTGGGGCTGCTCAGCTGCACAAGAGAAGGCTCCAGGGAGAGCTCAGAGCCCCTGCCAGGGCCTGAAGGGGCTCCAGGAGAGCTGCAGAGGGACTGGGGACAAGGCAGGCAGGGACAGCACACAGGCAATGGCTTCCAGTGCCAGAGGGCAGGGCTGGATGGGATCTTGGGAAGGAATTGCTGGCTGGGAGGGTGGGGAGGTTGCCCAGAGCAGCTGTGGCTGCTCCTGGATCCCTGGAGGTGTCCTGGACAGGGCTCGGAACAACCAGGTCTAGTTGAAGACAGCCTTGCTGATTGAGGTTCCCTTGGGCCCACTTCTCGAGCTTGTCCAGGTCCCTCTGGACGCCATCCCATCACTCAGGCATGTCAATCGCACTCAGCTCAGTGTCATCTGCAAACACAAACCCCTCTGAGCCACATCAGCTCATCATTTTCAGCAGCAGCATGCTGTATTCTGCAAGGATGACAAACTAGGGGCACACAGGGTGGATGGCATTAACCAGAAAAAATCTGATTTCTTCGTGAGGGCAGCACAGAGGGATGCACCCATTACTCCTGAGCATTTTTTTGGGGGGTTCCTTTGCACTCAGGAGTCTCCAGCCTGATGCAGTGCATTAAATGTAACAGGGTGCCTCATGAAAGCTGTGGTGAGGAGGAGAGGGACAGCATGCAGCACTGAGGGCTAGCAGAAAACGGGCCAGCACAGGCAGCCATGCTCCTGAGATACTGACACTGCAGCAGAGAAGATAAATGACTGGCCCAAGGCCATGCAGCCAGGCAGTGTCCCCTCTACACGACTTTCAATCCCTGCTCCAGCACAGGATTGCTGAGAGATCCTTCAACAAAATGTTATATTGGCTTCAAAATCATGAGATTTATTTTACACCTGAACACATTCACACATATAAATGCACTTTTTTTCTGCCTCTTTTTCTTGCCTCTACTCAGATGCACCCAAGCACGTCTTAAAACCTCTCTGAATAACCAGAAAAAGTAAAAACTTTGTATTTCACTGCTAAAGGAGGACTCATAGGGCTTAACTTGACTCCAGGAGCTTCACAATGAAGCAGAATGCTGCCAGCAGTCCCACCTGGCAAATCAGTGCCTTTATTTACAATTGCACACCCAGAGACTCTGCAAATATTTCCTAGAAGCTATAAAACCCCATCCCAACAATTGCAACGGGAGCAGGGATAAATTAGCTGAAGCCTGTCACTTGGTGAAGTCACGCTGGAGGAGATCCATCCAGGTAATCCATCTTTCTGCTGTGTTATACAATGACACAGTAATGGCCAGCCCAGAGGGATTTCCTTCAGGAAAACTCAACTGTTACTAAAATGGTAAGTTAATACCAAGCAAGAACTCAGCCGTCATTAGACCGAAGGATAGACATGACAGGGAATAAAATATTACAATCCCTATTCAAATATTTTTATTTTCAAGAGCACGAATAAATAGACCTATCGGTACGCTGTGAAGAGAGGAGGCTGGGATTAAAGGACAGAAGGAAAAAAGACCAGCACACATCGATTCCATCTATGCCATTTTTCCTAATAAATAGCCTGGCACGGCTGTGCTGATGGGTAGCTGGGGTGGAGGAGGGCACGCTGCCCAGCTCTCACAGGGACACAGGACACAAATCTGAGCTCAGGCTCTGCCCTTTTGTGTTGATTAAAAAAAAAAAAAAAAAAAAAACCCAGAAGAAAGGAAGAAAGCAAGAAAAGTTATGTGGCTAATAAAGGGCTCTATTGTGCCATCAATTTTTTAAGCTTTAATGATTTCGGGAGGAAGTTCAGCTCAGCAATCAATAGCACAATATGGGCAGGAGGGCTCGGAGGAAATTCAGCGCCAGAGCTGTGGCGAGGGCTGGTGGAAAGGGGGGGCTCAGAGGAAGGGGGTTCCCCTCCTTTGGGGTCAGGGGGCTCCCAGGACCCCGTACAGGCTGGGGACGCTGTCCCCCTCCTGTTTAGCCTGTTTGGTGTGAGCTCCCTCTCCTGATGCACAGAGCATGCAGCCAGGGGACAGCGGGGACATTTGGGGATTCCACAGCTGCTGCCATGGCAAGGGAGGTGGAAAAGCACCCACGCCAGCTGGGATGCTAACCCCACGCCTGACAGGAGTGAGCACATCCCAGGGATGCTCACAGCACACCAGGGACAGCCCAGGGACCATCACCCCACACCGAGCATATCCCAGAAATTATCACCCCACACTCCCCACACCGGGACAGAGAACAGCCCAGGGACCATCACCCCACACCGAGCATATCCCAGAAATTATCACCCCACACTCCCCACACCGGGACAGAGAACAGCCCAGGGACCATCACCCCACACCGAGCATATCCCAGAAATTATCACCCCACACTCCCCACACCGGGACAGAGAACAGCCTAGGGACCATCACCCCACACCGAGCATATCCCAGAAATTATCATCCCACTCTCCCCACACCGGGACAGAGAACAGCCCAGGGACCATCACCCCACACCGAGCATATCCCAGAAATTATCACCCCACACTCCCCACACCGGGACAGAGAACAGCCCAGGGACCATCACCCCACACCGAGCATATCCCAGAAATTACCACCCCACACTCCCCACACCGGGATCCAACACAGTCTAGGGACCATCACCCCGCACTGAGCACAGCCCAGGGATCATCATCCCACAACTGAGCATATCCCAGAAACAATCACCCCACACTCCCCACACCGGGACTGAGCACAGCCCAGGGATCATCACCCCACACCGGACACATCACAGGGATGATCACCCCGCACTGAGCATATCCCAGAAAGGATCAGCCCACACTCCCCAAATCTGCCTTTAGCACATCCCAGAGATGCTCGCCCCACACCATGTCCATCCATCCCCGGGATGCTCGCCGCACACTCCCCACACCCGGGCTGTGCCCATCCCGGGGACACTCTCCCGCAGGCCCACCTGTCCCTAAGCCCCAGAGCCCAGGGCACACAGACAGCCTCCCCCCACAGCCCCTTGCTCCGGGCAGCCCCACTCCTGCCCGCAGCGGCACACGTACCGCATCGCCGAGGCTCCGTGCTGCCGCCGGGATGCGGGGCTGTCCGGGCGATGATCCTGCGCCAGGCAAACCTAAAAGACACGGTGACACAGCGTGAGGATCTCCAGCATCAGCGGGGACAGCGCCTCGCCCCAAGTGCCACCCTGGACAGGAGCCACAGCCCGATTCTCACAGGCACGGGCAGCATCTGGGTAAAAAAAGCCGGGCTAAAAACCCACAGAGGGCTTTCCCAGCAATGGGGGGGATCCCGAGCCGTCGGGAGGTGCAGAGGAGAAAGGATGGGATGAGGTGGGACGGGACGGGATCACCCCGCGCATCCCGTCCTCCGCTGGAAGGAAAAGCCGATCCTGTAAGTTGATCCTAAACGTCAGGGAGCAGCGCTCGGCGGAGCGGGACCGCATCGGCTCCACCGCAGGCAGCAGCAACTCGGGCGAAAGTTTTGCCACGATCCAGGGGATAATAATAAAAATTACTAATAGTAATTAATCAGCCAAAAAAAAAAAAAAAGGGAGAATAGATAGCAATTAATCGATAAAAAGTAAGGACCGTTAGAGAAGAAGAACGGGGGGGAATATCCGACCTGGGAGCCAGGAGCGCCGGTGACAGCAGCGCTGCCTCTGCGTGATGCTGCCGCAGCTCGGGGACCCAGCGGGAGGAACGGGCACGGTCCCCGGGCACCGGGAGGGACGGAGGGAGGGACGGGAGGGGAGGGCAGATGGAGGAGGGGGGGCTGCCGCCGCCGCCTCCCCCCGCAGGAGGGTCCTGGCGGGGCTGGGCACGGAGGGAACCCCTCGTTCCACCCCCGTCGGTGAAGGCAGCAGTTCCCACCCGGGAATTCCGATAGGCAGGAAAAACAGAGCGTTATTTTAAAAACAGCAAACAAAACGGGGCGGGGGGGGATTAAAAATAAACAAAATCAGAACTTACCGTCTAAAACGAATCAGCAGGGAGGGATCCGCGGGCAGCGCAGCGGGGGGAGCATCGCCCCCGCCGTGGGACGCGACGGGACGGGGCGGGGCGGGGGCGGCTCCGCGCACCTCGAGGGGGCAGCGGCGGGGATCGGCGACGGACAGAGCACCGCGACGGGGAGCGCGGCACCGCCCGCCCCGTCCGGCGGCGCTGGCCCGCGGCTGCGGGCGGCTCGGCGGCGGTGGCGAGCGAAGGGCCCGGATGTCGCTGGCCCCGCGCCGGCGGAGGCCACACGGGACGGCGTGGGGGGGGGGGGGGGCGTGGGGGGGGGGGGGGGAGTCCTGCCCGCCCCGTCGGGGCGCCGGGCGCTGCCACGTGGGACCGCCGGGGGGGGGCGCCCCACCCTTCTCTCGCTCTCGCGCGCGCTCTCTCTCTCTCTCTCCCTCCTCCCCCCCCCCCGCCGGGCTTGACAGGTCCACGCGACCAAACAAACCGCGGCGGACGGGCGGGCGGCGCGGCCAATGGGAGCGCGCGGCGGGGAGGATCAGCCAATGGAATCGCGCCGGGGGCGGGACCGCCTGAGGGGAGAGCGGTGGAGGCACCGCCCCGGGGTCAGAGCGCCGCCCGCTGCCCTCGGCGTGCGGGGCAGGAGCGGCTTTTGGGCTTAGATCGTCGGGACGGGGAATGGCTTGGGTGGGAATGGGCCCGAGAGATCATCCACTCCCACCTCCTGCCATGGCAGAGACACCTTCTAATAGATCAGCTTGCTCCAAGCCCCGTCCATTCTGGCCTGGACCCTTCAGGGATGGGGCAGCCACAGTTTCTCTGGGAAACCTGTGCCAGGGCCCCACCCCCAGAATCCTCAAGTCTTTCTCCCAGAGTTGCTCTTCATCCCCAGCCTGGGTTGATCCCGGGAGTCACCTCACCTCAAGTGCAGCTTCTGGTCTTGGTCTTGTTAAACCTCGGAGGTTCCTAGGGCCCCGCTTCTCGTGTCTCACAGTGTTTGGTAACACCAGACGAATAAACGGTAGCAGGGGGATAAAAAAAAGCCAATACATGGAGCAGAGTGGTATTCCAGCATCGTCATCCTGCTGTGAGACCCCCAGCCCCTGGGCAGGCATCGTGGAGCCTGATGGAATTTGATGGAGTTTGATGGAATTGCCTTGTTCCTGCAGGGATCCAGCAGCTCTGGATCGTCTCTGCAGCCCCTTCCTGATTGCCTCGCTCTGCATACATTCTCCAGAGAGGAAAAAAACCTTCCTGGTATGTTTGGTTTTCATGTTCGTGTCGATCACAAGCTTCAGGTGCCACCAGCTGCCCTGTGTGTTGTTAGACAATCATCGCTCAAGCCGACCTGACAAAACTTGTGGGTGATCCTTTATCACTCCTCAGCATTTCAAGGATTGTGTGAGGGAAGAAAATAGGATTTGCAGGGAAAATAGACAAAGAACGCACCAAAATCCAGGAAATCCATGAAATCTGGGTATCAATAAGCCCTCCTTATATGGCTAATGATCTTGGTCCCAAAACTGGTATTCTAAAAGACCATTCTTTTCTATTTAATGGTTTGCTTTGGCAGGGTGTTTCGGAAATTCAGGATTTTGTCTTCCTTTTTTGTTGCTTTTTTTTAAAGTCAGACCTAGCCAACAATCACAATTTGTTTTTATTTCATCTGCTGTCCTACCCTGTCATCAAGCTCCCGTGCTTTCCCACTGGGTCTGTGAGTGCAGTCAGCACTATGCTGAGTCACGGAAGAACATTGTCAGCTTAAACTCTGAGCAGTTGAGGCTTCCCCCTCAATATCAGCTACACAAGGAGAGCCTCCCTGTGTGCATTTAGAACATTTCCAGCATATTTGCACTCTATTTTTTAAGATTCTCATCGAATGTTTCCAGTGAAACACCATTTCAAGATGTTCCCTTAGGGTTTGTTGTTCTGCAATCCGTCTGTTTCAGGTAGAGGAGCCCGGCACAGCAATCCAGCCTAGGATCTCTGCTCTAATACCCAGTAAAACCACTGCTAACAGCTGATCCAGCCTGGGATCTGATTCTGAGTGCCTTAATTAATCAAAAGTCCTCAGTTTCAGTCTAAATCCATCACTAGTAGTGAATTTTTTAGATTTAAAGGGAAGGTTTAAATTAGGAACAGTAGGAGCAGCTGCTGTGAGTTTGCTGGTAGAGGAATGTGTGTTCCTAACAAAAGGCAGAGACACGATTTGGGATCTTTTTCATCGAGAGGAAGGATAACATCCAGCTACAAAGTTCTCCATAAGGGGAGGAGGGGATTTTCTGCCCTGCTCTGCCTCCTAGGAAACACTTCTTAAGCTTCATCTCATTCTCTAGATCCAGACCTAGCACCTAATTATTTTTAAAACAACAAGCTTGTGTAAAACACACTGACAGGAACAACGTGATGCTGCTGCCTGATCTCCCCTCTGCATCTCCTGCCCTCAAAAATACACCAAGGTGGAATCAAGCATCCAAACTCACTGCAGCCAAAAGCACCTTGGAGAGAGTGAGTGACACAAGACTGACATGTACTAAGGATTCCTTCGTGTCTTTGTCTGGCAAACACTCACCAGCACAGCAGGCGAGAGGCTGGGAGGGATGGGAGCTTTGGATGGAGGTGTCACAAGGCAGAAAGTGACACTTGTGTCTGTTTGTGGTTGTTTTCTCCTCCTGCCCAGCCACTGGCAAACTTGAGATAGGATGAAACCAGGGGAGATCTCAGCATGAGACTGGAAATGGATGAAATCGAAATACAACTTTTCCTGCTCCACTTTGCATTTAGTTGTTTTTCATAGTCCTAAGTGTGTTAATTGGTATTAATTACTCTGACCAACTCCACCTCCACCCATGCACCCACCACTCGTTACTCCAGAGGCTCTAATTAGGCTCTGGGCACTTTTCTGAGCTCTGTTGTTGTAGTATTTGGTTGTAGTCCTGCCTGGGGTTCTATGTCTTGGGTGAGCATCATACTCTCATACTCATGTTGTCACCTTGTTTGCAGTCCTCCTCCTGCTGTTTCCAAGTGGAATCTGGAACCATTCCATTCCCTCACCTTGCCTGAGATGCTTGGTAGTTCCTTTTTTACCAGGGCCTGCCCCTGACTTTCCTCTTCAGATCCAGTGGGAGTACATTCCTGCCTGTGCTGTGGTCATCCTTGGCTCTTGGCTCACCTTAGCATGGCAGGAAGGATCACTGAACCTGAGTGCTCCACAGCACCTGGGAACCATAAGCACACTGTTTCTAGACCACATTCCCTTCCTAGCTCTCCAAGGCACACCTGGCTGTCTTGTGTCTGTAGGAACTTGGTTTGTCAGGAAGATGTGGGCACCCCTCTCTTACTGCCCTGTTTGTTCTGCTTGTACTTAAGGAGGTCTGTGCTCAAGTACTCTCAGGAATTTCCCAACAGATTTCTGATGCATCAAGTTTATCCCCTCCTGAGAGCAGTAACTCAGCTCTGTTAGAAATGGCTCAACTCCGGCACCCGTTTGTAATGTAATTGAGTGTGGAAATTGGCAGGAGAGGTAGGGAGCTACCTCATCTTCATGCACATAATCAATAGCAAATCATTACTTAAAAAGTAAAGTGGTTGATAGTGTTTCTGTAGGGCAAGACATGCCCTGCATTTTCAGTCTTTGATTCATACTGCTTAGCATGCCATGAGATGGGGCTCGGCGAGTGACTCACATTGTAAAAGCTCTCCAGTTAGCTCCTGGTGCTCCTTCTCAGCAAGTGTGTCATGGTTGCTTCAGCCTGTCTGCGTCTGTTCTCCATCCCAGCTCCCAAAGCCTTCAAGGCCCTTTTAGGGATTTCCCCAAGTCCAGACGCTGGAGGGGTGGCACCAAAGCAGGCATGGGGCTTTTGCCAGGATCAAGGCACTCTGACTCTGGATTAGGTCCAGCCTGCATGAAGCAGAGTATGATACAGCTCAGTCCACCTGCAGGCACTCGCATAGCTGAGGGAGCTGGAAAGGGGCTCAGCCTGGAGAAAAGGAGGCTCAGGGGGGACCTTGTGGCTCTGCACAACTCCCTGACAGGAGGGGACAGCCAGGGGGAGTTGGGCTCTGTTCCCAGGGAACAGGGACAGAATGAGAGGAAATGGCCCCAAGTTGCACCAGGGGACATTTAGTTTGAATATTATGGAAAATTTCTTCACTGAAAGGGTATTCCAGCCCTGACACAGCTGTCCAGGGCAGTGATGAGTCCCCATCCCTGGAGGGATTTAAAAACCTTGTGGATTTGGGGACATGAGCACTTGGGGACATGGGTTAGTGGTGACCTTGGCAGTGCTGGGGGAATGTTTGGACTCAATGGTCTGAATGACTCAGTTATTCTCTGACAGGAAACCCATAGCTTGGGAAGCACAAGCTGTGGCAACCTGCTCCACCTAGCACGAGAAAGGAACCTTGCTCCTGACTTCCACCACAGATGCGTGAGGGTCAGGCCATTCCCATATGAAGAAGGTGGCATGCTGAAAGTGTGTTCTCTGTATTAGTATTGTCATATCCATTGCAGGTGCACCTTGGTGCTTGTGAGTTGTCAGCCTTCCTAAACACGAGCTGCCCATCTGGGTGCTCCTGAATCCAATAATCCTTCTCTTACCACTGCAAGTGGTAGTACTTTGCTGTACTTCAATAACCTTGTCAGTGATCGTGGTCTGAAGCTGCCTCTTCAACAAGTGACAAAGCTTGGTAGGATTCTTTATTTATACACTGAGGACGCAGGGAATGTTCCTTCACTGTTGCTTCCTGTTCTCTCCTTGCACTGACATTCAACTGTTGCTGCTTTGGTTCCCTGGAGCTATACTGGGATTTCTATAAATTTGGGTGTCTCCTTGGACAAGAGGTGGGAGTTGGGAGACCCTGAAACCAGGCTGCTTAGGCTGAGAAGGAAACAGCACAGAGGAAGGGCAGCAGCTTACTTGGGGCTTGTCTCCAGACAACAGTGGCCTAAGCTACCCTCTCTGGGTTTGCAGTGGTACAGAAGTGCTGGTGTGTTGACCTATCAGAGAATCACAGGGCAATTGAGACTGGGAGGGACCTTAAAACTCATGTCATTTACACCACATGTCCCATGTGCAGGGACACCTTCCACTATCCCAGGTTGCTCCAAGCCCTGTCCAACCTGGCCTTGGACACTTCGAGGGATGGAACAGCCACAGCTTCTCTGGGCAGCCTATGCCAGCCTCTCACCTCCCTCATAGTCAGGAATTTCTTCCAAATATCCAATCTAAATCTCCAGTCTTTAAAGCCATTAATCCTCCTGAGGACACTGCTCATTTTCTCTGGACTCCTAAACCAAAAGCAGCGACAGAATTCCAGCTGAGCTCCAGAGGAGCGTGAAGGGTTACGGAGAGCTGTGCGGTGACAGGCGGTCCTGGGCGAGGCAGAGCACGTCCTGTGGAGGCCAGCCAGCAGGGCTGACCTGATGTAACTGGGAGCTGGCACTGGGTGCTTAACTTCAAATGGCCCAGGGATTGAACAGATGGCTCCTCTTTATTTGCATGCTACTTGGATTTGTGAGTCAAACAGAAGAATAACTTAATTTTTGACATTTGCTTCTCCTCAGAGCCCGGCACAATTTATGTTATACTGGCATTTGCGTGAAGGATGTTGCTTTAGGCACAAAACTCATCCTGGCTTTAACCCTAAAAGGAGCCAAATAGGCAGGAATCGTATTCCTCACCAGCTCTTTTGTAGGCTCTGCCAAGGGATATCGCACTTACACAGTGACCAAAGAATCAGGAGAAAACAGTCATTTGGGGCTTGTGGAAGGAAGGGGCAGGGTTGGAGTTAAACTGGACTGGAAAATATCTCATTTGTAGGCCTGAAATGAGAGACTGTTTGTGGATGAGGTTTACCTCCTATTAAAAATACCCTTCAAGGCCTGTGCAGTTAGTCTTGAGCACAGGGGATAAATTTAGTAGAGTCTTGTTCCTGCTGACATAAACTTAAGTGAAAATAATATATATAGCCAGGGCACAACATCTGCAAGCCAATTAAAAACCTGGCTGATCGCACCCCAGATGACAGTTGCCATGACTAGTGTGTCTGCGTGCCACCCCTTCGAGAGGGAAAAAACAGATCCTGCTTGGCTGTGCAGCATCTCTATACATCTTCCAAAGCTCACGACAGCTTATGGTGATTATTTGATAGCTGGAGTCCCAGCAGCGTGTCCTCCTCGCCCTGACGCCTATGCCTGCTGTCCTCAGTAATCCTGTATGGTCACATATGTGATATTCATGTGTTTGACATGAATTAACATCAGTTATAAAAGTCACAGGATAAGAGAATAAAGCTCATTTTCTGGCCTGATTATAAAGACATGAGAGCCTGGGTAAGGATCCATGCGCTTTGACCAATGAAAAAATACATTTTTTTCAAAGGCTGTATTTTAAATACTTAGTAGGAAGAGATGGTCTTTGTTTTCCAGCAGGCAAAGTGCAGTTTTCCTTCACTTGTAATTTTGAGCGAAATATCAAGTGGTGCTTTTGTGGACGAGAGATGAAGCAGGCAGATCAGGGAGACCCATACCCTTAAATTCTGGGGCTACAATATGTTTTCCAGACTGTTTTCAGCCTCTCTTGCATTCACTGTGATCCCCCTCTTGTGGTTAGTCCAGCGCCTGCAAAATTTCCATGTCCATGCCTCTCAAGGCTCAGTGGCTTTGGGCTCCCCAGCCACTGCAACTGAAATATGGTGGATTCATGGTCAGCTGCCCCTCAGCCGAGCTGCTGTGACCATCCTGCTATTTTATAGAAAACAACCCCAGCTGTGAGACAAAGAGCATTGTCTCAAATATCTCCTTTAGACTGTTGCCCCAGCAGCCTCAGTTGCCAACCTGTTGAGAAGCTGCTGGCCTTGTGTAAGCTCTTGAGATGCTCTTGTCAGGAAGTAAAACGTGTTTTAAACCATATACATGCAAATCCCACAGACTCATTTTCCTTTGCCACATGGACTGGCCATGAGCACGTACAGGAAGGATTTAACAGCCCAGCTCATGGGTCGTAATGTGTTATATTACAATAATTTGGTTCCATCTGATGGCATGTTTCACATGTGGCCTCAGTGCACAAAACATGCCTGGAGCAAACAGTGATCGCATTGTTGCTTGGATGCAAATAAATCTCCTGTATCATCTCCTTTCCATCCCATGTGAAGCATGGATTGGATTTTAGATTGGATATTGGGGAAGATTTCTTCACTGAAAGGGTGGTCAGGCATTGGCACAGGCTGTCCAGGTCAATGGTGGAGTCCTCATCCCTGCAGGGATTTCAAAGCCCTGTGGATGTGGCACTTGGGGGGTGCTTGGGGAGCAGTTGGACTAGACAAAAGGTCTTTTCCACTCTAAATGATTCTGTGATTCTGTGAGAAAACTCCATTTCAGTTTTGACCCCTTTGAGTTGTTCAGCTTGAAAATGAGACTGACCCCAGCATTCATGTAGAAGTGCTTGGGCTGGGAACCATGGCCATGGGGTTCTGATTCCCCTGCGTTAGTCCATCACCTCTCTTGTGTCTTCAGGGAGGCCAGGACCCTTGTGGATTGAGTTCTGCTTCTGGCTATCAAGTGGTTTTTCAAGGCCTGTTCTTTCTCCTTCCTGTGGTGCTGCGAGGAGCTGGGACAGATACTATGTGCTCTGTGTCCTCTTTAAGATCCATCCTTGTCTTCAGATCCAATCTACAGATATCCAGCAGCAAGACCTCTTTGAATCTCCTCATAACTTTCCATCTCCCGGGTTGTAGTTTTTTTTTGTTGTTTCCGAAGCAAGATGCCCAGTGTTGAAATAGCCTGACATTTCATGTGTGCCCTTTGTGAGAAGTGACACAAGCATGTCGCGATTCTTTGTCATTTTCTCTGTCGGTATCACTGTGTGAGACTCTCCACAGCCCCAGGCCTGCACCAGACCCACACACAGCTGAAAAGCAGCTCCTGGACAGAGGGCTGCTGTGATTAGGAGCAGCGGGGCTGTGCTGCGTGGGGAGAATAAGGAACTGCACTCCCTCTCGTGGCTGTGCCCTCCCCTACCTTTTCCTGCAGCAGAAGACCCTAAAACTTCACTTAGAGAGGCAGTGCAATATCCTCAGTGTATCCAGAGCTAGCAGCAAAACACAGCCCAGCACTCAAAGCACTGGTAATTCAGCTAAAAGTTTTGTCAAACTATTAATTGTTTGGGAAAAAAAATAAAATAATCCATGCCAGATGTCTGCCTTAGGCTGAAGTTCTCTGGAAAGTTTCAGCAGAGTATTATGTCCATTTCCAAGAATGAGGGGAAAGCACAGTATTTTGCCCAGTTTTGAAAAGGAATAATTCCATGAAATTGTAGTAACAGAGAAAAGCCTCCATCTATTGAAGAAAGAGCATGAAATTTGGCCCCACTGTCAAAAAAGTGCCATTTGCTACTTCCAGGAAAGTTTGTTTAATTTTGAATTAGTTAAAAGCTCTGAAAATCATGGTGTGCATGTGGTCGACAGATCCGGTCACAGATTAACAGCTCTGTTCTCTGAGGACTGTCTGCAGCAGGCACGCTCCAACTCAGGCCTGAAAAGGCTGGAGTATGGAATGGCTTCTTCCAGCACTGGAAATAAGAACTGGGGAAGTCAGGAAAGCTGGGGAGAACAGAAGGTTCAGAAGTGAGTCTTGTAATGGGGTCAGAAAAAAGTAGGTGCTGTTGGAGGGCTCTTTATGAGAGGGGCAGCACAAACTGGCCTAGAAAAAAATAATAATGAAAAAGCTGCTGTGAGAGTTAGACCAGGCACCTTCTCCCTGCTCCTCCAGAAATGCTTCCCTTGGTGACAGAGAAGGGAAAGATAGATTCCAGCAGGGCAGGGGGGATTGTGCCCCTGTGCCCCTGTGCTCAGGTGAGAGCCCACCTGCAGAGCTGCCTCCAGCCCTGGGCTCCAACAGCACAAGGACGTGCAGCTGCTGGAGCCAGCCCAGAGGAGGCCACGGAGATGCTGCAGGGCTGGAGCCCCTCTGCTCTGGAGCCAGCCTGGCACAGCTGGGGCTGCTCACCTGCACAAGAGAAGGCTCCAGGGAGAGCTCAGAGCCCCTGCCAGGGCCTGAAGGGGCTCCAGGAGAGCTGCAGAGGGACTGGGGACAAGGCAGGCAGGGACAGCACACAGGCAATGGCTTCCAGTGCCAGAGGGCAGGGCTGGATGGGATCTTGGGAAGGAATTGCTGGCTGGGAGGGTGGGCAGGCCCTGGCACAGGGTGCCCAGAGCAGCTGTGGCTGCCCCTGGATCCCTGGCAGTGTCTAGGGTCAGGTTGGACATTGGGGCTTGGAACAACTTGGGACAGTGGAGGATGTTCCTGCCCATGGCAGGGGGTTAAACGAGGTGAGCTTTAACCCTTCTCAGCCAAGTCATTTCATAATTCCAAGATCCTATGCCCCCAACATTGGGTCACCTCCTGAGTTGAGAAACCTTCCTATGCAGGGAGAGTTTCTTCTCAGAGTTTGGCTGCCGCGCCGTCATCCCAAAGGCAATTTCTGAGGGAAAGCAGGAGTGCCTCAGGAGCATGTCTAGGGCACTTTCAGTTGGTATGTGATGGAGATGTACTGACTGATCCAGGGTGTCCATGGGAGCGTTTTCCATCCAGCAGCGTGGCATTGCAGAGACTTCAGGCAAACTGACTGGAGCTCTGGGCTGCTCCTTCCGGCACCCTCTGACATCTAAAGCTTGCACTGGGTGTCTGGACACAGCCCTACAGCATGCCCCGTGGACTCGAGTGCAGATAGCATCTGATTCCCTTGTCCTGGCAAGAAGATTGTCTTGCTTTATAACGCTGCCATCCAGATGCCAAAAACACACTTTTGCCATCCAGTGGAGGGAAGGTTGTTAAGAATGAAGGCGTTGACACAACCTGCCTTTGGGGGAAATGGCACGGAGCAGCATCCCTAGTTCAAGAGGCTGTCTGAGTTTAGCAATAGTCTCTTGTTCCCAGGCTCTGGGCCAGATAAATGGGATGCAGTGTACTTTGGGAAGGATGATTTTGCCTCCAGGAGAAAAGAGCTCAGCACAGCTCTGCTGGGAGTCCCTCTTAAGCTCATCCACACAAAGGGTTGGGTGCCAGCCTCGGATGGGTTTGTTATTGGCCTCCCTGGGTGTAGCATAAGCTGTTGTTAGCAGGTACAATGAGAAGGGGATTGAGAAGCAAGAGTAGCCCACAGGTTTAATTTACTTTTATGAATTAGCCAGAGTTGACAGAATGGCCTCCCCAAGATGGGAAGGAGAGGAAGGCAGAGATTAGGATGGCTCCTGTGTCTGTGTGCCGAGCTTTGTGCACACGAGCGCATTCCCCACCGTGCCAAGTATTTTAATGCCTCATGTGGTATCTGGGAACAATCAGAGAACAAACAGCATCAGGAGCACTCCCTGCCCAGCCCCTGCTGCCCTGCATGCAGCCCTGCCCCTGGGTCTGGCTGGTGGATGAGGCAGGAGCCAGGCAAGGCCTGATCCTAGATCAAGAGGTCCTGGGGGCTTCTCCATGGGCTCCACACAGCTGCTTTGCCCTGGAAGCCTTCAGGTTTCAGGATTGTTTTCCCTGCAAGGAAATTGGAACAGGCACAACAGCTGGAGTCTCATGGCCCACATGGTTCCCATCCTCACTGGAGAGGAGTGTGGCTGTAGCTCAGATCTCTGTGTGTTGCCTAAAAAAGGGTCTTTTCTGTTAACTGAGACGTTTGAGGCCATCTCTGGCCTTTACTTCAGCCACCACTCCATGCCAAGTCTCCTCTAGCCCTGTGTCATTCCCACCAGTCTCCATCTCAGTACCTAAAGCATCTTTAGGTACTTGAAGTGAGCCCTTGGTGTTCATGGTTTCTGCTGCTCAGCTCAGGTGTTCTGTTCAGACAGGTTTTCTGGATGAATGGACCATGGGAGAGTGGGAGGGATGCTCAGTCACCCCTTCCCAGAGGGGCTCCATGAGTCTCCAGGAGAGATGTCCCCAAAATCTATGTCAGGGAGCAGAACAAGCTTCATTTCCCTACCCTAGACTTCAGCCTTCCATACACACAGAAACAAAGTCCCCATTTCCTACTTGAGGTGCAGCAGGATGGAGACCAAAGATGATGTCTTTTAATGGTTTTTACCTAAAGCAGATTTTTGTATTTAAATTACATACAGCTTTAAAAATAAAGGGTAACAGCTTCTTGAAAGTCCTAGGCTTATTACACTCTACTAAATTTCCTTAATTACTGAATTTGCAAATGTTACCAGAGCTGTGGAGCAGTCACAGTCAAGGTGAAGCCCTGGTTTATTGAAGAACTGCTGCACCTTCTGCCAGAAGCCAACTTTTCCACAGGTGTAGGGAGACTATTTCTTTCATTTCCATTTGCTTGCCTAGCTCAGCTCAATGGCTTCTTCATCCAAAACTCTGTAGAGAATTGGCCACTGAAACAAACAATAAAGTGGGCTTTAAATAAGAAATGCAGTATGTATTAATCCTTCAGGCATTAAAAAATGAGGTGTGAAAATCCACTGGTTCTAAAAATCTTGTTCATGGTCTCTACATACATCTGTCAATTGGGTCACAGACAACAAGACTTTCTTCATTTAAGTTGGTTTAAAAACAAACTGGTGTTTCCTTTTCTATTTATCTGACACATTTAGGCTTCATCCCCGAAAGCTCTAGCTGGGAGCAGCTCATGTCCATGCTGTTTGACTTTCTCATCCTTCAAAACAGGGTGGTTCCCTACAAAATGCTTGCTGGGGCATGGGTCTCGTGGTCCCATGACAATAAGCTTGAATGAACTCATCAATAACCCATTTGTCTACTGTATTAAATTCCACTAAATACTGTGATTTGGGACAAATGGGTAAATACATGTGCAGCTTCCATTGTTCCATAATGCAAAACATTTATGTTTTAAAACCCTGAAAAATGGATACTCATTTATATGGTGACCCAAATATGTGTTTCTGTTCCAGAGTCATTGCAAGACAGACCTCAGCTATTCAGCTCATTCATTCTCTATATCCCAGACAAGCTTTGCTGTGATTTTCCGCCCATTCTTCTTATTTATTATTACTCATCTCTGATGATGAATATTCCATGATCTCTACTTTGATGGCATACCACCTACTAGCCAAAATGTACTAAAATGTAATTAGCTGTAAATCAGCATGTTTTAGTAGTTATTAGTAAATATCCTAGAAAAAAAAATTCTCATAGTAAAACAAGCTTTTAAATAATGTTTTCTAACACATTTGATCTGCATTTGAAAATTTACTTAATTTAATTGAAACTGTTCTTGGCACCAGACCTCTCTGTCCATCCTGTCCCCCCCACCCTCCAAGCCCCTTCACTCTTTATTTTTCTCCTGGATCAGTTCAGTGATCTGCCTAGGACAATTGGAAAGCACAGGGTGATGTAGTGAGCAGTCAGGGTGGGGAGAGAAGCAATTCTTTAAGCTGGCATCGCTGAAAGGGAGACAGTCCTTGCTTTGAACCGTCCTGCTGCTGGTTCAATGCGCCTGCTTTGCTCACCTTCCCCTTAACCCAGCAGGTTGCCTGTCTTCACCAGCAAGTTAAAGCAGAGAAGAGCTGCCAGAGACGAGCTCAGGGTCTCCTGTTCTTGAAAAATCACAGCAAAGCATTTTGCTTTTCAAACACTTTCTAACCCAACAGGAATAATTTGCGAAGCAATCCTGACTCTACTTGTCGTTCAGTTCATTATCTTTATGATCCCGTCCCTAAAAACACTTAATGGTTAATAAACCTTAAGGAAATACAATCTTACAGGCAAATGTTTTGGCTGAGCATCTGCTTCGATACTGGGAAGGGCTGGTCTTTTGTATCTCTAATTGCCTTTTTGACCTTTTCAGAATACAGAGTTTTGCATTAGCCGTAGGACAGCTGCACAGAATCGGTGACACTGAACCCCTGGCTATGCGTCCCCCACAGAGGCTCTTGCTCCACAGCTATTTTAATGCTAACCTTTCTGCAGGTTCTGTTATTCATCCCAGAAAGGCTCTTTAAAAACCCCAAGGAAGTGTCCTGGCATTTCCAACAGGTCCATAGGGAGGCCCGGCGGCAGTTTGGAAGAAATCTGAGTTTTGTGATGCCAGCTCTCCAGCCTGTGTCAAGATAGGAGTGCAGAGCCTCATTTGCATAGATGCAAGTGCTTTAGAGGAGAGTTCAGCTTTGTGCTCCGTGCTTGTAGGAGTCCTTCAGTCCCATGTGAGGTGATCTTTGTGGTCAAAGCTGGACTGAACCACAAGGGGAAGAGTTTTAGAGATCAACCTAATGCCATCTTTAGCTGAGCTTGAGAATTGACAGCTGACACAGTGGGTAAATCTAATCCTGAGTGCAGGTGTGCTCTTAGCTGATCAAATCATCATGGCCTGAGTGGTGTGACCATCTTAGCTGTCTGGGAGAAGATGAGGAGGCCATGGGGAGCAAAGAGATGCACTTGTCCTCCAAGGACTCTGTACTACACCACTTCCTGCAGGTTGATGCACAAGCTCACTCTTTCTTGCAAAACATGGGGAAGCTGCACCTTTTTACTCACATACCCATGGGTCAGCACACCAATCTGGAAGTGCCTGAGGAGCCCTTGAAGACCCCTTCCCAGCTTTGAGGAGATGAGCCACCTGGCAAGTTATTCTGGAGTGGGGCTTGCTCAGCTTCTTTCTCTGTTTTGTATAAAATAATTAACTGGCGGGGAGAGAGAGACAGAGAGAGCATGTGAGTTTGCAGCTCATTGCCTAGGCATTAATCTAGAAGAAGAAGACCAAGTCCCTGCTCTTAGGACTGTTTAAGTTAAAGAGAAAACTGCCACAGCTCCACGGACTCTGCCCAAGGACTTTCTTTATACACAAAGGAAACCAGAAATTAAACCAAGACTAATGAGGAGCGATGACTGTGGAATTTCTGGATCAACAGTGGTCTCCTCCATGTCACTGCCCAGGAAGCAGTGAAGCCTGAAGAACACGTATCTCAGTTGCAGACCTCCGGCCCTTAGGTCTTTCCATGGATTGAATGTCACCAAGCATTTTGACAGTAACTCAACATCTAAGTACAAGTGATAAAGCAAAAAGGAAAATACTCATTTCCATTAGTAAGTTCCCAGCAGATTATCCCCACAAGGCAGGAAAGCGAGGAAGTAGGGAGTTTCCTGGGACAACACCTCCACAGCCATCTGGGTTCAGGCAGAGAATTTTCAGTGCTGGTGGCTGCCTTTCCCTGTCAGTCTTTGGCTGCACTGTCTCTGGCAGGGTTGGCATTGTCTCTGTCCTCTTGAGCAGCAGCCTCAGGTCCTGAGGTGCAGCTGGTGGTGATGAGATGAGGTGATGAGCTCTGTCCTGCAGGAAGGAGCTCAGGGATTCTTGCTGAATGGCAAAGCTGATGTCCAGGGACTAGAAGGCATTTCACCAGCTTGGCTAGAACACTAAATTAATTTTCTTCCTAGTTACCAATATCTGTTAAAGGCAGATAGGAATGGAGAGGGGATATGCCCAGTCCCTGCATTTTTTAGAGTGAAAGGTTCTGCAGGAAAGGTATGCCCTTACTGTAGACATGATTTAGCTGGAGCTGCCTCCTGCCTTCCATCAGTGATATATCACTGCAATGCGAGCCCTTAGATAGTGGTGTGTTTATAGAGCCTTTGTTCTCGTGCTCAGTGAATTGATCTCCATCTGAGAAAGTATCACTCACTGTCAGAATTAAAAAACAGCCCATGGAAAAGAAAAGGAGCAGCCTGACTTCAAAGGGCTGTGGTTCTTTTCTTGTGGCCTCTCCTAACCTGCACGCAGCTGAAAAACTTGTTTGACCCAATTCATTTCAGGCCTCCTTCCTCCCCTCCAACAGACAAAGAGGCACAAACAATAAGCTCATTCAGGTGCAGAAGAGGGAGGGAAGCCCAGAGACCCAGGCGAGGCTCCTGCTGCACACACCCTGTTCCCACAGATAAGCACAAAGCTGGAGGAGTGACAGGTTATCTTGGGCAGATCCAGCTACATGCAAGGTCTGCTTGAAGCCAGTGGTGTGTGTCTGTCGAGAGATGGTATCTTTTATTAGGCCAACTGGTAGAGTCAGAAAAACTAGACAAGCTCTCAGGGGCCCAAAACCTTCTTCAGGCCAGGGAGATATTTGGGTCACCTGGAGCCAGGAGGTGCATGGGATGTTGTAGGGTGGGTAGAGGTAAGTACCTTTAGTGTCTGGTGGATTGGCTTGGCACGAAGAGAGAGACCTTGTGATGACCTCCCAGTGCCTAACGGGACTCAGAGAGAGCTGCAGAGGCACTTTGGACAAGGGCTTGGAGGGTCAGGACAAAGGGAAATGGCTTCCCACTACAGAGGGCAGGGCTAGATGGGATATTAGGAAGGAGTTCTTGGCTGTCAGGGTGGCAGGCCCTGGCACAGAGGCTCAGAGCAGCTGTGGCTGCCCCATCCCTGGAAGTGTTCCAGGCCAGGTTGGACAGGGCTCGGAACAACCTGGTGTAGTGGAAGCTGTCCCTGCACAAGGCAGGGCATCAGAACTACACAGATGATGTTTAAGGCCCTTCCAAGACAACCCATTCTGTGATTCTGTGATGTTTAAGTGACTTTTTTTTTTTTTTGAGGGGTACCAATTTAGCTTCTGACTCACTACATGACATCTCATCTCTGACTGGCGTGTGGCCAAGGGTGGGGCTGCAGCAGCAAACCCTTCCATCAGTTTAGACTGTTCTGAAAAGGTCCTTCAAGGTCATTACCAGGCATTAACAGGGTGCCTGGCCTGGCAGCCGTGACCTTGGAGTTTCCAGCACCTGATAACATGCTCAGGAGAGTTATCTCTGCAGCAGAGGTACCAAACCACTCCCAAGCAGGGCTGACTGCAGCGGGCAGTCCTTTCTTCCAGCAGGAACACAACCTCATACAGAGATGATCTCTGGATGTTTTTCCCCTCTTTCTATTTTTAAATGTGCTCCAAGCTAAAATCTTCATTTTTCTCTTCAGTGATGCATGTGCCTGCATTTCCTCAAGCTGATATTCATTCCTTTCTCCCTTGTCTTTTCCAGGAGAAATGTCTTAACATTTGCAAAAAGTAACTATTGTTTTTGCACTTTAGAAATGTGAATGTGTCACTATTAACAATTACCTCTAAAACCTAACTAAACAGGTCTAATGCAGCTCAATAGGAACTTTGTCGCCTCTGAGCACTTTTCTCTTCATTAATGAGTCACTGCAAAGCAAATTATCACCAGTGTCACTGTCTCAGTCCTGCTCCTCTACAGCCGGATGTAGCATTGCCTCAGTGCAAGCAGAGCTCAGCCACAGATTTGCCCTGTGTGGGGCAGAAGCTCTGCAAGTTCCTTGTTAGATGTTGATGATAAGTTGAAAGA
Source organism: Sturnus vulgaris (assembly GCF_052056855.1). Lineage (NCBI taxonomy): Eukaryota > Metazoa > Chordata > Aves > Passeriformes > Sturnidae > Sturnus > Sturnus vulgaris. The sequence continues at coordinate 80,506,813 of NC_142283.1, forward strand.
AGACCAAATAAAACCAGACACTGGGTAGCAGCAACCTGTTGGGCATGGGTACCAATTTCCAGGTGTCTGAGAGAGCTTGGTGGCTGGTCCAAAACAGCCAGGAAGAGGCTAATACATGTGAAGGAGTCTGGGTTTGGAGATTATACTGCTCAGAAGAGGGACAGGGGACAGAAACAGCAGGGACACTGAACACCTTGAGCTTTCAGGTGGTTCCTGAAGGCTGTGTAATCTGCCTTGCCTCTGAATTCCATCACTTGGTGACCAACACCAAGGAGATGCTCCGTGCTGTTACACACAGCATGAGTGAACACAGCAGATAAAACTCCCACCAGCCTGGTCCAGTAATCCCCAGTAAGTAACCAGGCACAAAAAGCTGTTTGTGAGCCTACTTCCTATGGCCTAGAAATAAGTTTATCTCAGTCATGCTGAGTCCCCTAGCTACACCTTACTCACCGAGGAGTCCTCCAAGCTTTTCCATAAGTAATCATGCCTACAGGTAGAGTTCTTTGCAGGCATCAGTGAAGCTCTGCAAGGAGACAGGACCCCGACTGGTTTTAAGCTTGCACATCGAAGCCAGGTTGGATAGATCTTGGGGCAACCTGTTCCAGTGGAAGAGGTTGCTGCTCATTGCAGGAGGGTTGGACTAGTTGATGTTTAAAGGTCTCTTCCCGCCCAAAACATTTGATAATTCCATGAGCTCTGACAGGCAAAAGGATCGACCACAGTGTTCACAATGCCCAGCAGAGCTGTGGTTTCTGTGTCTGTGCTCTACACCCATATCCCTTTTGTTAGTGATCACTGGTTAATAGATTGAAATACCTGGTGCTTCCTGTGGGCTCGGATCACAGGTGAGGAGAGTTACTCAGCTGTGGTAATTAGATATGCTGGTGCTCCCAGCTTTCGTATTTTTATAGAGTCATAGAATCCTGGGATGGCTTGGATCAGAAGGGACCTTTACAGGTCATCTTGTCCATCATCCATGTCACCTACCATGAGCAGGGACACCTTCCACTAGACAAGGTTGCTCAGGGTATATCTCTCTATCATTCCTGTGTGTTCCTGTTTGCATGGTGATTGCACTAGAAAGGGCTGCAGAACTAGGTTAGAGGAGCTGTTCTCTCTTCTGATGGTATTTCCCTGGACAAGGGTTAGGAAGGTGATACACAGATTTATCTGTCCTGCCTAGGAGGTGGTGACAGTCCTTGTGTCTGTCACCTGAAGGTTTCCCTTGAGCCCCGATAATCTGAAGTGCTGTAACTCATAACTATTATCAGGCACTTCCAGAATAGCCAGAGTGGGAAGACTTTCCCCTGCAAGCTCCCTGCTGCCTGCTCCCAGGTCTCATGATCCTGGAAGATAAATAATCTCCTGCCAAGGTATTTCACTCTAGTGGCAAAAGATTTGGGAAGTTCACAAGAGAGGCTAATCCTGGCATTCATCTGCACAAGGCTCCAAAACCTCGAGCCTCATGCACAGCTCTGAAAGGTGTCTTTGAGCCAGTCCCAGCAGTGCAGTGCATTACACTCCCTCAAAGCCAGCACACGCATCCCTGGGCAGCCTCTGGGATGGGCAGTTTATCATTTGTCCCTCTGTGAGCCTTTACCCAAGGTCCAGATGATGACTCCTGGATCCCCACGCCTGCTGCTCTGCTGTAGCCTTGCAATTCCTGAGCTATCTATCACGGCACATTTATTCTGACACCCCGTGAGTGCGCAGGTTAGTGCTGCTCTGCCAGGCTCAGCACAGGCTTCTAAATATATTAGTGAAGGGGAAAGATCTGGGATGGCTTCCAATTTTAACCAAGGTCACATTGGCAAGTGCTGGTGTGCAGCGTGAGGATATTATCCACAGCATCTTTCATCGAGCTGTGTTCCAGCTGTGTGCAGCATTCCTGTGCTGAGACAGGAGGAAGAGGGAAAGCACGGTAGGAGCGAGAAGCCTGCGAGAAAACCTAAAATTTTGCTGCGGGTGTGTTGTGTGCTTCAGGATCTTTGCACCTCTGGTTGTTTTTTCACCAAAAAAACCCCAAACACAAACCATGTTGCTTATCTGCCTCGAATGGTAGATTCAGGCGTAGTGTTTTTCAAAGAGCTCAGAGCTTTGGGCTCTTGGATTCATCCTAACAGACAATTTTCCCATTAGGAGACAGCCAAATGCTCCAGGGAAACATACATTGCTGGAAACAGCACCTGCATTTCAGATTTACCCAGTCTCTTGATGATGCATCCTATGAAGAACTCTCTTCCTTGCCACAAGAAAGGGCTGGGAAAGTTTAGGCAAGGCCAAAGACTGGAGGTGAGACACATCATAGAAGGTTTGAAATCCCCCCTCTGGCAGCAGTGACTCTGAGACTCTCTCCATGGGAAATGGATGAGATCTGGACTTTTAATTGCAGCCCTGGACTGGAGGATGAGACCCAGGAGGAGCAGAAAGAGTGAGGAATAAAGAAGAGGTGCATAATTTCAGAGAGCAAGGAATGAGGCTGGAGGCTCCGGCAGAGACCAGTTTATGAGCCTGGCAAAAACAGCATGAGGAGGTTTTCTTGTTGGCTTTTGGTGAGGCTCAGGAACCCCTTAAGGTTGTGGCACCTTTCCCATTCCTGCAGCCAGGCAGTGAAGAGCCCTGTGCTCCCCCGATGGTGAAGGGCAGTCTGGGGCAAAAAGGGACAGGTTGCCATAAATTACCTGTCCAACTTCTCTAGGCTCAGTGACCAAGAGCTGTCCTGGGGTCTCACTTAACCCTGATAAATGTGGGGTTGGGAAGGATGCTGGGAACATCCTGGTGATGTGTTTTCCTATGATCATTCATCCACGGTGAGGTAGAAAATAGGGCAGGGGTTAAATTTATTTTCTTAAAGAAACTCCATCTTCTGCCTAACTCCCCCTCTAAAGCTATTAGACACATTTCAAGATGGTGAAGGGGTAGGAATCCCAAAGGTACACTTATGCCTTAGAAGAAAATAAAGCACCAGCACCTTTTCTGTGTCTCAGCAAGGGTGAGGCTGTCAGGGGAGGTTCCTGAAATGTGGATAAGGCAGAGCAGTGTCGTGGAGTCCCTTGGCCACCGGACGAGCATCGGGCAGGCTGTGGAGGATCCAGCTGTGCCACTCTAATCTGGTTCTCTGAGGCCACACTTAGTTACTAATGTGGTTTGTCAGGAGAGAGGGCGATGTTTTATCTACTTGCCTCTATTTTTAGCTGCCTTGGGTCAGCAAAACGACTCAGACAACAGCACTGGGGGACCTGCATCTCCAGATCCAATTGTCCGGCTCTGAGCCATACCCTACGCAGAGAGCAGCCTGAAATCAGTAATCCCTCCTTTCTTCCCAGCTCATCTTGCTCCCACCGACCAGTCTCCACCTCCTCCTGGTGGTCCCAGCTTGTGACTGTGCTGCACTGCCCCAGCCTGACAGGGCAGAGATCTCCAGACCTGGTGCTCCAGGTGTGCTCGTAGCCTTGTTCTGAGGTTTTGTGTGTGAGCTGAGTGCCTGAGGGATGGAGGGGCACACCCCTGATGGGCTGTCTGCCTCTTGCTCCTGCCCCCTGCATTGGGAGACCCAGGCAGAGGAGCACACCTCCCCTGTGAAACCCACTGGCTTTCCTCCATCACTTGAAAAATCGAATTAACATGCCCCATTTTAAGTGCTAGGAAGGTTTGCAGAAGCTTTCTGTGGATTTGTCCCCAAGTTAGATGGTACCTGAAATGACTGCACGGCTTTTAGAGCAGCAGATATTCAGGATCAGTGCCAAAACCCTTCTCCAGTACTGCTCTGGGTCTCCAGTGCTGGCTGTAGGGCAAGGGCAGTGGCAGGGATTTTGGTCTGCAGTTTTCCTTCCATTCCATTCCTGAGCAGAGTTTGCAAAATCAATGTCACACGGTGCAGTCAGAGCAGGGTTGCATGGACTCTCTGAACTGAAGCATAGTTTTGGTCTAGAAGTCATCTAACAGTGTCTTGCAAAACTTCCAGGATTTCGTGAGCTGGACTGGAACAGAAATGCCAGAGGCAGTGCTGCCAACCCTGAGCATTCAAATACCATGAGTCAGCCCCCCTGCCCTGACTCTTCCAAGTTTCTTTTCCTTTAAGGGTTTTTTTTTAACAGCGAGGTTCAACTTGGCTCCTATTTTCCAGGTTTCTCTGCTGCTCTTCTTCCCCGCCTTTTGGGGAGGCTAGAAACTTAACTGTTTTGGGAGTGAGAGGTTGTTTCTATAATGAAGAGGAAATGCAATGCTCTAAGCCCCTGGAGCAGGGCCCTGAGTAATGTTGTTATGTGGCTTTATGATAAATTTGGGAGATTTGGCAGTGCTTCAGTCTGGCTCCTTGTTTAATTGCCTGCAGATCCTGCCTTGTCATTAACACAAGAGGTCAAGGTACTGGCAGGAGTTCTGTGATTTGTGGAGGCATACTTAGCTTATAAAAACACCTCTGTCTTTGCCTCCCAGCGAGCCTTCCTTGTTCATCCAGCTGTTACTGTTGTTCTCCCCCTCTTCTGAGCTCCTTCAGCAGACTCTTCCTTGCCTTTGTGAGGTGCCTTACACAATGCCTGTGCTCAAGCACATTTTTGGCCAGCTACACACCCACTGCAGCAGCATCTGGGCATCCGAAATGCTCGTTAAACTTGGTGTATTTTAATAGCTGTGGTCCAGGAAATGTCTTCTTCCTCTAAGGAAATGAAGCAGAGAGGATGGCAAGAGAGCAGAGCCCAAGGAGCATCCAGCAAGCTCTTCGAATAAAGCAGGCTGCATCATCAGGATGCAGCACACATGCAACAAGCACCACACAATGACAGAGATATTTAGGTTGGAAAAGACCTTTAAAAGCATTGAGTTTCCCCACTGCCAAGACCACCACTAAACCATGTCCCCAAGTGCCACTTCCACATGTGTCTGGTCTTTCCCAGTTCTCCCTGAAGATCATGGTTTGAGGAGGCTGAGAATTCCCTCAAAACCAGGATTTGCTCATTATGAATTGCTCTAAGCCCTGTATGACTCCCTTTGTCCACAAATACTTACCACCTTCTGACAACAAAAAAAGGAGATGTTACTCCAAAGGGACAGGATTTGGCTAAGCATCATCCAGCGTTATTCTTTTCTTTATTACAAATTATTGAAGGGCTGACTTGCATGGGCTTTGTAGGGTTTCCTAGTACTTAAAGGGAGGTGATAAAAAAATATGGAGAGAGTTGGGGTTTTTTACATGGGAAGATAGATTAGTTATTAGGAGGAAATTCTTGTCTGTGAGGTCGGTATGGCCCTGGCACAGGTTTTCCAGAGCAGCTGTGGCTGCCCCTGGCAGTGTCCAAGGCCAGGTTGGACAGAGCTTGGAGCACCCTGGGATAGTGGAAGGTGTCCCTGCCCATGGCAGGGGGTGGAGTGGCACTTTAAGATGCCTTCCAAGCCCAGCCATTCCATGATTCCGTAAAACTCCATGTGCTGCTCTGGGCTGAGAGCAGCCGCTGGCTCTTGCATCAGCTCATCACTCTGACATTTCCAGCAGTGCTGAATCTTGGCTTTCACGGCTGAAGGGGGGTGCAGAGCCCAGGCTGCCAGACCAGGTTCCTGAAAGGACAGCCTGTTGGGCTGAGCAGCAGGAGAGGCAGTTTGGTGCCGGCAGAGGGATGGATGGATGGATGGATGGATGGATGGATGGATGGATGGATGGATGGATGCTGTGCACAGTCTCTGGCACCCCTGTGTGGCCACCTGCACAACCACAGCCCAGGCAGCCACCTCAGCCTTTCCCGGGCAGCAGCTCCCTGGTGAGAAACCACTGGGAACAATCTCTGAGAGGTCTAGAGGGGATATTAAATCCTGGCTGTCGAGGCAGCAAGTCTCTGTGAAGAATGGGAGCCCTGTTATCCTCTGTGGAGCACCAGGAGTTCCTTATGGACCTAGACACCAGGAACCAAGAGAATCATGGAATTATTCAATCACAGAATGGTTTTGGGCTGGAAGGGATCTTAAAGTCCACTCAGTCCCACTCCCTGCCATGGGCAGAGACACCTTCCACTGTCCCAGGCTGCTCCAAGACACATCCAGCCTGGCCTTGGATACTTCCAGGGATCCAGGGGCAGCCACAGCTGCTCTGGGCACCCTGTGCTCGCCCTCACAAGGAACAATTTCTCCCCAAAGAAGAAGAGCTAAGGAAGAGACCAGGCTTCAGGGTTTCAGTGTTGGCCTGGCTGCTCTTGGGGGAGGCAGAGAAGCACTTGGAGGGGTTGCAAAGGGGTCAGGGTTGGGAGCAGGGCACTGATTTCTCGCCCCTTGTCAAGTGCTGACCAGAGCCAAGGGCAAGCCCTGAAAGCATTGGTCATGCTCAGGGGCACATTGAGCATGTGGCACATCCAGCTGTGCCATGTGTGGGCAGCAGGGGAAGGGGAGCCACGCCCAGGGAGATGATGAGCAAGAGCAAGAGGAGCCTGGACAGACTCTTCTCCAAGTGGTGGAAAGCGTAGATAAGAACCCCTGAGCACAGAGCAGCACCCAGGGCCTAGGCTCAGATGCATTTGGAGAAAAAGATGGCTCTGTGGACTCAGTGTCACTCCAGTGCCACCAAGTGCCATGCTCTCAGGGCCATTGAGAGGGTGCTATGGCCACTGACATGTTACTGTTGTCATCAAGGGGGAACTGTGGCCATTGAGGGGGCATCTGGGCCAACCACCCACCCCATCAGCACCCACCAGACCACCAGCTTCATCAGTCACAGGCACATGCAAGGTCCTCATTTAAAATCCAAGGCTCTCAGGCTTTGGGCTGCTGGGTGGATGCCCAGAAGCACAGAAGAGAGTCCTGGCACAGACCAGGGATGGGATCTGGCTGGCTGCTCCAGCAGGGAGGCCAGTTTCACATAGACATAGCCTTGGAGTATTTCCTGTGTGTGGAGGAACTTCTTAGTGCCCCACCAGACCTTGGCTTTGTGGAGGAGTCACGCATTTGAAAATTGTCATTATTTGAAATAAGCTGCAGCCCCAATTACATCTCACAGATCTCACAGCACTTTCCCCAGTGCAAATGGTTTCCAGGGAAGTGGAACAGGTTTTGAGCTATGCCCACAAAGCCTGAGAACAGAGAAGACGCAGTGACATATGGATATGAAGACAGCCCCTGGAGAACAAAATACTCATTATTTCCAGGGGAAGAATAAGACAGGATGTTAAGGAGCAAGTTAAAACAAATTTTAAAGTATCTTCTTGTGAAGATGAAACTATGGAACTTGCTGCTAAAGTGTCTCTGCCTTCTCCTCTCCAACCCTGAGCTGTGCTCCTGGAGGAGGGGGTGGCCAGAGGAAAATGAGTTGGGAACTGCATCCAGTGCACACTCATGGCTGCTGGAAGCTTGGTCACTTCTTCATGTGCTGTTCCTGGCATTTTCCCAAGCAGTCCCTGTCCCTAAAGGATTAGGAGGTGGTACCTGTCCCCATAGTGGGGGGCAGAGCCTGCTGTCCCACCCTGAGCTCTGCAGCTGTTGCAGCTGGGCTGGCACCTGGTCTGCAATGGGTCTGACCAGTGAGCCCTGGAGGGATTTTATAGGGATGCCTTCACCCTCAGGGTGCCTTGGGCAGGGGGAACCAACCTTTAACCACCTCTAAACTGCTCTCAGGAGCTCAGGAGCCTGGCTGGGTCCTGAAATCTCAATGGTGAACATCTCTGCAGTGATAAGAGCTGCCTCAGCATCTAGGATGTCCAGATACATCCAGCCTGCCATGTGTGGTAGATGGGAGTGGAGCAGGTGCAGGATTTTCTGGTGATCTCCATGATCATCAATGAGTTTTGCCTGCTGGCCATTCCCTTTCCCAAACTTTTCCCCAAAAGTAATGCTACCTGTTTAAGCTCCAAGCAAAAAATCTTTAAGCCTTCCTCTGACACCCCTGCCAGGGTGCTCTGACACTGAGGTGGCAAAGGGAGCCACTTCCTTGTCACAGCTTGTCCCAGGAGGTCACTGGGAAGGAACATCCCCAGGGAAGGCTGGGAACACACGTGCTGTGCTCCCATCCCCACCCCTCTCAACGTCCTTCCCACCCTCATCCCATTTCCAACAATCTGGATGAGGGGATCGAGGGCACCTTCAAGGCAGGTTGTAGGTGACACCAAGTTGGGTGGGAGTGTTGATGTGCTGGAGAACAAGAAGGTTCTGCAGACGGACCTGGACAGGCTGGATCCATGGGCTGAGGGCCAACAAGGCCATGTGCCAGGTTCTGTCCTTGGAATCCCTTGGAATGCTCCTGGCTGGGCCAGAGAGGCTGGAAAGCTGGGAAAGCCGTGGGGTGCTGGTACCTGTGGACATGAGACAGGGGACATGGGTTGCTCAGGTGGGCAAGAGGCCAGTGGCCCCTGGGCTGTGTCAGCCAGGGTGTGACACAGCCCCAGGGCAGCGCTGTCCCCTGTGCTGGCACTGCTGGGACACCTGCAGTGCTGGGGACAGCTCTGGGCCCCTCAGGACAAGAGAGATACCGAGGAGCTGGAGCGTGTCCAGGGCAGGGAACGGAGCTGGGGAAGGGGCTGGAGCCCCAGGAGAGGCTGAGGGAGCTGGAAAGGGGCTCAGCCTGGAGAAAAGGAGGCTCAGGGGGGACCTTGTGGCTCTGCACAACTCCCTGACAGGAGGGGACAGCCGGGGGGATTTGGGATCTTATCCTAGGGAACAGGGACAGGAGGAGAGGGAACGGCCTCAGGCTGGGCCAGGGGAGATTCAGGGTGGATATTGAAGAAAATTCCTTAATGGAAAGCGTTGTCCAGCCCTGGCACAGCTGCCCAGGGCAGTGGTGGAGTCCCCATTCCTGGAGGGATTTCAAAGCTGTGCGGGTGTGACACTTGGGGACATGGGTCAGTGGTGGTCTGGGCAGTGCTGGGTGAGTGTTTGGACTCAATGGTCTTGGAAGGCTTTTCCAACCCAAATGATTACATGATTCTACGATCTTCCCATGGGATATTCTGTAACCCATCTGCATCATTCGAGTGGTGCTGCAGGGAAAGTTTGGGAGATGCCCTTGTAGGCTGATGTGGAAAGGGTCCCCTGTGTCATCTGGCTGGAACTGGGAGCTGTGGGGGTGCAGGAGGGGATTGGGGGCAGGCAGGGGTTCAGGGAGCAGGCAGGGGTTTGGGGTGCAGTCAAGGTTTTGGGGGGCAATCAAGGGTTCAGGGGTGCAAGCTGGGGTTGGGAGGTGCAGGCAGGGGTTTGGGGTGCAGTCAGGATTTGGGGTGCAGTCAGGAGTTTGGGGGCAGGCAAGGGTTTTGGAGGACTGTCAGGGGTTTGGGGGGTATCAGGGGTTTGGGGGTGCAGTCAGGGGTTTGGAGGGCTGTCAGGGGTTAGTGGGGAAGTCAGGGTTTGGACTGCAGTCAGGGATTCAGGGGGCAGGCAGGGTTTTGGGGTGCAGTCAGGGGTTTTGGGGCAGTCAGAGTTTTTGGGGCTATCAGGGGTTTGGGGTTCACTCAGAGTTTTTGTGTCTGTCAGGGATTCAGGGGGCAGGCAGGGGTTTGGGGCGCAGTCAGGGTTTTTGGGGCTGTCAGGGGTTTAGGGGGCACAGTCAGGTTTTTTGGGGCAGTCAGGGTTTCAGGGTCAGGCAAGGGTTGGGGCACCACTCAGTGGTTTTGGGGCAGGCAGGGTTTGGGGCACAGTCAGGGTTTTTGGGGCAATCAGGGGTTCAAGGGGCTGGCAGGGGTTTGAGGTGCACTCAGGGTTTTTGGGGCTGTCAGGGGTTCGGTGGCAAGCAGGGGTTTGGGGTGCACTTAAAGTTTTTGGGACTGTCAGGGTTTTTGGGGCTGTCAGAGATTAGGAGTGCACTCGGGATTTTTGGGGCAGGCAGGAGTTTGGGGTGCACTCAAGGTTTTTGGGTCTGTCAGGGTTTTAGGGTGCACTCGGGGTTTTTGGGGCAGGCAGGGTTTTGGGGTGCACTCAGGGTTTTGGGGCTGTCAGGGTTTTTGGGGCTGTCTGGGGTTTGGGGTGCACTCAGGGTTTTTGGGGCTGTCAGGGGTTCAGGGGCAGTCAGATATTAGGGGTGCACTCGGGGTTTTGGGGGCAGGCAGGAGTTTGGGGTGCACTCAGGGTTTTTGGGGCAGTCGGGGGTTCGAGGTCAGGCAGGAATTTGAGGTGCACTCAGGGTTTTTGGGGCTGGCAGGGGTTCAGGGGCAGTCAGATATTAGGGGTGCACTCGGGGTTTTGGGGGCAGGCAGGAGTTTGGGGTGCACTCAGGGTTTTTGGGGCTGGCAGGGGTTCCGGGGGCAGTCAGGGGTTTGGGGTGCACTTAAAGTTTTTGGGGCTGTCAGGGTTTTGGGGTGCACTCAGGGTTTTGGGGCAGGCAGGGTTTTGGGGCTGTCAGGGTTTTGGGGGCTGTCTGGGGTTTGGGGTGCACTCAGGGTTTTGGGGCTGTCAGGGTTTTTGGGGCTGTCAGGGTTTTGGGGTGCACTCGGGGTTTTTGGGGCTGTCAGGGGTTGCGGGATCTGCGGGAGGCGCTGCCCGCAGGCTCCGGCAGCCGCCACCAGAGGGAGCCAGAGCGTCACGGCCATACGGGAGAGCGAGGGGAGGGACCGGGATGGGGATACAGGGATGGGAATATTGGGATGGGCATACAGGGATGGGGATATTGGGATGGGGATATTGGGATGGGCATACAGGGATGGGAATATTGGGATGGGAATATTGGGATGGGCATACAGGGATGGGGATACAGGGATGGGAATATTGGGATGGGGATATTGGGATGGGAATATTGGGATGGGAATATTGGGATGGGAATATTGGGATGGGGATATTGGGATGGGAATATTTGGATGGGAATATTGGGATGGGAATATTGGGATGGGGATATTGGGATGGGGATACAGGGATGGGAATATTGGGATGGGGATATTGGGATGGGAATATTGGGATGGGGATAATGGGGTAGGGATACAGGGATGAGAATATTGGGATGGGGATACAGGGTTGGGAATATTGGGATGGGGATATTGGGATGGGAATATTGAGATGGGCATACAGGGATGGGAATATTGGGATGGGGATATTGGGATGGGGATATTGGGGTAGGGATACAGGGTGGGAATATCGGGATGGGCATACAGGATTGGGGATACAGGGATGGAGATACAGGGATGGGAATATTGGGATGGGGATAATGGGGTAGGGATACAGGGATGAGAATATTGGGATGGGGATACAGGGTTGGGAATATTGGGATGGGGATATTGGGATGGGAATATTGAGATGGGCATACAGGGATGGGAATATTGGGATGGGGATATTGGGATGGGGATATTGGGGTAGGGATACAGGGTGGGAATATCGGGATGGGCATACAGGATTGGGGATACAGGGATGGAGATACAGGGATGGGAATATTGGGATGGGGATATTGGGGTAGGGTTACAGGGATGGGAATATTGGGGTGGGGATATTGGGATGGGGATAGAGGGATGGGAATATCGGGATGGGGATACAGGGATGGGAATACTGGGATGGGAATATTGGGATGGGAATACAGGAATAGGAATACAGGGACATGGACACTGGGATGGGAGTACCGGGATGGGAGAACAGGGATGGGGATACTGAGATGGGTGTTTTGGAATGGGGGTACTGGGATGGGGGTATAAGGATGAGGAAACAGAGATGGAGTACAGGGATGAGGAAATGGGATGTGGGTGTTGGAATGTCCCCATTCCAACAATGAGGGTACTGGGATGCGGGAACTGGGAAGGGGGTACAATGGTGGGGGCACTGGGATAAGGGTGCAGGGGTGGGACAACTGGGATGGGGGAACCGGGACAGGGGAACTGTATGGGGATACTAATATGGGGGAACCGTGATTGGGAACTGCAGTGGGAGTAGTGAGAGGATGGTTGGGATGAAGATACTGAGATAGAGGTACTGGGACGAGGGAACTGGAATGAGGGAACTGAGATGGGAGTACTGGGATGGGGACACTGGAATGGTGGTGTTGTGCTGGGGGGACCAATGTGAGGTGAGCACCAGGAGGAAGGAGAACCAGGATGGAGGAAGGCAGTGGGATGCGAGCACACCAGGATGCAGGAACACTGGGATGTGGTCTGGAATGGATGAACTGGGATGGGTTCACTGAGATGGGAGTTCTGGGTTTGGATGAACACCAGGATGAAGGAGCACCAAGACTGGGGAAAGTATCCTGGAATGCACTGGGCTGCAGGACAGTGGGGGATTAGAGAGCACCAGGATGTGGAGCATCAGGATGGGGAGGCTGCTGGGATTCGGGAACATGCAAATGAGGGAGCATTAAGTGGAAAAGTACCGGGCAAAAGCCCACTTGCCACCCATCAGTTGCAAAGACTGCAGGTGGAATAACTGGTGCAGGACACAGGGATGGGCTCTGAGGGGTGTGCTCTAATGTCAGAGACCCAGTGATGACCATGGGGTGCCTAGCTGCCTCTGTGAGGTACCAAAAGCTCTGTTCAGAGGGCAGCAAATACCAAATACACTGATTTAACAGCTTTTTCTTGTCCTATCCCTCTTGTCCTGTCTCTCCACTCATGAGAGAGGCAGTTCTCCTCCTCTGCCCACCCGTGCACAGAGCACTTGCCATGGCTGGGTTTGCCCAGGAGAACCTGGAGGATGAAGGCTGTCCTGGACGGGTTATTCGTAGAGGGTGTGCTGAGAGTAAAGTCTCAATTTTAGGGAGCAATAGTCTGTTTTGGCCCCTCCCAGGGATTACAGCACCACAGGCCTTTGGGGAGCAAGTTGTTTGCTTCCATTAATAGGTAATAGGCAAAATCCTCCTTGGAGCTGTTAGAGCAGAAACTCACAGAATGGCTTTGGTTGGAAAAGAGCTTCAAAGATCACCTTGTTCAACCTCCTGCCATGGGCAGGGACACCTTCCACTGTCCCAGGCTGCTCCAAGCCCTGTCCAGCCTGGCCTTGGACACTGCCAGGGATCCAGGGGCAGCCACAGCTGCTCTGGGCACCCTGTGCCAGGGCCTGCCCACCCTCCCAGCCAGGAATTCCTTCCCAAGATCCCATCCAGCCCTGCCCTCTGGCACTGGAAGCCATTGCCTGTGTGCTGTCCCTGCCTGCCTTGTCCCCAGTCCCTCTGCAGCTCTCCTGGAGCCCCTTCAGGCCCTGGCAGGGGCTCTGAGCTCTCCCTGGAGCCTTCTCTTGTGCAGCTGAGCAGCCCCAGCTGTGCCAGGCTGGCTCCAGAGCACAGGGGCTCCAGCACTGAGGCTGAGTGGTTTGAGCCTGAGAGCTGCCTGTTCTGAATTCCTGAAGGACATACTCATTCCAGATCATTCAAAGACCATTCAGTTCAATGCTGTAGTTAATGGCAACCGTTTCTGATGGCGTTGCTTTGCTTGCAGGTTTTTTTCTCTTCTGTCTAGAATGTGCGTCAAATGTGATCTCATAGATATGCCAATTCTACATTTAATGGCATTTTTAATCCCATCTTCTCATGGACAGACTAATGGAGAAACAGAATTTTTTACTCAAAATAAAATATGCTTTTTGCCACTCTATTCCCTACTCAATTTTAAGCACCTGAGCACTGGACCTTGTTTATTTCTATTTTTCCCCTTCCTGTTTTTCTGCCCACCTGACTCATAGGCAGGGTAAACTTTAAACCTTGGTCTTTGGGCTGTATATGACTGTAAAGCATTTGGAACCAACAGTGCAATAGTGCTTTTGTTAACACAGCCAGGGGGTCGGGGCTGCTGGGATGTGAAAGGATTCAGCTGACTAGGAGTATCTCAAATCCTAAAGCCTGATGAGGTGAAAGGGGCAGGGAGCTCCCAGGCAGGCAGACAGCAGAGGAGGTTCACAGGCATCCCATCACCTCTCTGCAGGGAGAGGCAGAAATGTGCTCTTCCCCTCCACCAGCCCTTGTAGAGCTCCAAGCAGAGGTTGGGCATCTCCCAGGGAGGGTTCCTGCCCCACCCAAGGCTGTGTTGTGCAGGCTGGAGTTGGGATGTACAGCACAGAACCTCTTCCCTCCCTCCTTTCAGGAAGGCCACGAGGGGGAAAACCAGGAGGGCTGCAAAAGGTGAGGCTGGAGAGGGAAAGTGAACCCCAGTGTGGATTGAGTGTGACTTTCCAATGTTTCCTTGGTTTGTGCAGTGCCCAGAAATCTGGTTTGGCCTTGTACAGTTTGATTTTGGTTTAGAAAATGAGGTATTTTAGAGATATCTCTAAGATCTCCCGTCCCAGTGAAGGTCGTGGAGGTTCTATGTCATCCATGAGCCTTGGGGTGTCTCAGATGGCATAAAACATCGATGTTTGGGCAACTAAGCAGAGCCCTTTCTATTTGTGGTGTTGCTGCCATTTTGTGTACGAGCCAGCATCTCCAGGACTCACATTGCAACAGCAAATGCCATTCTGCAGCACAGGAATGTTTGGGTTTGTGCTTTACCAAAGAGCAAGTCAATAAAGGGACATTCCAACAGATTTAACTCTGACTAGGAAGAAAAGGTTTATACACAAGACAGACCAAAAACGTCTTTTTTTTTTTTTTTATTTGGTTCTTTGTTTGTTGGGTTTTTTGTTTGGTTTTTTTTTTTTTTTTAACAGAATGAGTTTTCTCCCCCTGTTCTCCCAAATCAATAGGAAAAATATCCTGATTTCCATTCTGCATGTGACTGTTGCCAGGCAGAAGATGGGACGGGAATAATGGCAACAATATCTGTAATGGTAAAGTGCTCCAGGCAGGAATATGGTACTGGAATATGGCAGGATTATGTTTACTGCATGGCTGGAGATGCTGAGGGTTATGCTCTCTAAGAATCAGGGAATCCCAGAATGATTTGGGTTGGAAGGAACCCTAAAGTTCACCTTGTTCCACCCTCTGCCAAGGACAGGGACACCTTCCAATAGACCAGGTTCTTCCAGGCCCCATCCAACCTGGCCTTGCAGAGACACTAGTCCAATGGTCTAAGAAAAATTAATAAATTGTGTGTTTCAGCAGCACTGGTGGGGAAATTCGGCTCCAGGTGAGTTTTCTGAGCACCCAAGTGAACACACCAGGAACTGTTTCTGCTGGGTCAGACTCTGAACAGGAATAACCTCTGTGAGCAAACACATCCAAGGCTGGAACAGGCTGAGTGCTGCAAGTGAGGGGAGCAAGACCTGCTCCTCTGAGTGCTTATTCAGGACCTGACTCAGGTGTTGTTGAGGCTCGGCTGCTGCCAGCAAAGGCTCAGATGTGGGAAAAGGGCTGGAAGAGAGGCTACTGGTGCATCAGGGTCACTGTACTGAGAACCTATTGTCACTGAGATCACAAGAATTCCTGTAATTTATTCTCTGTGTGACAAACTATGGCACAAATCCCGTAGAAAGCCAGGAAGATATCAGGTGCTGCAGGTGATGGCTCAGAGGCAGAAATGCAGCTCTGTTTGACTATGCTTTATGTAAACTTTGCTGCCACGTTTCACCTGCCATGAACTGCAGCAGGAGCCCAGGGCAGTTTCAAAGGGTGATGCCTGCTTTGTTCAAAGCCCTTGGATGGGGTGTGGGATGTGGTGCTGCTGGGCCAGGAGAGGCAGCCAGCTGCCTTCTCTTGACTCAAACAGGCAGTGGTGTTAAGAGGAGGGAAGGGCACAGGGAAGGATGGGGCTGTGGGTCACAAGGACATGTGCCTGACATGGAGTTAGTGATTCCAGTGGGAGCAGGGAGGAGCTCCTCAGTCTGGTACTTGCTGGAGGTGTTGCTCTCCCAGTGACAGAAGGGGCTTCTGCTGCTCTGAGGATTTTTATATTCTCATTGTTATTGGGAATAACACCAGAGAATCAAAGAGTCTCAGAATGGCTGGGGGTTGGAAGGGACCTTAAAACTCATCTAGTGCTACCCCCTGCCATGTGCAGGGATGCCTTTTACTATCCCAGGCTGTTCCAAGCCCTCTCCAGCCTGGCCTTGGACACTGCCAGGGATCCAGGGGCAGCCACAGCTGCTCTGGGCACCCTGTGCCAGGGCCTGCCCACCCTCACAGCCAAGAATTCCTTCCTGTGTATTTCCCCTTATATTATCTGGATCCTTCCTATATTTCTTCCTAGTATATTCCCACATATTATGTGGATGTGGTGTACCAGCTGCTCTGCCATGCCCTTTCATGCCAAAGGAATCAGATAGCAATAGGCAAAGACACATACAAACTATAATTTAATGCTGAAAATGGTAAACAGAAACCTTGTATATTTTGGAAGTATCTTAGTTGCTTGTGGCCATTAAATGTGTCATCTGGTCTTTGGGCTTGCCAACATTGTGAGGGGTCACAGAATTCCAGTCTGCAGAAACCCCAAGGATCACATGGTCCAAACATCCTTAGCAAAAGAAACTTTCATTCATATAAATCCTAATCTACTAAAACCCAAAACTCTTATCTGTCCAGACAGAATCCCTGGAAATGTCCAAGACTAGGTTTGACAGGGCTTGGAGCAACCTGGTCTAGTGAAAGGAGTCCTGCCCATGGCAGGGGGTTGGACCTTTAAGGTCCTTTCTTAAACCTAACCATTCTGGGATTCTGTAGTTTTCTTTAATGGATTTTTTTTTTTTTTTTCATTTTTCATGTGTGTTTCCCCCCCAGTCCCTTCAGTGGGACAGTGCCCTTGCAGGGTGGTCACAGCCCTGCCACAGCCAGGGGTGCTACAGGGTTTGGAGCTTCCTTCTGCATCCGAGCACACCCAAATAATTTATCCAGGATTTCCAGGTGATGTTTGCAGGTGGATCTTTCCCAAGGTGAGCAGGAACGGGCTTGGTGAGCCAAGGCCAGGAGGAATGGTGTCCTCTGATGTCTTCTCTCCCACAGCCCACAGAGCCCCACCCTGTAATCCCCAAACAATGCCCAGCGATTCACTAAAGCCCCAGCACACTGTTTTAGAAGCTTCTATTAAATGCACCCCAAAAAGAAGAAAAGAGAAGCAACTTGATTACAGGCTCCAGATGATGAGGAATCCACCACAGCCCCAAGTCCCACACCCTTAATTTCCTTTGCTCTTAAATGCTTGCAACTTTCATGTCCTGCCATGAATACCTGTATTTCTTGAACATTTCTTGTTCAATTAAAATTGCTGTGTCCTCGAGAGAACAAATAGAAGAAGATTTATTCAAGGCTGTTTTTGTAGCAGAGTTCATTCCTTTCTGAAATCAAGCCCCTCTTAGGAGAGCACACCATACTTGGAAGAGGGGACCAAACTTTTTTGTTCTTTAAAACTGTGGAAAATAACTTCCCATCACCACACCTTAAAAATAGAATGGATTTTCTCAGCTCCAGGACCTGGATGGATGATGCAACAAAGAACAACTACAATTGCTCTAACTGCCTGCTCTTCAGCCCCTGTGAATGAAGCCCAGCTGGGGAATATGGGATTATTATGCAGAAATTAAACATGATCTGCTGGAAACTATATTATCTGGAATCCAAAAGCAGGCCTTTCATGAAAAGCAGTTTCTCTCTGTGGAGTGCATTTAATTGTGCTGCTAGTACTTTTTAATTAGTATAATTTGGAAATTGAGTTAAATTAGACATTTTATTTCAGCAGCAGAAGAAGGGGCACTGGAATATCTGCTGACTGAAGGGCTCTGCCTGTTCACTCTTGGTCTAGCTCCAAAGACCTGCTAATAATTATTCATAGAAGCCAAGCTAAGCAGAGATGAACTCAGCATCTTCCCAGGTTTTACTGTCACTTCTGAAACTAGGGAAATTTCCTCACTCAATGCAGGGAGGAAACCCTCTCCTTGTGTCCTATCCCTGGGGAAAAACAGGGTTTTTTCCCCAAGTCCTGCTGCACAGGAAAGCCAGGATGGTGTGGTCATCCCTTCCCAGTTGTCCCTAGTTGGGATAGAACACATTCATACTGTAGTGACATATTAGAAAATCAAGATTATTTTAGAGAAAGATCTGAAAAAAGAGTCGGCATCTTCCTTTCTTTCCTCTTTCTTCTTTTTTTTTTCTTTTTTTTCTTTTTTTTTTTTTTCTTTTTTTAATAGCATTTGAAGGATTCTTTAGGAAAAATAATGGAAAATCTGAGAGCCATTAGCAAACCTGGGTGCAGTGCTGGGGACAAACTTTTTTAGAGGGACCTGTTGCAACAGGATAGGGTGTAAAGGTTTTAAACTGAAAGAGGGTGGATTTAGATTAGATATAAAGATGTTTTTTACGATGAGGGTGGTGAGACCCTGGCACAAGTTGCCCAGAGAGGTGGCAGATATCCCATCTATAGAAACTTTCAAGGCCAGACTCCCCCAGCCCCAGTGCCCTGAGCTCTGGGGGTGGAGAGTGTCAGTCAGAGCAAAGTGGAAGGACTTCTTGTTATTTCTGTCATTTCTGGTGTCACACACTGAGTATTTTGGGGCAAACAAATAGAAAGTTTTTTTCAAGCAATGTCTGTTCTAGAGGGGATAACTCGTGTTGGGCAGGTCAGCTGGTGCCTTCACGTTGTTGGTTATTTGGGCAGCTGCAAATTTCCTCTGTCTGATGTGTGCCTGCTACCCTGTGTGTAGATATGAGGGTATCAGCACGTCTCTATTTTGTCCCAGCATGGTTAATATAAACCTGCCCTGCTCTGATTCCCAGAGGCCAGAGCATGATAAAATACCTGCCATGTGCCTGACGTGCCTGTGGTTTGATATTTTTATCTCTTTTTTTCTCCTATCAAGAGTGTGTCAAACCCTTTTTTTTCCCAACAGCTTTTTCAGCAAAACAAGGAATGAAAACATTTCTCTTTCCTCCCCAGTTATGTTACTGGGAAGGCAATAATGTCAAAACTGGGGTGCCAGCTCTCAGCAACTGCTGAGGAAGAGAGGGCAGGACTCCAGCAGTGAGTTTTTTTACCAAAATACATGATAAGGAGCAAAGCCTGTGTGAAGATAAGCTTACTTATTTTATTGGCAGACAAAGGATAAGTCCTGGGCTCTTGTTCATTGCTCAGCCTGAGTTGCTGGCATGTGAAACCACAAGTTTATGTGGTTAAGGACTATCATTTCACAGCCCAGTGGGAAAAAGAGGTTGAGAGACTCGAGTGCTCTGAGGCATCACGTCTCTCTGGTGAAAGGAGGGGTGTGAGTCCTTCTCCTTGGAGGAGCAGACTCCGAGCAGCCCTGATGACTTCTCCATTGCACATAATATATAAACTATGGTTAGCTGACAAAAATGGACATTTTACAAGCTCCCCCACGGCTGATGGGTGCTGGAGTGCTGTTTGCTGCCAATCCTCCTTCCTTTTTGGTGGCTCTGCTGGAAGGGGGAGAGAGGATGTGGCCAGAAAGGAAGGATTTCCATATCAGCAGGTGAGTCAGGGCCAGGGAAGGCATCATTAGAAGGTGCATGAGAGATAACAGAGGGTGCAGGCAGGTGACTGCAGAGGATGTGGGCTCCCAGGAGCAGGAGAAGCTGGAACCTGGGCTGCTGCCATCAGCAGGTGTGTGGTGAAGCCTCTTTGATGAGCTCTTCCCCACCGGGTCCTGGAATAACCCAAGACCAGGCAAGGGAGCTGCCACAACCCTGAAGGAGATGAGACACAAGGCTGTTGTGTTACAGTCTGAGACACTTCTCATTTTCCCAAAGAAAATTCTCTCCTAGGACATATCCTGAGGATCAGGAGCAGATATTCAAAGAGTCCTTGCTGACCCAGGGCTGCTGTCATCCCTATGAACACAGGGTTGATTTACACCTGGTGCAAGCTGACTCACAAGGTGCTTCAGCAGCAGGGTCAGCAGAGCTGTACCCATTTCAGAGCAGGAAAGATGAAGCTGAGAACAGAAGGCTTTCATCTACCATCACCAGTAGCCCAGGTCATCCCAAGACCATTGAGTCATCCTGCCTTCCCCCCTCTCCATCCAAGGGTTGGGCTATCAGCCCCATGGCAGTACTAGCCCTGGCTCTGGCAGAGCCAGCTCAGATGGTGCAGCCACCCCAGCTCTCTGTGGTGCCCAGCCTGCTCTCCTCAGCGTTGTTCATGATGAAAAATGTACCCAGGACCAGAGTGCTTGCCCAAAGCTTGGTTTTCTTGCTACTACATCATTCCAGGCAGACTACAGTTTACTTAAAAACCAATTAAAAGTTGTCAGTAAAACTGCCTGTAGACAGTATGATACTGAGTGATGAAATGGCCAAGACAGAGACCCACAGAGTCATGGAGTGGTTAGGGTTGGAAATGACCTGTAAAGCTTCTCCAGTGCCACCTCCTGCCATGTGCAGGGACACCTTCCACTGTCCCAAGGTGCTCCAAGCCGTGTCCAGCCTGGTCTGGAACACCTCCAGGGATGGGGCAGCTACAGCTGCTCTGGGAAATCTGTGGGGAGGGACTCCCCACCCTCATTGTAAAAAACTGCTTCTTTATATATGATCTAAATCCACACATTTTTGGTTTAAAACCTTCACCCCTTACCCCGTCACTACAGGCCTTACTAAAAAAGTCTACCCTCACCTTTCTTCTAAGCCCCCTTTATTGAAATATTGTAATGTTTTTTGTTGCCCTCCCTCCAGTGTTCTGGATTTTACACATCCCTCACCCAGTGAAATTCCCCCGCTTCTTCTCCCATCCCAATTATTAGCAGTTCCTTCCCAATGCACCCCTCTAAGCAGCATCACAATCCTTTGATGCAATTAATATCCACAATAAGGGATTATGGAAAAAAAATCCCATTTGCAGCCAGAGGAAGAAAGAGATTTCTGGGTTACTGTAATATTTCCTGGCCAGCCATGCTTCTGCAAAACATGCTTGTCAATGTTTAATTCGAACTCTGGCAAAACTGGAGTTATTAATGTCCCTGTCAGAGATGTTTTCTGTCAGCCTGCAGAGGTATCTGACAGGATCCGTCCTGCCTGGTGTGGAAGGACATCCTTCATCACCATCCCAAGTCCCTGCACTGCCTCTGCCAGCTCTCAGCTCAGCCTCCTCAGCAGCCTGACCTTTGCAAATCCTCGGGGCTAGAACCATGGTGATCCTTTAAATTGGTAATTTGTTCTTACCTGGATAATCATACTTTGTATTTCCAAGGTGTCTTTAATCTAAAGATGTAGCTGTGAATTAAATCAGTGGAGGAAAGTAATTAATTATGTCCAGGTAGTCTCATTATTCAGCTGAATTATGTGAAATATAGGAAATTAAGGCTATTATTTTAAGCTACATGGGAGGTCAAGGAGAATATCCAGCTGTTCTGAGCTGCATCTTCTCACCTGTAATATGGAAAGCAGCATCAGAGCAGGATTTCAACCCTTCTGGAGCAAATCAGTGCTCACAAACCCAGCTCTCCGGGAGCCCAGGCCATTCCCATTTCAGACCTCCTCCAAATACCAGTGAATTTAGCCTTGACTTGCAAACAGCCTTGGCACCCATGGCTGTCCTGGATAAAAATGTCCTTCTAAAAATAACTGGGAAGTGAGGGAAGGAGCCTGTCCCCACACTCAGTGTTTCAACACCAGCTTCTCCTCTCACCATAGCCAAGCATTGCTTCACCCGTGGGTACCCTGTTCTGAAATACGATTTATATATGTATAGATATATAGATGATATAAATATGTATATATACATATATACATAAATACATATACACGCACACACAGGAGAGAGTATTGACATCTTAGTGCTGTTTCTTTTGTCATCAACACCCTGTCTGGCCACATTTACACCCCATCACCTTTCTTTCTCTCTAGGTTTTCAGCCAGGCTGTCTCACACCATGAGGTTTGGATGGAGCAGGGACTGCTGGAACTCCACATCCGATGCCCCTGGATCCCAGGCTCAGACAGACATCTCCCTTGGGAAGGGGGACAGATGCTCGGGAAGGAGGACAGAGCTTCTCACTCAGTCTCTCTCAGGATGGGAATAAAGACCTTGTCTGTCTCCAGTCCTCTGCTCTGACAGTGGGTCTATTATTTGTGTTTTTAAAGGACGTCTATTTGCTTTCAATTCAACTGCAGCCTGACCATAATAAGAATCAGTCTAATTCTGGCAGGAAGATTGTTGACCAACTATTTTAAGTGTTTATTTTCCTGCAGAAGTCTCTGAGGGAGCATGTGAGTACTTAATGGCCATGGCCACTTATTAGAAACCCACTAAGGTCATCACTGTGCCTCCATCCTGGCAGACACCTCCATCATCCCACCTATGCTGGAAGGACTTGGGGAAGTAAAAAGGAATTCTAATCTTTAGTTTAATTTTTCAGTACTTGACTGTATGTAAAACCGAGAATTCCACCGAGGGGATGTATGATTGGAGCAGAACACAGTACATTGAATTTTGCTTTCAGCTACTCTCTCTGAGGCCAAGATCTGCTCTGAGCTAGAGACGGAGCACCAAACTACCAGCACACCCCAGCTACAAGACAGGTACTTTGTAAATATTCTGTATTTCCACTCTGAATCAGCAGATTCCTACCATTGCTAAGGCATTTTAAAGGCTATTGCCAGGGCAAGACTAGAGTTTGGCACAGCATTTTTTGAGTTGCAGCTTGTGCTCTCAAATATCTTTGTGTCCCCGGCTGCTCTTTCTGCCTCGCACTATTTTCCTGGGACAAAAGTCTTGAGGCTGGAGTGCTTCCCACTGGCAGAGACCCAACAGCTTCCACTGAATTAGGTAGGAGAGAGCTTAGGAAGAGTTCCTAAGATCTTCCCAGGGATCCCTAGTGCTTCCCCAGGAGCAGCCCTGGGAGGATGCTGAGGCCGGATATGAGTCCCAGCACGTTGTGAACTCTGTGCTTGGCAGCATAAGGAGCCAGACAGCCTGCCTGCACTCCCTCTGCTAAGGCAATGCAGGGACTCCCCTGACACCTCACTACCTCCCTAAATACATGCTTTTAATAAAGAGCCAATTTAATTTCCCAAACACTGAGTCATCTCGTGTTATTACCTGGCATATGGTACCCAGAACAGCAGCCACAGCATCTTTTCCTTGAAAGAAGGATGTTTCTGTTCCCTCCTCCATCCCCAGCTTTTACAACTCTTCTCCTTTTTTCCCTTTTAAGCAGAAATCCTCTTCTTTCCCAACTTCCCTCCTTTCTAAGCTGTGACGGGATTAAGCCAGGAGCAGGGATGAAAGGAGGAGGTTGGGATGTGCAGCTCGGAGAGGCTGAGGAAAGCATGCTTGCTCCCACATAGGGACAGGATCCCAGGATCACAGAATAACAGAATCACAGAATCTCAGAATCTCAGAATCTCAGAATCTCAGAATCTCAGAATCTCAGAATCTCAGAATCTCAGAATCACAGGATCACAGAATCACAG
Organism: Sturnus vulgaris; assembly: GCF_052056855.1. NCBI lineage: Eukaryota > Metazoa > Chordata > Aves > Passeriformes > Sturnidae > Sturnus > Sturnus vulgaris. Next base: position 80,529,976 of record NC_142283.1, read on the forward strand.
GATCACAGAATCTCAGGATCACAGAATCTCAGGATCATCGAATCACAGGATCACAGAATCACAGGATCACAGGACCTCAGGATCACAGGACCTCAGGATCACAGGATAACAGGATCACAGAATCTCAGGATCACAGAATCACAGAATCTCAGGATCACAGGATAACAGGATCACAGAATCTCAGGATCACAGAATCACAGAATCACTGGGTTGGAAGAGACCTTCAAGATCATTGAGTCTAACCCAGCCCGAACACCTCAACTAAACTATGGCACTAAGGCCACATCCAGGCTTTTTAAAAACAAATCCAGGGATGGTGACTCCACTACCTCCCCGGGCAGACCATTCCAGTACTTTTCACTTTTTCACTCTTTCTGCGGAAAGCCCTTTCCTCATATCCAGCCTCTATTTCCCTTGGTGCAGCTTAAGACTGCGCAGCTCCAGTTTGCTCTTTGGACCCGGAGCTGTGCCAGCTCCTGGAGAAAAGTCCCCAGCCACCGGAAAGCTGCCCTTTCTTCCTGCTGGGACACGTGGATAATGAACGCCATGAGCAGCGTGGCCAGGGAGCTTCCAACCCACTTGAGGGTGGGAGCTCTGTGGCGACGTGATGGATACAGCTCCTTCTCCAGGGTCTGGCACCCACCATCTGTGGGTTTGCCTTTAGTCACCCTGCTGTCACCCTGCTGTCACCCTGTCCACATCTCCCCCAGCTCCCTCTCACACTCCCACAGACACTGTGCTCTGCAGGATGGGTCATTTCCCAAAAATCTCATGCTGGAATTTATGTGTGCTGATCCAGCATCCATCTGAGTTCCTGATCCAGAGACCCCAGTCCTGCCACCTTTCAGCTTCCAGCAAGGATTCAGGCGAGTGCTTGGTGGCATTTTTGACATTTTGTTGTGTCTCTAAGCCAAGGATGCCTTGAGCATGTTGGGGCAGGAGCAGAGTGCACAGAGAGGTGCCAGAATGTGGGGCCAGGACCTGCCGTTCCCACCCAGGAGCTGGATTTACACATGCCAGTGTGTTCACGTGTCAATATTATGGGCTGGTGCTCTCCACAGAGAGTGAGTTGTTTTAAATAACTATCTGAGATGAATTGTTTTCAGGTTAAAGCTGACACTAGAATTCCAAAATACTATCATTAACATAAGAATGGGTCCCACCCTTTTTCTCCTCCAACCTGCTCCCATACAGCAGGAGCATCCCTGTTAAATCCTGGGACTCTGGGTTCTTGGTTTAGGGGCTTGGGGGCTGGTGGGGATGTGGGGACGCTGCGTGAGAAGATGAGCTGGGAAAAAAGGATGTGGGCAGAGCCGTTTTCTGCCCTGGTGAGCTCTGCAGCTCAGCCGTCACTGGAGAGATGCTATTGGCACTCAGATTAATAATTAAACCATAGTATTACCATAGATAAAAATATGAAAATCTAGACAGTCCCCCTTTGCTTAAAATACAACAAAATAAAAAGAATCTGGAGCTAAATTAACAATGTGCTCTCCCAATTACAGCCACCCTCCGGTGAATATCAGGTTGCCATGACAACCTGCCCAGCAAACGATAAGGCCCAAAATAAAGCACAGCAGGGAGAGAGATCTCTGGAATCCGATTTTGCTGTCAAAGTAGAATTAAGGTTTCTTCAGAGGCCAGCAATTCGGGTGAATTTATGTCTGCAGTTCTTCCGTTGATGTTCATTAACGTGATCCATTTATCCGGATGAGTGCCATGGTAGAACCAGTCAGGGAGCAACAAAGAATACACGGTTAGAAATAAAGTTACCCTCTTAAATGCAACCCAAAACACAAGAAAAGGGTTGTTTTTTTTTTTTAAGACCGGGAATCAGTAGCATCAGTAGCAATCAGTAGAATCAGTAACAAAAAGGGTTCTTGGGTGGGTGTTTCTGAGAGCCTGGTGTGGTAAGTAAAAAGTGGTTTAAAATGCTTGTAGGAACATTTCTGGTTGGCTTTGAGCACTAGAGCTGAAGGGATCCAGCAAACTAGAGAGGTGTTTAAAAGGTGCTTAAATTCCGGATTTTACATTTCTTGTCTCAGAATTTTGCGTGTTTATATAGAAACACTTGGTTTATCTGCCATGCACAGGGATCTTCGCAAACTTGAGAGCTGGGCCCGTGCTAACTTCATTAAATTCAACACTGCCAAATGCAAGATCCTACACGAGGTTTGTATTAATCCCAGGCACAAACACAGACTGGCTGGAGAATGGATTGAGAGCAGCCCTGGGAGAAGGGAGAAGGTGCTGTGGGTGAGAGCTGGACCCGCCCCAGCCTGAACCCCCCTGCCCTGGGCTGATCCCCCAGCGTGGGCAGCAGGGCAGGGGGGATTGTGCCCCTGTGCCCCTGTGCTCAGGTGAGAGCCCACCTGCAGAGCTGCCTCCAGCCCTGGGCTCCAACAGCACAAGGACGTGCAGCTGCTGGAGCCAGCCCAGAGGAGGCCACGGAGATGCTGCAGGGCTGGAGCCCCTCTGCTCTGGAGCCAGCCTGGCACAGCTGGGGCTGCTCACCTGCACAAGAGAAGGCTCCAGGGAGAGCTCAGAGCCCCTGCCAGGGCCTGAAGGGGCTCCAGGAGAGCTGCAGAGGGACTGGGGACAAGGCAGGCAGGGACAGCACACAGGCAATGGCTTCCAGTGCCAGAGGGCAGGGCTGGATGGGATCTTGGGAAGGAATTGCTGGCTGGGAGGGTGGGCAGGCCCTGGCACAGGGTGCCCAGAGCAGCTGTGGCTGTCCCTGGATCCCTGGCAGTGTCCAAGGCCAGGTTGGACACTGAGGCTTGGAGCAACCTGGAACAGTGGAGGGGGTCCCTGCCCATGGCTGGCAGTGGGGGACTGAATGATCTCTAGGTCTCTTCCCACCCAAAGCATTCTGTGATGCTGTGAAACACCTGCAGTCACCTTCTCTTCTGCTCAGTTTAACACCCGCCACCCCTTAAAGCCCAGTTGGGTGCTGCTTTGTTGAGACGACTGCAGCTCTGAACTGAATCCCGATGGATGCAGGTGAGGACATTACAATCAGAGTTTGCCTCGCTCTGTGTGTTGGGTGGGTTTGCACCACCCCAAAGGCTGCTCTGAGTCCCGGCTGGTCTCCCACCTGCCCTAGAGGGTTGGCGAATTGGTGACTGGGGGTCCCAGGATTTGGCCATCTGGAGGCTCCTTGTCAGATCCCCAGAGTGCAGGTCCCTTGTCACATCCCGGGATTGTGGGATCCCGAGGTCCTTGCCAGGCCGCCCAAGGGGTGGGATGAGGGGGATCTCTGTGACACCCCGGGCTGCGGGACCAGCAGATCCCCGCGGGGTGCGGAATGCCGGGATCCCCTGTCAGAATCCAGAGTCCCGGCTGGGCATGGGAGTCCCTGTCAGATTCCCGAGGTGTGGGATTCCTGGATCCCTATCACACCCCGGGATTGCGGGGTCCCGGTCAGGGCCCAGGTTGCGGGATGAGGGGTGCCTCCCTCAGAGCCCCGCGAGAGGCGGGAGGTTCCTGCCAGATTCCGGGGGTCCCTGTCAGATCCCGGGGGTCCCTGTCAGATCCCGGGGGTCTCTGTCCCACCCCGATGTTGTGGGGTCCCCGAGGTTCCTGTCAGAGTCCCGGGGGTGCAGCTGTCGGGTTACCCCAGTGCGATCCTCGCCGTGCGGCCCCCCCGCGGCGGGCAGGCCGCAGCCCCGGACTACATCTCCCGTCAGGGCCGGCGCGGGCCGCGGGCGGGGCCCGGCGCGTCACTGCCCGCCGCCCCGGCCCGTCCCTCTGCCGAGCCCGAGCCGGAGCCGGAGCGTCCTCCCGGGCGGCGCCCCCGGAGCCCCCCGCGCCCCCCGCGCCCCTCACCGCGCCCATGACCCCCTCAGCGGGGCACTGACCGCGCCCGGCCCCGCACGGTAAGCGCGGCCCGGGGGGGACGTGACACAGCACCGGCCGGGGGGGGGGGGAGAGAAGGGGGGCAGCGGGGGGAGCGCATCCCGGCTTTTGTTTCCTTTGGAAAGACGCGAACCCCGCTGGGCGGTGGGGGGGGGTCGTGCCGCCGATGGAGCCGGTTTCTGGGCAGGTCTCGGCGCTGGCGGTGTCGCGGCGGCCTCGCCCCGGGGGGATCCCCCCCGCTCGGTGACAGCCCGTGCGTGGCCGTGGGGCCCCCCCGGGATGCGGCGCTCCCCGCGGAGAGCTCCGCGGCTAGGCTGGGGGTGTGCTGCCGGCCGCTGGAAGCTTCCCGGTTCGGCTGGACAAGGGCAGGGCTGCCCCCCAGCCAGCCGCGCCCGCGGCGAGCCCCCCGTGGGCAGAAGCACGGGGACCGCAGGAGCCGCGGCCATCGCCGGCCCCGTGGCGGCAGAGCCGGCGGCGGAGCCCGCAGAGCGGCACCGAAGGCACAAAGCTGCCAGCCGAGCATCCCCGCGGGGACGCGGCCCCGTGCGGTGCCCACGGCCGGGTGATCCCGGCTGGGCTGCGGCCCCCGGGCTGGGTTCGGCTGTAGCGAGCGAGGGCTCGGCAGAGACCCGATTTTGTTGTCGTTTTGTGGCTGTCGTTTTCCTGCAGAGTCACTCTGGCTGCACGTGGTCTCGGGGGCCGTGGTGGGTGACAGTAGGGGACAACAGATGCTGTGGCAGCGGAGCAGCCGGCAGTCGTGGGATGTTTTTTTGCCGCAGCTGCCCCCAGCAATGCTGAACGCTGGGGACACAGTTGTTGGGTGTCACTTGCCTCCTCGTGCCTCAAAACTCCGTCCCTGGAGTTGTTTTTCCATAGCGTGAGACTAAGGTTCACCTCCGGGGCCCTTCCCTGGGTCACGCTGCTCTGGAAAGGGTGATGATATTCCCGCCAGTGAGATCCCACAGTGGATGAAGCAGCAATGCCGTTAGGTTGGAAAGGGGCAGGTGCTGTTTCCCAGTTCCCCAGAACCTGGGTGCTTCTCTCAAATGGGCCATTTCCACGTGCCCATGGGTGCCACGTTCATTCCTTCTCCAGTAATCCATGCTGCTCTTTCTTCACCACTCAGGCATGGGTATGGGATGAAGCTTAAAATCACAGCCTTGTTAACAGAAATTGAGGAGATGGGGGGAAGCAGATGATAGACTGAGCTTCCAGGTCGTTTCTTTCAATGCAAAGATGCCAAAATGAGACCAGATCATTTAATAGTCCCTTCTCTACAAAGCCTAGGAAGCCTTTTTGACAGTAGACCATCCTCTGAGCATCCAGATTCTGGCAGGGGTGTGCCACAAGGGATGGAGAAGGAAACCTCCCACTCTGCCTATGATTTATGTGACCCTGACAAGCAAATATTCGCACTTTGTCTCCAGTGAGTGGAAAAAGCCATTTTATTGTGTCCACCAACATAATTTTTCCCTGTGAGCATCATAAAGGCTTTGCTCTGCTGTTGCTGAACCCAAGGTCCAAGGGCAAAACCTTGTGCTGCATTTTATCTCCTCAAGCCTTGGGTAAGATTTGTAGGCTGTGGTTGCCCTGCATTGTGTTATCTTTGGCACAGATGAGCAGTGGCTGTTTTGGGAAGCTCAGGCTGTGCATTTTTTTAATCATTGATAAGAGCTCAGATTGCTTTTAAAGCAGAGGAGAAGCAGTTGGATGCTGCTGCAGGTGAAGGTGATGCAGGGAAGTGACTTGTCTCAGGTGAGCTGGGGGGTGAAGTCTAGCACCTAGCTGGATGGAAGACTGGAGAGACTGTTTGTGAGATGAACTGAACACCAGCTCTGCCTTTCTGATGCAGTTTGGGAGAGGACTGAGGTAACTGAGAGGCTTGGCTGGGTTTGGCACGTTTGTTCCCATAGCTGAGTCAGCCTGATCCACAGATGGGATGGGAATGGTCTATGGAGGGTTCCTGAGAGCCATGAAACAGGGAATACAAAGCCTGGAAACATATTTGATGGATGTTAGCCCTGGATCCAAACTGTAGAAGGGAAGATGGTGGGGTGCTGGGCTTTATCTCCACGAGTCTCTTCTTCAGCGCTTGATCTTGGATAATACTCTTTTTTTGCTCTCTGGAGTATCCTCACATTGGAGTGAACTGCGTGGTTGAGTTCACTCTGCATGATTTCCTGGTGAGGACAGATTTTGCTGTGTTGACTCTCCCTTTCTTTCTCATTTTGTGTCTCTCTCTCCTGTTTCTCCTTGCAGCCATCCTTGCTGCTGCTTGGTCTTCTCCCAGCAGGAAGGGTGTGAAATTGTGGTAGCTGTCACTGGTTGAGATTTTGCCCACAGGTCTCTGCAAAGCTGCAAGAAAACCCTCCCGGACCTAATTTAATTTTATGTTCTTGCTGCTCAGTTGAGTCTTTGGGGTCCTATGTATTTGTGAGGAGCAGTGAAAAAAAAATATAGCAAGACCTCTGTTTACTGTGGAAGCTGGGGGCAGCTTTTTCAGGAGCTGTTTGGGACGCATGTAACATTCTTCCTTTCTGTTTTGATGGAGTAATTAAATATCATTAATGATTTAACTGTTCTTCGGTTTGGCAGAAGTGTTCAGACATTTATGTTACACCATTGTTAAGTTTCAGAGTTGACAGTTTGCTGCTCTGTTTGGGGTAGCATCAAGTTGGGGAAAGGACAACAGAAGATTGGAGGCGTTGAGGCTTCTGGTTGAGTAATCTCCGTAAATGCCTCGGGATGTTGTTGTGAAACTCCTCGGAGAAGGGGCAGTTCTGCCACTTGAGGATAATTAGCAGATTACTGTGTCATCTGAAATGAAGGGCTACTGTAGCCAACCAATCATCTTCTGTTTGTTTGACACCCTGGCTATTTTATTTCTATTTATTTATATGTACTTTTTTTGCATCTCTCTCTCTCCCTCCCTCTCTCTCTCTCTCTGTATATATATATACATATATATATATATTCAGTTACAACATAGATGCCTTGCTGGTGATCCTAAGAGAAATGTGTTTCATGCTCAGTCCAGACTGAAATGGGAGTAACATTGGATGTTCTTAAAACTTTTGTATATTTAAGTTTCCCTGCTAAAATGAGAGGTTTTGTTTCTTTCACGTCTGCCTTGAGCTGTGCTATGGTCCCTCTTGGTTTGCTGGATTTTGCATTGTCATTGTCAGTCTTCTGAAATGTAGAGGTACCTCAACAATGGCCAAGAATGGAAGGTGGTGTCTCTATCATGGATGGATTGGAGAAAATTTATGAAGGAAAATTAATAGATTTGAGATTTTTCTGCTTTGACTTAGCTCTTGGAGAATCCTCTCAGGCAGTCTATGGGCCACTGAGATTCTGGGCACCCCACGTTGGCTGGGACTAGTCTTGTGCTCACTCCAGGAAGGCCACTGCTCCTGTCACCTGTCCTGCAGAGAAAACCCTCTCAGCCTCCCTGTCCCCCAGGTATGTAACAGTTGTGGTCCAGGACAAGAAGAAGTTGGTTTCTGTGGTGACAGAACCAAACTTCAGCCTCTGCTACTCTGCAGGACCAATCCTGCCACACCTGTTGGCCAAGAACCTGCTGCAGGTGTATTTCATAACATGCAGATGCTTATCGAGGGCGTCTCCTCCTGTGGCAGCTGGCTCAGCTTCATCTCCTTCCCCAGCATGGTTGCATCCTTGCAGGTGATGGAAAACATCTGCATTTCCACCTGGATGGGAAGGGATATAGGTGGGGCAACATGGATGTGGTGAGGCTGTCCCTGGGATGGAGAGCAGGGGTGGGTGGCTATGTGGTGTCCCCCATCCCCTGGTGTCACTGTCACCTGTCATGTCTGGGTGACCTGAGGATGCACAAGGCTGCTCACAAGCTTTTTATTTCTCACCAGTGGTTTGAATGGGTTTGTTGGGCTTGTGTGGCCAGGTTTTAGTAATGGGGGGCTACCAGGGTGGCTTCTGTGAGAAGCTGCCAGGAGCGTCCCCCATGTCCAGCAGAGCCAACGGCAGCCAGCTCCAGGACAGACCCTAAGCCCATCAGGAATGATTGTGATGTGTCTGGGGTAACAGATTTAAGAAGAAAATAAAATGGTTGCCTGTCCATTTTGCCAATGATTGGCAGTTTTAATTGTGGCCACAGAAGAGTGGGGTGAGAACACGTGAGAGGAGCAACTCTGCAGACACCAAGCTCAGACCTGGAGGAGGGGCAGGAGCTGCTCCAGGCACCAGAGCTGAGATTCCCCTGCAGCCTATGGAAGACACAGAGATGTGCCTGCAGCCTATGGATGAGCCCACACCAGAGCAGCAGGATGCCTGAGAGAGGCTATTATCCCGTGGGAGTCCCGTGCTGGAACAGCATGGCAGGGATATGCTGATGTGTGGAAGCAGAAGCCCAGGCTGGGGGAGGTGTCCTGGTCGGATTTGTGACCCCATGGGAGGGACCATGCTGGAGCAGCCTGTCCTTGAAGAACTGCACCCCGTGGAAGAGTGACCCACCCTGCAGAAGTTCATGGGGAATTGTTGCCCATGGAATGGACTCACACTGGGGAAGTTCATGTAAAACTGTCTCCTGTGGGAGGGAGCCCATGGAGCAGGGGAAGGACTCTGACTTTTCTCCTTGAGCAGTGGCGGGAACATCTTGTTCTGAACTCATCATAACTCTCCCATTTCCCTGCGTCACTGGGGGAGGAGGGAGGGTTGAGGGGAAGGTGTTTTTAAGATTTATTTTATTTCTCATTATCCTGCTCTGATTGTGTTGTTTAAACATTCAATTAATATTGCAAATTCAAGTCTGTTTTGCCCACGATGGTATTTGGTGAGGGATCTCTCACAGTCCTTAACTCATGACCGTTTTACTCTATTTTTTCTCCCCTGTCCAGATGTGGAGGGGAGGGAAAGAGCTGCTTTGGTGATTGCCTGGATTCCAGCCAGGGTCAGCCCACTGCAATTGGGCTAAAGAGAAATAAAAACCCCTAAAAACAACCAACTTCTACCTCTCTCTGGAGCAGGCTCAGCTCTCTGGGACTGATTTGTACAGGCTGTTCCACCCTGGAGAGGCTTCACCTCCACTGTAGCCTGCCCTGCTCCAGAGCAGAAGCTACAGGGAGACACACAGCTGCCACCAGCTTGCTTGCCCAGGCACCTGCAACAGAGAGCCAATAGCAGGGCTCATAATTAATTCTGAATGGTTTTGAATCTGTGAAATTCTGGAGGAGCTGTGCTGCTTAGCTGGCATTCACCAGGACCTTGGGAGAAGCTGGTGTTCACAACCAAGCTGTTTCCAGTGGTGTTGGGTTGCCGCTGGCTTGGGACACAAGTTGGTTTGGCATGGCAGGGGTGGCACAGGAGGGTGTCACACTGCAGCAGCCAAGGTCCCTGACATCAGCTGTGCCACGCCACATATTGGGGATCACACCCCATGCACCCCCAAATTAGTGTTGAGAGGGTCTGCTGCGAGGTCAAGCAGTGATAGGGCAAGAGGGAATGGCTTTCAGCTGAAAGATGGTAGATTTGGTTTGGATGTTAGGAGAAAATCCTTCCCTGTGAGAGTGAGGAGGCCCTGGCACAGGCTTCCCAGAGCAGCTGTGGCTGTCCCTGGATCCCTGGAAGTTTCCCAGGCCAGGCTGGACAGGGCTCAGAGCAACTTGGGACAGTGGAAGGTGTCCCTGCCCATGGCAGGGAGTGGAACAGATGGTCTTTGAGATTTCTTCCAACCCAAACCATTCTGGGATTCTGTGCTTCTGTGAAATAAGCATTGCAACCCTGAGTGTTTCACGTGATTTGGTTAAATCTCACAAGTCTGTCTGTGCTACCACAGGGCTTTTGAGCTGCAATAGAAATGCATTGCAGATGTTTCAGGGGTCTTGGCTGTCACCAGCATTGAGCACCTCTCTTGTGTAGCCAAAGCTTTGTGAGTGACATGGAGCTATTTTTGAATGGAGCAGCCTTGGGTCAGACTGAGGCTAGGGCAGCCTTGCAGACTGGACTCTTCTTTGTCTGAGCTGCTCCTTCTCACATGTGCTCCATGGGGATGTCATTCTGGGCCACCAGCTTTTGCAGGTGGCCTTGAAGGATGTCAGTGTCTGTGGAAACACTCCTTAGTGTTTGTTAGTCAGGGATCTTGCAGGAGTTAACCTGAAGTGAATTTTAAAGGATTTTTTTTTATCCTGCATAGAAGTGTGTCCTCCAGTCACTGGCAGGAGTGTGGTGTAGTCTAGGCCAGCCAGGCAGCCCAAAGCAGTAGTCTGCAAATCATGGAATCAGAATCATTAAGGTTGGAAAATACTTCTAAGAGCACCAAATCCAGTCATTAATCCAGTACCACCACCATGTTCACTAGTAAACCATGTCCTCAAGTGTCACATCCACATGCTTTTTGACCACTTCCAGAAATGGGGAGTCCACCACTACCTGGGCAGCTTGTGCCAGTGCCTGACAACTCTTTCAGTGGAGAACTTTTTCCCAATTCCTAATCTCAACTTCTCCTGGTGCAGCTTCAGCCTCTCATCATGTCACTTGTTACATGGAAGAAGAGTCTGAGCCCCACCTGGCTGTATCCTCCTGTCAGGGAACTGGGGAGAGTGAGAATGTCCCTTCTGAGCCTCCTTTTCTCCAGGCTAAAGTGCTGGTTTGCTTTTGGGTGCTGCATTTCCCTGTGTTACCCATCCAGGAGCAAATCCCCTGGGGCTGGAGGACTCCTGGGCGCCGTGTGCAACTGCAGGGAAGCCAGGGAGCATTTTAATAACATGTCATCAGAAATACCATGTTGTGTGTCTGGGCAAGAGAAGAAAAGGAAGCAGGAAGGGTTGTGGTTGTGCTGTGATTGTCAGCTGGAGGTTAATAACAATGTTTCACGTTTAAGAAGGTGTTTGCTTTGCACAGAGGAGAGAGGAGTGTATGCCTGAACCCACACGAATTGTATTCCCTTAAATCAGGGCATATCGTTGATCCAAGAAATGTCTTTTCCCAGCCAGACGATCACCTTGGAGGCGTCTTTGATTGTATTTTTCTTTGGCTCTGGAAGCTGGGAGGGTGATCGTGAAACTTGCAGCAGTAATTTCTGCAGCAGGAGGTTTTACAGGAGGATGTGAAGACTCGAGGTGGTGCTTTGGGAAGTGATTTCTCTATTTTCCTTGCCATCTTTGCGAGTGAATAGATGAACCAGGTGAAGTTTTCAGGGTCCTGGCTGTGGTGTCTGCAGAGGCCTCTAAAGGAAGAGGAGGCCACTTGTAGTGGATGAAGGGCTGTGCTGAGGCAGTGGATGGTGTTCTCTCCTGGCTTTCCCCCCTTCTTTTGAGATCAGCAGTTTCTCACACCCTGACAGCAGCTCTGCAATGAAACACACACTTCTGGAAAGCTCTTGTGGTGGATGCTGTGTTTTCTGTCTCTCCCTGCATCCCTGCTCTGTCCATCCCTATGCCAGCCAGGCACAGACAGATGAGTGTTTTTCCTGCTTTTGTAGGTGCTCAGAGCAGCATCAGTCATGGGCAGGACATCATAGCCTTGTGGAGTGCTTGGTTGTCAGCAGAGCTGCAGCATCTCTCCCTGCCAGGATGCTTTTAGTGCCAAGATTCACCTCAGGGCACTGGTCCTCCCCCTGCTCCTGCATTTTGGAGCATCTGCAGAGCACACATTGTTTTTCTCAAAATTGATTCTGAGAAAAAGCACTTGCTTCACTTTTTTTTTTTTTTTTTTGATATATTTTTGTCACATGGGGTGAAAGTTTCATTTATCAACTGCAGTCACTTTGAACATTCTCCTCTGTTTTTGTGCTTGATTTTTTTTTTCCCAGTGAACAGAAATAAGGTTTATGCACTCAGACTGACTGTCACTCGCTATTTCTCCAGAACCTTTTTTAACCCAGGGACTAATATCAGCCAAATTTGACAGAGAAGGGCACATCTTGGAGATAAGAACTTACAGGCTGTAAGAAGGAAAGTGGAAAAGTGAAATGTAAATTCCTTCTTGTCTGCAAGGAGAGGCTGCATTAGTCGTGAGCTTAAATAATATCTGTCTGGGTGCAAGCAGGTCAGTTAATTCTTAAGTAAATTACCTTAGTAATTCACTACAGTTTATATAAGGAAATAGCCCAAGTCATTTTGAACATGGGGAAGGAAGAGCTGGCTGTATGGATGCTACCAGAGAGGTTGTGTTGGGATGATGTTAGATAACTTTTAAAGGTCCCTCCCCACCCAAACCCCTGTTCTGTTCTGCTCTATTCTCTCCTCGGAACTTCCCTTCCCTTCTCCCAATACCCTTGTCCCCAGATTCTGTGCTTGTGCATGACCACTGAGCTTGCAGCAAAAAGCTGGTAGCTGATTTCTCTCCAGAGTCTTCTGCCTGTACTGTATCCTGCAGTTTAGGAAGGTTTTCCAGCCTTCATCTTAGCCTTGCCACCTGTCTGCTGGGCTGGATAATCAAGTGTTATACTATGACTGCTCCTGATAGTCATGTTCCATGTGTTACCACCTACAAGCTCAGAGTCCTTGCACGCTGAGGTGTGGGTAAATTCTGTCCCCAAAAGTTTGCTCAGACATTTCCCAGGCTCAGCTCAGTTTCCCATCAGGACTGAGGTTATGGCTGGCAGCATCACCTGGAGAAGATGAGGCAGCATTGCAGTGGCTTTTCAGCATCAGCCATGGTCCATGAACTTGCCTTGGAGCTGGAGCTAGTGTTAAAAGTGATTAGTGAGCCTCCAGTTCCCAGAGGAGCCAGGGGTGATGCTCTGCCCGTCTCTGCTCCTGCCTCTTGTTCCCATTACAGCTGCAGCAGGAGGCTGCCTTTTCTGTCCCTTTCCCTTCTGCTGTCACTATGTGCACTTTGATTTTATTTTTTAATTTTTTTCTACTTTTTTTTTTTTTTACACCGGGGATTCTTTTCCTTTTTTGTCAGAGGATGATTTTCCTTACGCTCTTCTCTATTTAGGGCTGTGGGGGAGGAAATGACTCAGCCTTTCCCCCCACTCTTGATTTGCACAGTCATCCCTTGCTGGCTTTGCCGAGTTTTTTCCTTGAGCACCTCCAGTTACTCTCACTTCATTCAGCAGGAACATTCCCGCCTCCTCGCCACACATTTGGGCAGGGAAGGGCACAGTGGGGAAGGATGAGCCCTCAGCAGGATCTTTCCCTGTGCCAGGAGGAGAAGGAAGCAGCGAGCAGGCTGTGCTGCCAGACCTGTGGCAGCTCCAGGTCTCCTGTCTGCTCCTTGCCCGTACAGACATCTGTGGAGGAAGGGCTGGCCAAATGGAATTTCGAGGGATGGCCTGGTCGTGCTGTAAAAAAATGATGGGATATGATGTCATGGGCTCTCCCAGGAGGGAAGACGGCTCGGGTTGTGCTGCTGGCACTGCTGGAGGATGCCCTGCTTGCCTGGGTGATGGTGGGAGAGGTGGATGTGGGTGATGGATGGATGGTGACACCAACTCCGTGCAGGACTGCTGCCAGCTTGCCTTTCATGGCAGGGCTGGAACGGCTGCTAAATACCAGGGAGGACACACTGCCTGCTCTGCTCTCCACAGGGCTTTCAGACACTGCAGCCCAGCAAGGAAGCCAATAAATCATCTGCCACTCTAAGTGATACCAGGCATTCAGTGTCCCATGTTCTGTGTAAAAAACAAGTGCATTAATTTTGAGTTAATTATTCTCCTACCCTGGAAGCCAGCATAGCTCTGCTTCTCTCTAAAGGGGAGAAAGATAGATGAAAAGAATATGAAACTCCCAAGCCCCTTAGTATCTTTCCTCTCTGCTCTCAAATCAGATACTCAAACCCTAAAAGCAATTTTGATTTGCTGAGGGAATTCCAAAGCGTGCCTGCTTTGCTTTATAACACAAGGAAGTTTGGCAGCCAAAATGAATATTTGCATGGTGATGAAGGGAGTGCTGGGAAGCACAAAGTTGGTCATCACCTAGAAATACTCCAGTAACCTCTCTTGGATTTAGAATTGCTTGCGTTCATGTTTTTTCTCTTCTTTTAAAAAATCCAGCCACATCATGAGCCTGTCCTCACACCTGTGCTCGGCTCAAGCTATATTAGCTGCCCTCTGAATAACTCTATTGATTAAAGCATTAGGAGGAACGTCAGCTTGGAAGCAATGGGTTTGATTAGCCAATTATTTTAACAAAAAAAGAGATGAACTTTAATTAAAAGTACAGAGGGAACTGTAGTCACTTTCTTAATGTGTTGGAAGGGAGGTCAGAGCACATAACCAAATGAGAGCATTGGTCAGGATGCTAATGAGGAAAGCTTGGAGGTCGAAGGTCAACGCTGTGCGTGACACCACCTGCATGACCTGGGAATATGGAAAATTACTTGTGTGTATTTGATGGGGACTCTGGTTTTTGGCTAGTGAACTGTGGTGAGTGTAGGAACTTCATGGTTGCATGAAGCACACAGAAAACAGCTGAGTCTGTAGGATGTGTGTGAAGGTTGGATTTAACTTGAATCACTCAGTCTGTGGAGTAATTACATCCCGAAGTACTTAATGAATTCAGCGAATCATACAATCCTGGAATGGTTTAGGTGGGAAGGACCTTAATATCATCCAGTTTGATCCCCTGCCATGTGCAGGGGAACCATGTGCAACCTTTCCAGGTTACTCCAAACCCTGCCCAACCTGGCCTTGGACACTGCCAGGGATGCAGGGGCAGCCACAGCTGCTCTGGGCACCCTGTGCCAGGGCCTGCCCACCCTCCCAGCCAGCAATTCCTTCCCAAGATCCCATCCAGCCCTGCCCTCTGGCACTGGAAGCCATTGCCTGTGTGCTGTCCCTGCCTGCCTTGTCCCCAGTCCCTCTGCAGCTCTCCTGGAGCCCCTTCAGGCCCTGGCAGGGGCTCTGAGCTCTCCCTGGAGCCTTCTCTTGTGCAGCTGAGCAGCCCCAGCTGTGCCAGGCTGGCTCCAGAGCAGAGGGGCTCCAGCCCTGCAGCATCTCCGTGGCCTCCTCTGGGCTGGCTCCAGCAGCTGCACGTCCTTGTGCTGTTGGAGCCCAGGGCTGGAGGCAGCTCTGCAGGTGGGCTCTCACCTGAGCACAGGGGCAGAGGTTGGATATTCCTCAGCTGGCAGGTGGGAAAAGCTTGCTGGTATCAACACAGCTGTGTGGACTGCAAGCAGGAGGCTTCACAAAACCATCCCATGCTGTTTGTTGTTGTTTGGGTTGTTATGAGGATCTGTTGTGGGTTGTAGAGGCAGGTGGGAGTATTGATACGGTGTTCAGAAAGAAGCAGCTTAGAAAAAAATGTGGAGGCTACAGTGAGGGAGTGTCTGCCTCCTCTGTTAAGAAAAGCAAATGTCTTTAGGAAGGTGGTGGTTTGATTCAAATCAGGGCCAGGAGGGAGACTGAAAAGCCCAAAGTAGGTGACTGGTTTCTGTGTTCTGGGCTGGAGGCTGGGCCCTAGTAATAGATGGCCAAATCTGAGACAGGCCAATGATGGCACAGGTGGGGAAGAAGAGCCAAGAACAGGTCAGGGCAGTGAGCACACCCTCCTCTTTGGTCTGCCCTTCCTGTTTGCTTGATCTGGGGTCAAACATCTGGATGTGATCTCAGTCCAGCCTGCACTCTGGGCCTGCAGCTGTTTCTCTTTTAAATCCTTGAGCCCTGAGGCTGCCAGCATGGGCAGAGCTGATGGCAAACCATCCAGGAAGCAGGAGATGAGTAATAAAAAGCTTCTGTCTCCCTTTGTACAAGGAAAAGTATGTGCATACCCTGTTCAGCACTCGCTGCATGGGACCATCCTCTGCCTCCCACAGCAGGCAGCTTTGCTCAATGGGATTGTCATGTACTTGAATTTCATGTCAGCCTATTTCCTCTCCTAAAGGTCAGCCCGACCCCTTGCTGTGTTAATAAGTTTCTTTTGGTTTTGATTAAGCTTGAAGTGCATCTTTCTTGCTTTGTCCTGGAAGTCTGGGCTCAGGGAAGGTCTCCCTAGGTAAGATCCTGGAGTTATTCTGGATGGAAGTAAGATCCTCCGGTCCAGCCCTCTGCTCAGTGTAGAGCCAGCTTCTACATCAAACCTTCCCGAGGTCTCCTCCAGCTGAATCCTGCTGCAGTTTCCAAGCTGCAGACCCAGATCTCACACTCAAGTTACGTGTTGGCTGCAGAACCAAAGGAATCAAAGCAAAGGAATTTTCCAGTATCCCATCCGAGTTTCCTAAGCTTCACCTGCTGATTCCCAGACCTGGAGCTGAGCAGCTGCAGCTGTTTGCTGCTGGAGAAGGCTTTTTGCTCCTGGTGTTTCCCGTGCCCCTGGAGTTGTGCTGCTGGGTTTTTCTGCTGGAGGATGTCACCACTCCTTGGCCGAGCAGCAGCGCGTGTGTGCCTGTGTGTGCTGGGGAGGCTTATCGCCAACTGACCTAATTATTGTAATCTTACTCTTCCCTAGATAGTGCAGGTTTCCTTGGCTCTCATAAGGCTTCACGGGTTTTTCCAAGCTGTTCTTTGATTTATTGTCCATCTCTTAATAATATTCTTCTTTTGCTCAGGCTAGGTGAAGCCTGCAAACAAGGGTTGTAGCCAGGGAGAGTGTAATACTTGTGAATTGCCTTTCCTGCTCCAATGGCCGTCCTGCTGGGCTTGGTGGTCCCAGCCTGCCAGACTTTCCAGGTATCCTCCCTGCAGGGATTTCTTTGCAGCCGTGCTCTTCATCGCAGCGCCCTCCTCTTCCCGTGCCCTGATTGTACACGTGCATCCTCTTACTGTGGAAATCCTCTGGCTGCCAAAGTAAACAGGTGAAAACTGTGCATGCCACTTTCTGCCCAGCTATTGGATGCAGAGTTGTTGCCTGACCCTTTTTTTCTTTAGTTGCCCATCCCATTCTGTTTGTTACCTATCCCATTTTTTTGTTGCCTATCGCATTTTTTTCTTTTCTAATCCTTCTTTTATGTTGTCTATCCCATTTTATGTCCCTTATCCCCCATGTAATTTGTTTTTTTTCTTCTTGATCGCTTTTTTTGTTGTTTTTTTTTGTGCCTATAATGATTTTTTTATTCCCTATCCCATTTTTTCTTCCTTTGGCCCTTCCTGCTGTTGTTTCTCCCTTCTCTACCTGCCCTTTTCCTGTTTACAACATGTTTATTTGGCTACAGGTATAGGCCAGGTGCCTTTGAGAGGAGCCAAGTTCTTTTTTCTTTCCAGCAAGACAGAGATTTGCAGCATATTAACAGGGTTTAACATGTACTTCAACATTAAAAAAAAAAGTGTAGGACAGAAATAAAAAACTAAATCCCGCCCAACAGCAAAACATTGCAACCTGGGATGGATTTCCTCCATTCATACACTTAATTTTATTCTTGCAAGGTGTAGCTGGGATTTTGGAGCTAAGAGCTCCACGGGCTGGCAGAGAATAACCCACGTAACACGGTGCCTTCCTTGCAGGAGCAGGGCTTACTGCTAAGCTTCCCGGTTAAACCACCTGATGGGATCAACAGAGGTTAGCAGCACCGCAGGGGCTTGGTGGCAGAGGGCTTGGAAAACAACAAGTCAGCAGCACTGCCCTGGAAACCTGTTTTGTTTGGGTTTTTTATTTCATCCCCTCTCCCCACACGAGATCCGGTTGTACCTGAAAGGGAGGTTGGGAAAGGATGGAGCAGGGCATCACGCGAGGCTTTATCTGCATCGGGGTTTCTGCAGCCCTGGGTGTTATTTTGTGCAGTGCCTGATAGTCTCTGGAGAGTGAATATTTTCTCCTGCAGCAGAGCAGCCCGTGGAGGAGCTGGGAACAAGCCAAAGCAGAGGCATTGCCGGGAGGTTAAAGCCTGAAAAGGCTGGACTTGTGCCTGGTGTTCCACCTTGCCAGCAGAATTAGGGCTGTGCCAGTGCCCCTTCTTTTTGGGGGAGTGTGGGTTCCCATTTTCCTTATTTCCCTCTTCTTTAGGAGAAAAAAAAAAAAAAAAAAAAGGCGTGTGTGAACTTTCCTGAGATTTCCTGACTTTCTAACTTTCAAGTGAATTACAGTAGCACTTTAAATTTCATCTTTTTTCCTGCAGCACTGCTACATCCTTTGGTTTGGCACTCCAAGTACTCAGATCCTCAGTGAATACTCTTCAACACCAGGCCATAAAACAGAGAGTTAATGCTAACTCAATTTTTTCCTTAATTAGCCATTTAGAAAAACCATAGTGCTAAGGATAGTTGTGGGGGATAAGAGTGTCTTTAGCTGGGTTCAATGAGCATAGATATTTTTACTATGTTGAAACAGGAAACAAAATAATGTCAAGTCTCATTTCAATTCAAAATTAAATCTGACTTAAATTATTTTACACTGTAAGGGAGAGTTGTGGAAATTCAGTGTACATCACCACAAAATAAAAGAAAAAATGCCTTGTTTAAAAATACAAAACTCTAAAAAAAGTGAAACAATTTTTTCAGTGTTTTCTTCCCAGTGGTTTGGCTGCAGTGACTTGACCAAAACTATTTAAAATTCATTAAGCCAAATCAGGGCTGCTGGCAAACAAGTAATTTTAAAAATTATTACTGTTTTTATGTGATAGGTTCAGACTTTTGTTTCTTCGAGGGTGAATTCTGTTCCTCTGGTGACTGTGACAGAGGAGAAACGTGACCCTTGTCCCACACTGGTGGAGCAGACGTATGTGGCTTGAGTGCCAGGTGTCAGCTCTGGTTCCTGATCCTGGAAGGCCTTTGGATGTCCTGCATATGTGGGAATGCTCACCAGCAGCAGGGTATTCCCATGGATTAGGGTCCTCAGGAAGCACTGGCACAAAGTTTCCCAGAGAAACTGAATCCCTGGCAGTGTCCAAGGCCCGGCTGGACAGGGCTTGGAGCAACCTGGGATAGTGGAAGGTGTCCCTGCCCATGGCAGGGGGTGGAACTGGATGGCTTTGAAAGGCCCATCCAACCCAAACCATTCCATGGTTCTATGAAAGCTCTTAAAGGAGTGGGGAAAACCTGCCCCAAGCCCCAGAGCTGTGTGTTTATCTTGGCATTCTTTGCATCTTCCTCCGAAGCCTCCAAGTCCTGCACTACTTCAGCACTAGGAATGAGGTTTATTTTCTTTATCATTCATACGGTATAATTTATTGCAGAAGTGCCTTTTCCAGTCCCGTGTTAAATTCTACTGCTGAATTGTTGGGTCATAGAGACCTCTCAGATGGACACCCCTGCCCTGTGCTGGCACCCAAGGGCTGGGAATGGTGGGGCTCAACCATTCAAGACCCTTATATGTGAGACACCATCTGGGTATATCACTAAGCAGTCTCTTGATTACTCAAATTCCCCCTTACCTCTTTTCTTTCCTTTTTTTTTTTATTTTTTTTTTCTACAAAGCACTATAGTTTGGACTCTCTATTTAATCTCTGAAGTCAAAGGTACATGAATAGCAGGTGTCCTGCTGTGATGTTTCAGCTGAAGCTGCTGATGCTGCTCCCCTGTGCTGCACCTGCAGCCCTCCCCCCATGATCCCATTGCACTGCTGGATCCTTTGGGTGGGTACCCCAAGTTTTCCTCAGATCTTGTGAATTGTCCTCAACAAATAATTGTTGCTAACTCTAGCCTTTTTTCTTAATTAGCCTGTAGAGAAATTGTGCCAAGGATAGTTGTGGGGGATAAGAGTATATTTAGGTGGGTTCAATGAAAATATTTTGTTGAAACAGGAAACAATGTCAAGTCCCATTTCAATCCCAAATGAAATGTCTTAAATTATTTTGCACTGTAATGGAGAGCTGTGGAAATTTAGTGTACCATGAAAGAAAAGAACAGAGTTTGTGTTTTACAGGAGAGGGAAGTGAGGCAGGATGGAGGAGCTGGTGAAACCACAGTTGCACATATAGTGCATGGCACATTTGGGTCTGTGGTGGATACAACAGCTGGGCACAAAGAGCAGCTCCAGGGTATTTTTGGACGAATTTTATGTTCTTCTCCCCAGTACACCAGCAGCAACACTGGGGCTCAACAAGGCTTTCTTGCAGTGCATGAAGAGAGCCTACAGGAAAGATGGAGAGAAGCTGTTGGAGTGACAGGACTCAGAGGGATGGCTTCAAACTGACAGAGAGTAGATTTAGATTAGATATTAGGAAGAAAGCAGGTGGTGAGGCGTTGGCACAGGCTGCACAAGGAATTTGTGTCTGGCCCATACCTAGAAGTGTCCAAGGCCAGGTTGGATGAAGTTTGGAGCAGCCTGGGGTAGTGGGAGATGTCCCTGCCCATGGCAGAGTGTGAGACTGGAAGATCCCTTCCAACCCAAAGCATTCTGTGATTCTGTGGTCCGAGACCTGGACTTAGCAGAAGGGACTGGTATCAAGGTCACTGACATCAGGGAAGATTAGAACACAGGGCTGCTGAATCCCAAAGCTGTCTTGGTTAGGGCCAGTCCCAACTGTCCTTGCTGCTGGTGGAGGTAAATAGACACTCCCCAAGCTCATGTTCATTTTAAAACAGTTTACTTGTCATGTCCTGAAAATACTTGTCTCTCTGTTTGCTTTGTAATAACAAACTCCTCCCTGTCCTGTTCCTGCCTTCCAGGGCTCAGCCAGGTTCCCTGGATGATAAATGTAGCTGTGCAAGTGCTTTCAGCATCTTTACACCCCGGGGGTCAGCAGGCTGCTCTTCACACCCCCTTTGCTGGCTTTTTGTCATCCCTCGCTCACTGCGGTTTAGGGGGGAATTACCACAGGTGGAGTGAGTCCACCTGGGAAGGGAATTTTTGGAGATCTGCGGCAGCACTGCTGGTGCAGAGCACCCAACAGAGTGATAGTCTGGGAGTGATTGCAAAAAAATGCACTTCAAGCCTCAAAAAGGAGGCTGGTGGCTGGCCAGTAGCTCCCAAAAATTCCTGTCTGGGGAGGTGCTTGGTATTTTTGGGCTGGTTCCCTAAGGCAGGCGTTTTCCTGGTGAATTGATTCAAGCTGCCTCATCAGCTGCTGGAAGGAGCTAAAAGCTGGGAGTGGATTTCAGAGAAGGGTTAAACTCGTGGGCTTGGTTCATGGTGCTTGAACTAAGCAAAGCTTGGAGGGTCTGTTTTCCCCCTGCCCTAGGCTGGGCATTCTTGCTGCTGTGATTTTGTCAGTGTGGTGGGTTCACAGGGAGCCCATCCCTGCCACACAGCAGCATCCTTCAGCTTGGTGAGGCCTTTGGTGGGTGCTGTGGTGGCTCTGCTGTATCATGTTCCTTCCTGGGATAGCTGCTGGGAGCCCAATGAAACACCTGAGTCCATCTGGATATCACGTTTGTTTTCCTAAGTGCAGTAGGAAATTATGTGGGAGAACATGGCATGGATCCCTGTAGGCTGAAAAGTGGATTTAGCATCTGCAAGGATTAAGAAAGAAACTCTTTTATGGAGAAATTCTTCCCTGTGACTGTGGTGAAGCCCTGGCATAGGTTTCACAGAGAAGCTGTGGCTGTCCCATCCTTGAAAGTGTCCAAGGCCAGGTTGCACAGGGCTTGCAGCAACCTGAGCTAGTGGAAGGTGTCCCTACCCATGGCAGGAGGTGGAAAGAGATGAGGTTTAAGGTCCCTTCCAACCCAAACCAGTCCGTGATTCTGTGATCTTCTCAAGCTGTGGGAGCTGCCTTAGATGATGCTCTTTGCCCACAGCAGTCAAGACATCTCAGTTGAATTCAGATGGTCCCACTGATTGAAGTGGGAGTCACTTTTCCATCATGCAATCACTTTACTGGATGAAAGTCTTGACCACATCCAGTCCATGTCTCCAGGAGCAGGAGCTAAGGAGGGCACTGTGTCCAACCCCAGGTGAAATAAAGCTTTGGTGACTGGCTCACTCTGGGTCAAAAATAAGAGAGCCAAATGCCTTGATGGGGTGTCTGTCTGGCTGTGCCTTTCTCTGCCAAGCAGAGGCTTCCAAAGGTTGGGAAGAGCATGGGGGATGCTGGCTATGGCCGCCTTTGTCATGGTGAACCTGTTCATGTGGTGTTGGATACTAACCCCTTTCACATGCCTTTCTCCGGGCCTTTTGCTTGGTTTCCTGACTATTAATCTGTTATTATTATAACCAGAAGCAGTATAGGGAAACATCTGCTTTTCCTTCTGCCTATACAGAATTGCAGAAGGAACTGTATTTTCCCAAAATCCTTTTCTTTTCCACTAGAATATTTAGAGTAGCTCATCCCTTAGCTATTGCTTGTATGAGAACTGATAAGGTCAATGACTGATGGCCCCAGTGTGGCTGTGATATAAAAACCCATCTGCTGCTTCTTTTATAACTTAAACATTAGAATGCGGTGGAGTAGTGGGGGTCCAGAGGCAGGTTTGGGGAATTTTATTTGTTTGTGGGTGTAGTTGAGTGGGATTTTTTAGGGATTTTTTTGGTTTTTTTAGAGCTGAAGGTAATTAAAGATTCAGAAAATCTCTGAATATACTCATTTGTGCATGGAGTTTTTCAGTAGAGCTTAACTAGCTCAGAGAGGACTTGGTGAGTTATTTTCCACTTTCCCCTGCAATGTGGCACAGGTTTACTTGATGATTTGTCTTTCCAGTTCCAGCTGAGTAACTCATATTAGGCAGACTGCACAGAGATGCCTGTAAGTGAGCCAGCCGTGGGTCAGAGGGAATTGTCTCTCCTTCTACTCTTCCTCACATAACCCTATCCCAACGAGCAGCATACCCAAGGCTGGGAAGGATTGTTCCCTTTAGTTTCAGCAGCAGGAACCCCGCAAGACTTGCTTTTGATGGTGCAGAAGGTGCCTGCTGTTGTAAAAGGCATCTTGCTTCCTCATTCTGTTCTCATCTTCAAGAAACGTTGAATTTGGGATGCACCAGAGGCTCTCCTGTCCCTATCCTTCTTGCACAGAAGAGCTTAATTTCTGAAAAAATGAGATTAAGGGAAGCAGTTGGTGGGGGTGGAGATGAGAATCCTTAAGGATGGGAACCTCATGAGGTTTGACAAGGCCAAGTGCTGGAGCTGCACCTGTGTCAGGGCAGCCCCTGGGGTCGATCCAGGCTGGGGATGAGCAGAGGGAGCAGCCCTGGGAAAAGGAGCTGGGGGTGCTGTGGGTGAGAGCTGGACCTGCCCCAGCCTGAACCCCCCTGCCCTGGGCTGATCCCCCAGCGTGGGCAGCAGGGCAGGGGGGATTGTGCCCCTGTGCCCCTGTGCTCAGGTGAGAGCCCACCTGCAGAGCTGCCTCCAGCCCTGGGCTCCAACAGCACAAGGACGTGCAGCTGCTGGAGCCAGCCCAGAGGAGGCCACGGAGATGCTGCAGGGCTGGAGCCCCTCTGCTCTGGAGCCAGCCTGGCACAGCTGGGGCTGCTCAGCTGCACAAGAGAAGGCTCCAGGGAGAGCTCAGAGCCCCTGCCAGGGCCTGAAGGGGCTCCAGGAGAGCTGCAGAGGGACTGGGGACAAGGCAGGCAGGGACAGCACACAGGCAATGGCTTCCAGTGCCAGAGGGCAGGGCTGGATGGGATCTTGGGAAGGAATTGCTGGCTGGGAGGGTGGGCAGGCCCTGGCACAGGGTGCCCAGAGCAGCTGTGGCTGTCCCTGGTTCCCTGGCAGTGTCTAGGGCCAGGTCGGATGGGACTTGGAACAGCCTTATCAAGTGGGAGGTGTCATTGTCCATGGCAGGGGGTTGGACTGGATGACCTTTAAAGGTTTGTTCCAACCCACACTGTTCTGTGATCCTATGATTCCCAGGAGGAGAGAACCAGCTGGCTCCTCCTAGCATAAAATCCATCCGCGAGTGGCTGCTCCAGCGTTTTGGCTGGTAGCCAATGTATGTTTCTTTGAATGCTGCTACAAGTTGGTGTACAGGCACAAAAATGCTTTTTGCCAGTGAGCCACGGGCATGATTTAATAGGGATTAAGCAGCCTCCACGCCTGCCCTGCTGCTGACCGGGGTGCGCTGCTCCCGCCCAGTCCCTCCCGTCAGCAGCCGCCAGCAGGATGGATTACTTCAGCAGGTTGACATCTCAACTTAGAGTTGGATGTGTCTTTTAGGATTACAGAGCTTTTCACAGCCCAAGTGCCCATTATATTGCCTGGGTGCCCGGAAAGAAAAGATTTCGTCCCGATTATGGTTTCCCTTCGTTTATTTACAAAGGACGATGCACGGCGGCCGGCACGGGTGCACAAGTGACTGTGTATGGATGAGCTCATGGTTGTGATGCTTTTATTTAGGATCTGGGCTGTGCTCTATGCCTGCAGAGCGCTGCCTGCACAGGGAACTTTGCACCCTGGCTGCTGCTTCCATGGGATCTTGGCTCATCCCTTGGGGTGCCAGAAGAGCTGGGCAAAAAATCAAAAAAGCAGATGTTGGTTGCCTGAGGATTGCAGCCTGCCAGGTGAATCGCAGAGGGGCACACACAGGTGCATGGTGCACGTGTGGAAGCTTATCTGGCAGAAGAGCATCCTTGGATCATGTCTTCCAGCATGATCCCTGCAGGCAGCACATCCTGCCTAGCTGCTGGAGTGATGCTGTGTGCTCTCCAAGGAGAAGAGTGCAGCTCTGAAGAGGAGAGCATGTGTGAAATGCTGTTTCTTCAGATATTCATAATAATTGTTCAATATCTTTACCTGGCAATATTTTCCTTGTAAAGGTGAAAAGTAACAAGGGTAAGATGGAACGTGGGCTCTCGTTCCAGTAGCTTATAGTAGAAGCAGGGGAATGTGGAAATTGATTATGTCTGGCTCAAGTCACAAGTTGTAGCATTAACCAGTGTAAAATAGGTTATAAAACTCAGGCTGTTCACAATTCAGGCGTTTGTGGTTGGAGGCTTTTTATGGCCTGTTTCAGATTTTATATCTAGAAATGCTGGTGCATTTGCATGTATTGAATTTGTATCAAAATCTGTGAGCATTCCTTGCTGTTGCTGCTGCAGCCAGAGTGATGCTCCAACAGTCTCCTTGCCCTCACATCCCCTGCAGTGGAGCATCCCCCCACAGGGTGAGCCCATAAAACCACCTCAATTTACCTGATGTTCTGACAGTATTTTTCTTAGTTATGTGCTATTTTTTCCTTTCCTTTTTTGATAATATCTATCACAAGCCAAAGGTAATGTCTTCCCCCAGGCAAGGAAACCCATCTGGTGGAAAACCACTCCAACCTCATACACAGATTTGACACACTAGAAGACTTTGTGTTTCTAAAGGTGATGTGGGTTTGGTTTTGTTTAAAGAGAAGAAAAAAGATTCACTTTCCAACCACGAAGAATTGTTTATTGCAGGGAAGCAAGCTACATAATAAGTTATTGTATGGATGAGAATGAGACATTTCTGGCTTTCTGGTTCTTCCTCTCCCTTCCCTGCTGGATCAAGCTGGCTGTTTTGGTTTGGATTCTGCAGCACTTGTCTGTCTCTCTCTTTTTTCCCCCCATTAATTTCTGTGTTTGTTATGATGGCTCTGTTTCAATCCACCGTGATGTTTGCCTGCTGTTTCTGTGCCAGGCTCGTGAGCAGCACTGCAACGTGGCAGCTGGTGGGCTCCTGTCCTGTCCCTGGGGCTTTTCTGCATCACCAGGTACCAGAAACCAGACCTGAGACTGGAGAGATGATGAAATACATTAAATGCTCAGCCAGCTGTGGATGCATCAGCGTCTGAAAAGCCCAAGGCTGGCTCCCGCAGTAAACACTCATGTGGTTTTGAAAGGTGTTTCCATTTTAATTAGAAAAGGGTCAGATCTGGGGTATAATAATTTACATTTCTGTGCTTGATGTTTTCACGTCTGGAAAGGTAGTGGTTTTGGAGCAGCAAATCCAAGAAAGACACATGATGCTTTGTGGAGATGCAGCAATACCTGGGTACAGGGAGTCATGGTTCATCTCTGTTGCTTTTATTTTCCATAGTAACTGTTCCTGCAGGCGGCTGGGTATGAGAGCTGCCTGCCAGCAATAAAGATAAACTGCTCGTCTCATTCTCTGAGATGCTCTTACCACTTGAGAAAGACACGTTGCTAATTGCTTGTTGTTGGAATGGGCTGGATGAGGAGAGGGAAAATATTGCTGCAGAAGGGGCTCATTAAAAGGATATGCTAGGAATTGAGCCGTGCTGATGGCCAGGAATTCCAGCCCCAAGCACAGACAGTCAAAGGTCCTTGTGCCTGTGCTGCTGTCAGAGCGTGAGCTGGTGGGTGATCGTCTGCAGAGTCAAGACACACAGAAGGTTTCACCAGAAGGTTTCACCTGACCCAAAAGTGGTGATAAGAAGCAGATAAGACATCGAAGAGTTGTCCTGCACTATCTGCTCTTCCCTGGTCTGTGTGGTCAAAGCATCTCTCTTGTCTGGGGCTGCAGGGACTTACTCTGTCTGTGTGTGCTCCAGCAGCAGCTTTGGGAAGCCTGGCTTGGAGTCACAGTGAGCAGGAAATGTGAGGGAGGTGATGATGGAGGGTTTGACCATGATCTGTTCCTCCCTGCCCAGCCCCAGAGAGGCACCGAGCAGAAGAAGGTGTCACCATCGTGGCTATCCATCTCCACCTGCACAAAGTGATGTCCCACAGCACTGTAGGGGACAGGGAGAACAATGGGGTGGGTTTTGGAGCTTGCACAGGAGATGTGAAAGTTGGTGTTGGTTGCTCATGAGAAGAGGATGTGATGTCTGGGACTGGGCTGGGGTCTTTCTCTCTTTCTCCATGGAGATCAGTTTGGTTTTGTTTTACCATCATCCCATTGAGGCACAGACAAATCTGGGCTGCTGAGCTGTTCCTCAGTTCATGTCCCAGGTGTCTCAGAGCAGAAGAAACCTGCTGGATCACAGTCTGTTACAAACACCCAAGGGAGAACTAACACAAGAGAGATGCTGGCTGTCTTATCACAGAACATTCTGGAAGCAGGTGGCTGCATTGCTACGTGAAGAATTTGCACTGCAGCTGCCTTTTATAGGAAGCATCTCTTGTTCCTAGAAAACTCTGGGATGATAAATCCCATGTGGCAAGACAAAGGCTTCCAGGGATCTGCCAGGATAGCTCTGTAGCCTGTCACAGCCTGTCTCTGCAGCAGCTGGCCTGTGATGGCATTTCTGAGAAATAAATATTCTACGCATGAAGGATGCTCTGCATTCCTCCTGACTTCACTTTGGAGTCGTGGAGGAATGGAGGATTGGCCTGAGATTTTCTCAGTGTTTTACTGAAGGATAAGTAAGGAAGAGACATTGCGTTTTCCAATTAAATGCTGTAAGTCAATCAAGCCTAAACAACTGAGGCCGTGTTGTTGGAAAGGTGGGCTGGGCACTTGTCCTTTACTGGGCTTTGGTGGTGGTTACACTTTTCAGTAATTGAATTTAAGTTCAGGTGAGAAGAAGCCTGATGCACGAAGTAGTTCTGTCTGAACTCTTGTATTTTCGAGATCTCTCCCAGTGACCTTACCTAGGTGTTGGCATTGGGTATTAGCTCCTGGCTATATAGTTATCAGGAAAATATGCTTTCAACTTTAACCATTTTGGTTGTGTGTGACAGTATGGTGTTCCTGTTTCTCTTGCCTTTGGAAGCCACAACCATCAAAGAAACTCATTATGTGTGCAAAAGCATTTTAAGCTCTTAGCATCTGTCCAGGGGAAACAAAACACTGGGAAAAGCAATCTTTCGTTTTCTTTCCTTTCTTGGTACTCAATCACGTTGGACTTTGCTTAGGAGCAAGATCTGCTGTTGTTGTCCTAATGGCAGGTCAGGATGTGGGTTTGTCTGGATCAATTGGAGCAACAACTGGCTTGCTCTTGGGTCACCCCAGCCCCCTACAGCTCTAGGCTGGTGCAGAGGGGCTGGAAAGCTGGGAAAGGCCCTGGAAATGCTGGGACACCTGCAGTGCTGGGGACAGCTCTGGGCCCCTCAGGACAAGAGAGACACCGAGGGGCTGGAGCGTGTCCAGGGCAGGGAACGGAGCTGGGGAAGGGGCTGGAGCCCCAGGAGAGGCTGAGGGAGCTGGAAAGGGGCTCAGCCTGGAGAAAAGGAGGCTCAGGGGGGACCTTGTGGCTCTGCACAACTCCCTGACAGGAGGGGACAGCCAGGGGGGATTTGGGATCTTATCCCAGGGAACAGGGACAGGAGGAGAGGGAACGGCCTCAGGCTGGGCCAGGGGAGGGTCTGGTTGGAAATTGGGCAAAATCCCGCCATGGAATTCAGGGCTGTCCAGCTCTGGCACAGCTGCCCAGGGCAATGGTGGAGTGCACATATCTGAAGGGATTTAAAAGCCGTGTGGATGCGTGGGACATGAGTCAGTGCCATTCCCATGGCAGTGCTGGGGAATGGTTGGACTTGATGGTCTTGGAGGGCTTTCCAATCTAAACAATTCCATGATGCAGTGATTCCGGAAGAATTGTTTTAGGAAGATCTCTTTATGGGTAGCAGTTTTGGTGTACTGTTGCTGTGCCAGCATGTTTTTGCCCAGAAGCTTGTTTTGGGGGCTGAAGTCCCTTGGCATGGCTGGGACACAGGTGTTTCTCATCCCAGGGGATGGTCTGGGTGAAGGTGCCCTGCTGTACTGTCTTGGTACTGCCAGGCTGCTGCAGTCCAGATTTTGGGGAGCTTTAGGTGTGGAGGGGAACGGCTGGAGCCTCCTCCCTGGGGGGACACGTGTGTGGTCCTCTCACCCAGCCTCCAGTGATGGAACTGATGGAAAATGCATCACTGTCCTGCATGTCTGTGGTCTTCTCATCACGGACTCAACACTTCTTAACTCTTTTTGGTTGCAAGTTCCACTCTCCTGTTGCCTCCCAAACCAAAGTGGGTTCCTTCTCCGTTGCTGTTCTTCACCTGTGAAGCTCACCACTTGTTTCCACAAGTTTAACAAGCCTGGAGCACCTCTGGGAGAAAGGGAATGAGCCTACAAGTGTCATACTTGTTCTTATTATTTACTGATGAAGGGTAAAACTGTATCATTGCCCAAAAACACTGTATAATCTTGCTAGAGCAAGAGCCCCATTTAGATCACCCTTAATAACAGCTATTAATAATTATATATTACAGTAATTCTGATAATTACTAAGTTATAATAAGCAGTTTGCACATCTGTTGATTTTTTTCTGCTGATGATTCCTTCTTTAATGGTCACAGTAATGAGCACAACATGGGCTTTGTAAAATCATAAGATTCTACAATGATTTAAGTCAGAAGGGACCTTCAAGATCCTCTAGGTCTACCCCCTTGCCATGGGCAGGGATGTATTCCACTGCACCAAATTACTCCAAGTCTCATGCAACCTGGCCTTGAACACTTAAAGAGACAGGAAAGATTTGGAAGGTAATTTTCAGACTCCTATAAATTACAAACTTTGTGCTTTGACAAAGTAGAGGAGAGGGAAGGGGGAAGTGGAAAAAAAATGCAAATTTGAGATTGATCTCTATTTGTTATGATTAAGGAATGTACCTGGTGTCTGGGAATCCTTTGTGGTAGGTGCTGAGCCAACACAGAGCTGAGGGATCACTGCTTCATTCACCAACCTTTGTTTGCTCTGTGTGGGAAGATAGTAAATGCTTTGATGCTCAAGTGTGGGTTTTTCTTTGAAAACCTCTTTTTTGTACATGTTTTGAGGGCAAGGTGAGAAACCAGCTCTGAGCACAGATCACCAGTAAGAGCAGGAGTTTTCTTCCTGTTAAGTGATAGTTTCCTTTAGAGGGAGGTGAAAGTACCACAAGATGATTTGGTTTTAGAGTTTCCCACTAGAGATGCACAAACATCTCAGGTACATGGCTTGTGTTTGTTTGCTGGACCTGGTGGCTTCTGGTGAACATGTCTCCTTTCAGTTTGCCATCTCTCCTGTTGCTCCTTGACAAAATGCTGGTTGTGCACTGTGGTGAGCACCCCAAAAGTGAGGCATGTGGTAGTTCTTCCACTACTTCACATTTTATCTTGGGTATTCAAGGCAGAGCATCGCCTGGGCAGTGCCCTGGGCTTGATTTCCTCCAGTGCTATCCTCAAAAAAAACTGAAATAGGAAAAAAAACCTTTGGGCTTGGGTAGTGTGTGGCCCAGTGAGATAGAGGATAACCTCTGACCCTGCTCACTCCATCCTGAGTGATGCCACCTGTATCATTTGTCCCCTGCCTCGTGCCGTCTTTCCATGCCATCACACCCCTCCAGGACTCATCAGTGCCTCCTATTCTCCCGACTCTTTCCTTAGCATTTCCTGTTTGATAATTGGTGCTTTCCACTTGGTAATTTGGCACTAATTAGTGAAAAAGGGGAGAAGTGTGCCCTCCTCTAGGGCTCCACACTCTCTGGGGCTCCTTCTTTTTTCTTTCTTGACTTTCTTCTTTTTTCTTTGTCCTTTTTAATATGGCATATGATTTTTGTTCAGGAGCTAATGTGTGATATTGGTCTATGTAATGAGCCTTTTTGACAGTCTGGGCACATTTGGGAATAATTCCTTGAGCAGATGAAATCCTTAGGCCAGAACTGCTCATTCTCGGCAGTTTCCAAATGAAGCCACAATTGTTTAGAAGTGACAGAGGAGAAAATAGTTGAGGAGCTGGAAACTGCATGAGCTGGGAACAGACTTTTTTTCCACCCCCCCCCTCCCTTCTGGATGGCATGTGACTCACTCCAAATTTGCTTAGCAATTTCATACTTGTCTCAAAGCAGATTGTAAATACCCATTCCTGGTGAAGGAGAGGTGAGGAATGAAGTTGTTGTGTCCTGCAGTGTGGTGGCAGCTCCCATGTCTTCTCCCTCCAAACTGCAAGGAAGGAGGAATATGAGATTTACCACAAGACACTGGGCCAAGGCCTAGTCTTTTTCCAAACACAGAGTTATAAAATATCCTGAGCTGGAAGGGACCCACCAGGATCATCCAGCCCAGCTCCTGTCCCTGCCCAGACACCCCAACAATGCCACCCTGTGCATCCCTGGGAGCAGTGTCCAAACTCTCCTGGAGCTCTGGCAGCCTCGGGGCCGTGCCCATTCCCTGGGGAATTCCCTCTGGGGGAGAACCTTTCCCTGATATCCCACCTAAACCTCCCTGGCACAGCTCTGGCCGTTCCCTGGGTGCTGTCCCTGTCACAGGGAGCAGAGATCTGTGCCATGCCCAGCCCAGGTCCAGGGGCTGGTGGTTTCCTTTCTTTACGCTGTCACTTGCATTGAGCTCTGGATAAGTAGGAAGGAGAAGAGAATTATAAATCCCCTTCATCTTCTATAGAGTCAGTTTTCTGCAGCAAGAGGTTTTAGAAGTGAATTCTGTTGTGATCTCTGTTTCACCTCCTCACTGGACCATTGACAGTCTCACTATTAGTTTATTGTTATTTACTGCCACTGCCCTAGAGAAGCTTTGCAGTTATCCTCTTTCTCACCCTTGTCCATTACCCCCAGCTTCTCACCCATATCCAGCACAACTAGTGCTCTGGATTTATTAAATTAAGCATTTTAGTGTGAGATTTTTTTTCTCTTGTGAATATGTCTGAAGGTTTTCCTTTAGTATGGGTTTTAAGGAGGAGGCCAGGAAATATATCTTTTGTCCTTAAATGCAGGAGTATTACAGAAGTGGAACATTTTTTACATGCCTGGAAGCCCTAAATGCAACCACCTAGGACGATTATAAATTATATTGGAAATGCAGATGCACAAAACATCCTGCCTGTGCTAACTGATAGACTTTTTTCTGCTGGATTTTTTTTTTTACTCTTTTTTATAATTACTGGGGAATAATCCCTCGCTGTGTTTTTTGTCCCTCTTCCCCAGGCCCCCTGCGTTCCCGGCGTGTCCCCTGAAGGGATGGAGAGCTCCTCAGTGGCATCAGCCTCCTCGGAGGCGGGGAGCAGCCGCTCCCAGGAGATCGAGGAGCTGGAGCGTTTCATCGACAGCTACGTCCTGGAGTACCAGGTCCAGGGGCTGCTCACGGACAAGACCGAGGGCGACGGCGAGAGCGAGAAGACACAGTCCCACGTCTCACAGGTGGATAAAAGGCTCACTGCAGGATGGGAGAGGGGCTGGGGGCACGCTGGTGGCTTGTAGGCTGGGTTGGGGATGTGTGTTCTCAGCTGAAGTGTTTTTTCCCGGGGTTTGGATGTGAAGCAGGAGGTGATAAAATGCTGGGTTTGAGGCAGCTCGCTTGTTCAGGGATGCATTTGATGTCTCCAGCCTGCTGGTAGCAGTCTCGGGATGCTGGGTTTGGGTTTTTGTGATCTCAAGGTGCTTTACTGAAAGTGTTCCAGGCCAGGTCGGATCAGGCTTGGAGCAATCTGGGACAGTGGAAGGCGTCCTTGCCCATGGCAGGGGGTGGAATGAGGTGGGATTTAAGGTCCATTCCAGCCCAACCCTTTCCATGATTCTTTATATGAAGGATCCCATCTTTATCTGCTATTGGCAGTGTTTGATCTGATCTGTCTGAGCTCTGCAGGTTTGCTGGAGCTGAGGATCTCACCCAGAGCTCTAGACCTGTTTTGTATCATCTCAATGTAAAGAAATTACCGAACAAAGGAACCTTTTTAAGAATAGATTTTGGTGAAGTGCTCTTTTACAATTTGAGGATCAAAGTCCTTAGAAGTAGGAGAAAATATATTTAAAAATCTAGTGAAGTGATCCAAAGTGTATTTTTTTAACCCAAGGCTGGAAGATGTCTGTGTTTGAAGTGATGCTTTGGGGGGGGTTCAGGTCAAACATACAGGCTATGCTTATTAATGTGTCAAGTTCAAAAGTAGTATTGAATTAGAAATAAATTAATAGAAAAAGTTTTACAACCTCTCCCAGCCTGTTCACTGCTCTGCCAATAAGCCCAGGCTCCCTCTACATCTTAAGGACAAAAATTTCTAATTCTCATGGCAGCCTGTGTACATTTTTTGCATTAAGATCCTCTATTGCAACAGCCAAATCCATCTTCCAATTGTGGAAATGGCATTTTAGCTTTCCTTCCTGGCCTGTCCTGGGAAAAAGGAGCTCTCAGTTCTGAGTGTTCTCTTCAAGATGGCTGGGTTTTATTTTAAAATAAAAATTTATAATAATGAAAGATCTGAACATTGGACCTTTTAATGAAGCCACTTTTAGAGACACCTCAAATGAAGCAGCTAAATGAGGTTGTACCCCAGACCATTGATGCAGAAGTTTAATTAGGATTTATTGTGAAACTCCATCAAAATGCAGCATTTTGTATTTCTAAGGCTGTATATTGGACAAAAAGTGAGGATGGGCTTTTATTCCAAGTCACTTGCATTTATCAAGCCATGCCTTAATGGATGCACTGAGAAGGAATTATCTCTTCTCTCACAAAGGTGACCTATACAAAATAATCAGGAATTTTTATTTCTGATTTTCTCTTCCTGATCAGTTCTTATCAAAGCAAGGAATAAACAGGCACATATCCTGCAGCTGACTGGAGTAATCCTGGTGGAAGCCAGCCTGATGGAAGGGGGCATGTTCCCTCTTAACGAGAGCTAGAGGGAGAAAGATGGATTTAGGGGAAAGGCACCGGGCTGAGACCAAGGAAGTTGTTTTTAACTGTGAGGTTCTATCAGCAACTAAATCTTTAATGCTGGGCAAGTTACTTAATCTCTCTGCAGTTTGTTTCCTTATGGCTGTGATGTTTTCTCTGCCTGAGAGTGGATAAATCCATTCACCCATGTGTGTGTGAGTTGCTTGGATGGTACCACATCCCTGACCTGCTGCTATCCTTGCTGGGGGAAGGAAGGAAAGGCACATCCTCCACACTGCTCCCAGGGAAGCTGAATCCATCACCACTTCAGAGAATCCCAAAATGTGGATGTTCCCATGATGGGGATGTCCTCAACCTTGCTCCTTCCAGGAAAAAGGAGGAAAATCAAAAAGGCGATTTTATTTTGCTGTGAAGATACTAAGGAGTAAGCTTGTACCTTGAGAGACCTTTCCAGACATGTGATTGCACACAAAATTGTTAAAGGAAATAGAGATATGTCTGGTAAAAGACTCTCGAGAGTGATGGCATCATGAGCCTATCCTAGGGGGTCAGCAGAAGTGGCAGGAGAGTAATGGGCAGCTCTTTAATGAGAACAGACTGAAATCCCCCCATCTGTGAGCTGGAACAGGCTCTCTGATGAGGGCAGGGATCATGGGCAGTTGTAGTGAAGACTTTATTTGTGTCCTCATCTATTCTTGTCAGGGAGCTCTGAAGTGGTTGTTTGTATGGAAATGACCTTTCATTTTCTTGACACGTCATCTTTGGTGATGGTACCAAGCACTGAGTGTCTCTGGAGCAGCCAAGTGCTTCCAGCATGGAAGACCTCAGAAGTGGGGCTGGTCAGTTGAAGGAGTGACAAATGTCTAGTGAAAATTGCTTTCTTGTTTTTTTCACCAATATGATGCAGCCCTACATTTCTTTAGGGGGCTAAAAAAAAAGGCAACTGATGACATCAAATTCAGTTATTTTGGTGGAGGCACCTTGCTGCCCAACCTTGGGGCAAACTGGCCTAAGAATCTGCTGATCCCCTATGGCCATGTATGGCAATGGCCAAGCCTACAGCTTCCATGCCAATTTTCTGTTTTGTTTGAAATGAAAACGCAGGGTGTTGGCTGCTCAGGGTACATATCTGTCCCCGAATCAAACAGAGTTGGAAACAAGAGTTGGGAAAAGCAGAAATTTTCCAACTTTACGTGGAGGAATTCCATGGAAATGAGTGATAAAGTCAAGTCACCCTAATATATGTCACACACCTGGGATTCCAAACACTATCAGAGTCAGCAAGGAGGTATTGGGCTGGATTTTATTGCAAAGCATTATATCAAATGCTTTCCTAGAGTGGTTCCTGCATCTTCCCTCTACCCTCTGTCAGCGGGTGGAGCATTTCCAAGCCAAAGCCTTTGGGATCATCCTCAAAAAGGAGGGGGTGCCACACGTGTGCAGCGATGCCCGCGGCTGGACGGTGTTTTCTGTGCACTGTGGACTGACACAGCAGTTTTGCCCAGCCCAGCTATTATTTTACACAATCCCTTTTTTTATCCCTTCTGCAGTGGACGGCGGATTGTAGCGAGCAGCTTGATGGCAGCTGTTCCCCATCCCGAGGGAAGGGCTCGTCGTCTCACGAACATAACCAGGTAGGATTTGTGTTTAGTTCCTCCTCCCCAGACTTTTGCTTTTATTTCTTGCACTGCCTTGCCTGGGAGGTGCTGCTAGCTTTCCCTTTCTCGTGGTAGGGGAGATGTGTCCCTGAGCTTGGCATCCAAAAGCTCGTTCCTGCCCAAATCACCGGAGGTGGGCAAGATCCTGATTGTGCAGATGGATGCTTTGACCAGGAGCTTAAGGGGGAAAAAGGAGTGTCACATTTATTCCAGAAGACTTTCTTACTGCCACCTGTGCAAGGATGCTGTTAGGTGCATCAGAGATGACTTGGAAGCATGAGATGTAGCTGGAATGAGGGATCTTTGAGTAGCTGGGCTTGTCTGCAGTTGTATGCTGCAGCACAAGGATGGTGTTACAGGCAAGAGCATGAAACAGCTGAGAGGGTGAGCTGGCAGAAGAAGCAAAGTTGCACGTGCTGAGAGCCTGTGTTGGTCATGCAGTGACAGGTGTGAGTCAGTTTTGGTGCTTGGACATGGTGTGAACACGAGTGAGGAGTGTTTACAAGCCCTGCTGGAGGTGGCTGTCCCTGCTGGTGTGAGTACTCCCATAGAAGAGTGTTGGGTAGGGTGAGGGCTTGTGTTTGATCATTGTCACCTGGTTGACAAGCTGCTGTGTCACCATGAGACCATCAGCTCTGTGAGAGCAGCACTCGCCTGAGGAGATGTGAAACTAAGGTGTCTGAGGGAAGGGGAAACAGCATTTCCAGTTGCTGTGGCTGATGGATGTCCCACCCAGAGAAGTGGCTTCAGGTTGATGGCTTTCATGCTCTTGCTCTGCTTGATGTCCTCAAGATTCAGTCCCATGTGTGGGGTCTATGAGGGGGCACTTGGGAGCCCCTTGCAGGGTGTACAAGAGGCTGTGCCAGTCTGAGCAGGGCATGTTGCAGCTCTCATTTTGGGCACAGCTTCCTCCCACATGGAGCCATGCTGGAATTTCTTGGCTGAGGGATGGGGGCTCAGGCATCTCCTCCCTGCCACGGTCCCAGGATGCTGGTAGCACCTCTACCAACACCTGCACCCAACAAAGTCAGGGTGTGGTTTTGTAGGAGGGTGTGTGCTGAACAGAGACACTGCTTCAGATGAGCTCCTGAAGGTGCCAGACGGAATTGTGGATTTAATTTATTACAGCTTTGATCTGCTTCAAAATATTCAACAGCAAAGCCTCATCCAGGCTCGCTCCCAGCACTGCAGACAGCTACTGGATGTTCAGCTGGGAGGCTGGCCATTTCCATCGGGCTGCCTTGGGTGGATCACGGGCTTTCCCTGGGGAAACAGGTCCCTGGCTCTTCACCCAAGGGTTCTGCTGATGTGCCAGTGGCTGATGGGGACCACAGGAGGATGCAGGAGTCATGCATCGGTGTTACTTTCCTGACATCCTCCATCTGCTTGGTGCTATGCACTCTTTTGTTCTTTTGTTTCAGTTTACATGGGGTTTTGGGGGTATTTTTTGTTTGCTTTTTAATTTTTATTTTTTTTCCCCCTGGGAGTTAAATGTATTTGAACTCCTCCTACAGGGAGCTCCTTTCCTACACACAAACACCATTTGCTGGTGCCCAAGCTGCATACCCTGTGTTTGGGCTCTCTCCCAGCCTGCAGCAGAGCTAGTAATTATCTCTCTCCATGTTTGGCTTTCTTTAACTGCGAGTAACAAATTTTCCTTGGCACCAAAGAGGAGCTGCAAGCTATTGTTCCTCTGTCCAGGCAAGCATTTCTCTCACTGTCACTGATATATGAGTGAAACGCTGCTGGTGAGGACCAAGTGCAGTTTATTACCATTCCTGGCTGTTTTCACTATAATCTTTCAATATTTAAAAAAAAAAAACCAAAACATTACTAAGATGTTTGCCTTGAATTAAAATTATCAATCACTTTTCAAACCTGCTAAGGAAGAAGCCAGCTAATTATTTCCCAGTGGAGGAAGGGAGTGGGTTTTGGGGCTGGTTTTTTATTTTGTTTGGAGTTTGTTTGGTTTCATTTGGTTTTGGTTTCTTGGTTTTGTTTTGTTTTGGGTTTTTTTTTGTTTTGATGGGGTTTTTTTGTTGCAGTTTTTAATATATTTGAGGGGTTTAGGCAGAAAATGGAATTTCTGGTTTTCCTATTGTGCTTCCAGCTGAGATCTCTGCGTTGCCAGTCTTAGTTGAAAAATACTTGGATATGAGATTTCTGCTGGCTTCAGCTAATGTGAAAATATGGGTTATGTATCAATGACCATGGTATGCCTCACGTGGTTCTAACCTGGCCGTCAGAAAGGGAATTTATATGGAAATCTAGGTTAGTCCTGGAAATATATTCAGCATGTGATTCATTTTCTGTGAAGACAGAGTAGTCCAGGCTTGCTTTTTCAGAAGTAATTGGCTTGCTAAAGGTTATAGGGAAGCCTAGAGAGAAGATGACTTTCCCATGTCTGAAAGTCCCCCTGTGCATCCCTGAGTACTTGATGCCTTTTCTGAAATTCTGGGCTGTATGATCCAGCAATGTTAATAAAAATAAAAGGAAGATTTTTGTGTGTGTGTGTGTGTATAAGCATCTACTGGTTGTTGTACAAGTGCAGGGCTAAGAGAAATTTCTGAATAAAATACAATGTAAAGGTAAAAACGAGGTGTCTTGATGCAACCTGCCATCCAGGATATTCCTAAATTGCTGGTTTCTGATGTTGTTTGGTGTCTCTGGAAAAGAGCACCCCAGACTTGTCCTGCTCTTGCCCTGCTTGGTGAGACATGTATTAGCAGCTATGTGAGACTTAGATGGATGTCAGTTCCCATGGATAGGCAGATAGGCATCCCATACAAAGCATTGACTTAAAAACTGAGAAAATTCCCCCTGAAACCTCCTGGTCTTTCCAGTTGTGTAGGTTGGTGGCTGTGAGAAGATGGTCTGCTCATGGGGGAATCTCCTGAGATACATTATGTGAACTCATGTGCTGAGAAAATCCTGGTCTCACAATTACATTCAGCTCATCTGTAATTCTTGTTTCCTACTGGGATCTCTCTGTTTGCTGCATGGCATGGCCATGTTCCACTAAACCTCCAGGAAGTTTGCCAGGTCTTACCACATGTGAGCCTCTGGGGCGAAGACCAGGTACTCAAAATATTATTTGAACACCTTACTGCCTCTATAAATGAGGAAGGTTTAGATAATGGAATAATTTTAAACCTTTTTATGTTTGGATTTTTCTTCCCCAAAAAGAGCCAGTGGGAAGTTTTTATATAATACGTTATTTGCATTCCCCTTGTGAGGCTGTGGCGAGTAGGAAGCTCTTTGATATATTTCTGAGAGCAATTCATTAAGTAAAAGAATTCTGGTATGGTGCATATTGAGAGAGCCAGCAGAGCTCTTGGTACATGAAAGGCCTGGCAGGAGCTCCATCCCAGGCTCCCCTTATGTAAAGGGCAGTAACAAAAACCAGAAGAACTCTGCGGGTTTGTGCCATTTCTCCAGGCGGTGGGAGAGGGTGAGCTGAAAATCTTCCTTCCTGGCCAAGTCCCTCCCTTCTCCCATGGTGGCTGGCTATCACCCATCATCACCAAGCAAAAAAATCCATGTTGTTTGCAGTAAACAGGACTTTCTTTCATTCCATCCCTGGAAGTGTTGCAGGCCAGGTTGGACAGGGCTTGGAGCAGCCTTGGATAGTGGAAGGTGTCCCTGCCCATGGCAGGGGGTGGAATGAGTTGAGCTTTAAGGTCTTGTCATTCCATATCTATGTCCTGTAGTCATAGCTGGAAAAGCTGCTGTGTTGCCAAAGCAAAGGCAATAGGAGGTGTAGGGCAATGTGTGAAGGCTGTCTCTTGGGTAACAGCAGATTTCAATGCACAGAGGAACTCAGCTTTAATGGAGAGTGGAAAAATCAAATTCCCTGTGCAGATTTCTTTTGCAATTCCTGAGAATATTTGTTTTGCAGGCATCAGTGCTGCTTGACTTCCTGGGATCGACCACCAGGAGATCCTCCCTGGTGGATGCTGCAGAAGCAGGTGGGAAGGGATCATGGTCTTGGACAGGGCCCGTGTCACTGGGTCCAGATAACTGGAGTTAGCAGTGAAATTGTCCCACTGGCTTAAGTCCAGTGACATCAGCAGGCAGCATGTAATGTACCAAATTCTTGGCTAACCAGATAGGGCTGGAGCAACAGTGGATTGGCAGGATCTCTTGACTAAATTTAGAATTAATTTTCCATGTGCTGGTGGACAGCCTGTGTCTCACTTTAGTTGCCCATCCTTGGGTCCAGATCTGAAAGAAAACAAGAGGGATGAGTCTGGAAGTGTGGAGGCCAGTGGGCGGGCCACGGCTCTGCCCGAAGCCTTGCCCTGGAGGGATGTCCCTCGAATGGGCTGTGATTAGCTTCTCTCAACCCTCCTGGAAGGATGCTCCTTAGGTTGGCACATCTTTTCTTATCATGGTGAGCTATCCCCCAAAGGCTTCAGTGATCCCACCATGCCCATGGTAATCCCTTGTAACCCATTGGTCTTTCCTCCTGGATACCACCCTTGCTTTCCCCATAAAAACCCCAGCGTTTCCCCAGTTCAGGGGGGAGCTGCCATTCCCGGCTCCCTTCACAGAGCTGCTGGATAATAAAGGAACCTCTGTGGAATTTGCCATACGATGCTCCTGGGACAGCCTCGCAAGCAGAGCTGGAATCACAGAGCTGAAATCACTGATCAGAGCTGATCACTTGTGGCCACTGGTCACCTTGCTGAGGCTTATCCAGCGGCTAGGACACCTGCCAGAGACCCCTAGAAGGCAGTCCCTTGTGGGACTCTCTTTCTGGGAAGGTTGGCGGCTTCCTGGGTCTGGAGCATCGGGAGACTCCCCTAGCACCCTTCATGGAAGGACTTTAAGAAATCATAGAATGTTAAGGAGGTGGAATGAACGTCACCCAACTGCCATAGTCAGGGACACCTTCCACAAGAACAGGTTGTTCAGGGCCTTATGTGCTATGAGCATTGCCAAGGCTGGGGCATCCACAACCTCCCTGGGCAACCTGGGCCAGTGTCTCACCACCCTCACAGTAAAAAATATTCTTCCTAATATCCAGTCTAAATTTCCCCTCTTTCCATTTGTAGAAAATTTCGATTTTCCATTATTACTCCCTGTCCTGTCACTATAGTTCTTGATGCAGAGTCCCTCTCCAGCTTCCCTTTAGGCTCTCTTCAGATACTGAAAGGTGCTGTGAGATCTCCACACAACCTTCTCTTCTCCAGGCTGAACAGCCCCAACTTTCTCAGCCTCTCTTCGCAGGTGGGGTCCTCCTTCTATCAACCTCATAGCCTCCTCTGGGCTTGCTCCAGTAGTTCCATGCTTGGAGTTGTCCATCTCATTGGCCTGCTTATGTAATAGCCCAGGGCCAGTTTGTACACTGAATTTGGCTGAGGTTGTCCACCATGCTGAGGTGAGGGTTTGTTGGAGCAGGTGGGTGCTGGAGACATTGTTTTGTGTTTCCAAAAGGGAAGGAGGAAGCAAGAGACAGGCACTGGCTTTGCCAGTGAGTGCATGTTGATGTATGTCTACCTGATGGAGGAAGAAAGTAAAATTCGAAGTGGGGTGACCTGCCCATGATCAAAGAGCAGCTCTGAGAAAACCAGTCACTTTTCTGCCTGTAATTGCTGGGTGACACTTCCTCATTTAGTGAATGCAGCCCTGCTCAATTATGGTTGGAGAGGACTGCTGAGAAAGAAATCAAGTCCTTTAGCTAATATTTAGGTGTAACTTTCTCTGGGACTTCAGTGTGGGCTTGGCCATGAAGCAGCAGTGCCTCGTGTGAAGCAGACACCTGCTCAGGTGTCAGAAGGTCTGGGAGGGAGATGCTTCACTGCTTTGCTGCCTGCTTTGGAGAACTGTTGCTGCTTACTGAGGGTGGGGGAAGGTGTCTTCTGGGCCTGGTGTCACCACTGACTCATATGAGAGGACATCTTGTCACCCTCGTTTTCCATCTGGGTAGAGAAGACCGGGTGATGCCTGTCTGCCTGTTGTAGAGCTTCCCACACTGTTATTTTTGTGAGACTTGACTTACCCTTGAGGTCTCCATCTTTCCAGGTTTGGATGAATAGGTCAGTCAGTGCTGGAGCTCTAGGCAGGGAAGGGATGACATGAGCAATCTCCTCAGAGGCTGGGACAGGGCCTTGCTGATGGGTTTCCACAGCATGTCTGGAGTTCTCAGTGCCAATCTGAGAGCCCTCAGTGTTCCTCCTCTTCATCCTTGTGTGTAAACGAGCTACCTAGCACATCCTTGGCTAGCATGGCTCTTGAAGTGTTGTCCAAAAAATGCAGCCACACAGGCTTGGTCCTTTCCCAGGCAGTCCAGAAAGATCTTGAAAGCTTCACCTCCTACTTCCAAGTCCATCAGGTCCTTTGGTCCTGTATTATGACAGAAGTGTAAATAAAACCTTTCCCTTATGGAAGGAGAGCTCAAAGTGATGTTTGGTGTCCCTTCTGCAGATTGAAGAGGGCTGGAGAAGGTTGACATAGACCTGGGAAGGGAAGGAGCAGAGTCAGAGGGGTTGGATTTTCTGCATGACGTTTTTATAACAGTTTCTGATGTTCTTACACCTTTATGTAATACTTTGAGAAGAAAGAAGCTAGAAAGTTTATTAAGATATTTACAGTAATCTTATGGTTGGTTTGTTGTTGGGTTATTTTTAATTGGGTATTTTGAGTTATTAAAACAACTAAGCCTTTGGTTTTCCTTATTAAAATTGGAGTGGTTTTTCTGGAATAGGTCTAGGGAGATACTTGGAGCACAGCGCAAAAATTCTGCATAACAGAAGATTTGGCAGCAGCACAAATTGGGTGTGTGGAAATCTCCACTGCAGAAAAACCTCAAAAAGGGCCTTCCACACAATAGCTGTTTTCTTTTCTGACCAGGAGTAAGGTCAAAGCTGAGGAACCATTTGGAGCACTAGGGATCTCCTAGGTGCAGATGTCAGACCCTTGTTATAACTGGAGAATATCTCAGAGGTTTTTGGGGGCCTGATAACTCTATCAGCTTCCTATTGTTTTTCCTCTGGCCCACCTATGAATGCTGGACATTGAATATTGATATTTTTACATATGATTGAACATTTATTCCATCCAGAATCCACTAATCTGGAGTCCTCAGGACACTGAAAACTTGTGCTGCTGCCAGGGTTGATCTACATCTCTTCCAGCACAGCCCACTTCACCATACTTATCTTCACTGAGAGCAACCACGTAGGTGATCACTGTGTTTCCATTTATAGCTTCTGCACTGGGGAAACTTATCTTCTTTTTCTGCAAATAGGATTTTCAAACTTGCACTGAAGCAGCAGAAAATATTAACTCTTGAGCTGGCAAAGGCAGCAGGATTAATTAGTTCATGCCTCAAAGAGCTTGCTGCAAAGGTGAAAATTGCAGTGTAAGTGAAACATATGATTATTGCTAATGAAAATGCAAATGTTAGATTTGACAACTAGTTTCTGAAGAAAGGCTGCTGGCAGTGGTAATGTGCATGAGCCTTGCTGTTCCTGAGAAGGTGCAGAGCTTGGCCAGAAGGATTGCCATGGGTTTGAGCAGCTTCTGGGAATCAGAAGCTCCCCTCTGGAGGGGAGGCGTTTTCCCTCCCTGTCCCAAACTGTGGCTCAGAGGTCCCATCTCCTGCTGGTGAGTGTAAACCACAAATGGTAGGTGGAGGAGCCCAAATAAGATCTGTGAGGAAGAATTCAAGATGTTTGGGGAATTGGGAGAGCCTTGGTTTTTTGAGGGCATGACAGAGTAACAGGGCCAGGTGATGGGGAGTTGGGTCAGCAGAAGGTAAGGAGTGGGGAACTTCATGCCATTACAGCTGTTTCTTCAGTGTTTATCAGCTTTGGCAGTCAATTCTGTTCCTGCAGCACAGTGAGTTTGTTTAGCAGGAGCTGTGTGTGTGGAACATACACAGTTGGTGGTGCAGGGTGGAGGAAGAGCAGTGTCACATCTCACCAATGCCAAGCCATAGCTTTCTGCTGGACTCCTCTGAAGTCTGGGAATGGGTTTTTATGGGCTTTGCAATGATTCTGGTGAAGGGGTTTTGCTGCTTGGTTGGTTTTTTAAGGAACAATCATTACTTGCATGCTCTCAGCCACTCCCTGAGCATCACCCATGAGGTGTGGTGTGAGCAGCCCAGCTCCAACACAAGGTCTGCAGAGAGGATCCATTTTAGCATGAAACTGCTTTATTACAGGACTCAGAGCCACCAGAAATGTCTGCAATTGTTTCTGGGGGTCGTATTTTAATTCTGGGGATTTCAATCCCCCTCAGTAAGGTACCAGTAGAAAGTTCTTTATCTATGGCAATTAGTCAGAAATCTGGGGGAAATACTGAGCTTGGCTGTGCTGGTGAGTTTGAATGTGAGCGTGTTCAGGCCATGCTCGGCTGGACTGTTTGCATCTTCAGCAGATATTTCAACAGGTTTTAGTGTAGCAATTTTATTTTAAAAACGATTTGGTTTTCAATATTAGTGTCAGTGCTTGATAAAAGTAAGGAAGGCGAACAGGGTGAGATCTCCAGGCCATGGGTTAGAGCCAGGAGACAAGCTGGTTCATTAAAATCACCTGTGATTGTGATCTAGCTGGTTTGTGCTGAGTCCAGTGGCTTTTTTTGGTGGCCATTGATGCATGGTGATACCAATATTCGTGTTTCTCACAACAGTTTTATTGTGGCCAGCTGCACTTCTGGAATTTGTGATATCCTGGATTGTCTGCAGAAAACCACACCTTAAAGATTGGTCTGCTGAATATAAGTGAACAGTTTTTATTTCCAGTGTGTCTTTCGAAGCAAGGGGTGCATTTGCTGACCTGGTCCCACTGTAGCATTTGGCACAGAAATTTTATATGTGTGTGTGAACAGGACGTTCAGTGTGTAGGATACTGTTAATCCTTCAAACATTGAGCAGTAAAGGTGCATTCCTCCCAACCACCTTTTCAGTTGATCCACGTCTTTCCCATGTCAAAGGAGGCATTTCTCACTTCTCAGGATGCCTAAAAGGTCAGCTCTTCCCTGGGACTTCCTAGAGTGGCCTGCTACCATAGTTTTTTTCCCTTCATGCCAATTGAACAGCTCCTTTTGTGCCATTTGGTATTTCTCAGCCATTGGAAGATTTGGGTCAGGGTGTGATAAGAAGAGAAGAAGGTAGTTTAACTCTCAATGGGAATAACCACAGCTTTTCCAATCTCATTTATATACAACTTGAAAACCAGATAATCACCTCTTTTGAAGTCAGTACCACTCTGTATTTGAACTTGCTTGAAACTTACTAGGTTTTGGAGAATGTCCAGCTGGAGCAATGCAGAAACCAGCACTGGAGCGTTTTGCTTCCAATTCCTTATGTTGAGTGAATACTTCCATGATTCATGTGCAT
Organism: Sturnus vulgaris; assembly: GCF_052056855.1. Classification (NCBI taxonomy): domain Eukaryota; kingdom Metazoa; phylum Chordata; class Aves; order Passeriformes; family Sturnidae; genus Sturnus; species Sturnus vulgaris. Next base: position 80,574,074 of record NC_142283.1, read on the forward strand.
CAAGGTTCCTGCTGGACCACGGGGTAGCATCACCTTAGGTGGTTTAGCTCTGCTGTGCAGTTGTCTTCCTGCCTCATCCAAGTCAGGTGGCAGTGGTGGAGCTGGGGCCTGGTCTGTGCCCTGAAATTAGTGGCCTGGACTTGATTGTTGTGTTCAAAAGCAGTTTCAGTAGTGAATCCTTTTGGCTTTGAAGGCCAAGGTGGCCCTGCCCTTGCCATAGCCCATGGCAGTGTCTTCAGGACTTCATGTAGCCCCATGAGAATGTCTGAGACGTGAGAAACCTTCTTGAAGTTGTCAGTTCTCATACCAGTCCTAAAACATAGGCTTCCCTTTGTATTTCCCAGATTTTCAGAGTACTTGAAAAAGTTGAGTATTCTGCACTTTGTGATATCCTGGGGTTTTTAATTGTTTTAGGTCACTTCAAAAGCCTTTCCCAAGCCTCTGAACAAAGCTTTTGGAGCAATTACCTTGACAATATCCACCTTTCTCCCCAAGGACCTTGTGGGGTGTTTGGGTAGAGCTGGTCAGGTGAGTTATTCTGGTTTTCAGATGAGTCATTATGCCTTGAGGCTGAACAAGAAACCTGCAGTTTGACTGACAACACAACAAGTGAAAGAATAAAGGAGAACATCAGGCACAGCTCCTTAAGAGGCAAAAATAGTGATTTGTGTAATGTGTTTCCTGGTGAACTACAAGAGTCCTCAGCCATGTGAACAACTGGACTCCAACAGTGGGCTGAGCAGTGGCAAAACTGGCTGAGAAGTTTATTTGGGCCTGGGAGGGGAATTAATGGAATGGAATGGAATGGAATGGAATGGAATGGAATGGAATGGAATGGAATGGAATGGACCCTGAGATTAGCTCAATTGGTCAGAGCATGATGCTGAAAACACCAGTCATGGGTTTGATCTCTATGTGGGCTGTTCACTTAAGAGTTGGACTCAATGGTCCTTGTCCCTTCCAACTCAGAATATTCTGTGATTCTGTAAAACATAAATGGAATGGAATGGAATGGAATGGAATGGAATGGAATGGAATGGAATGGAATGGAATGGAATGGAATGGAATGGAATGGAATGGAGTGGAATGGAGTGGAATGGAATGGAATATTTCAGTTGGAAGGTACCAGCCATCATCCAGTCCAACTATCTGCTTGATTCAGGGCTGACCAAAAGTTAAAGCTTGTTATTAAAGACTTTGTCCAAATACCCTTCAGCAGCTTAAAAGAATGTGAGGCTGGTAAATATGCATAATTAATGTTCATAAAGATAGAGAAGGTAAGTATTCTTTTTCCCCAAGCATATACTAGAGCACTAGGGCCAAATCTTATCTTCATCAGAGCATCCCACAGTGTCATCCTTTTGCAATGTGTAAATAGAACCTGTTAAAGGACTCAGAGGAAACCCCACAATCAGGATGCTGGGCATGGTTTTGTAGGTGCAGGCACGAGTGAGAGCTGGAGCTCTCCTGTTCCACCAGGTCAGTGGTTTTGGAGTGTGTGGGACGGAGTTGCCCTCGACTAAAGCAACCTGTTTGTTGTTTTCAGGAAGAGTGGGATCACAGCAGCAGTGGGAGCACAGGATCCCGGACGGGGTCGGGCTCCAGGCAGGGCTCTGGATCCAGGTCTGGCAGCCACAGGAGAAGCAGCCAGTTCAGGCAATCAACCAAGGTACACCTGGTAGTGATGTGCTGAAGCTGTGTCCTGTGCTTGCTGCTTCTTGGAGGCATCCCCCTCACAGCGTGTCTGTGGCGCATGTCACACGTAGGTGTGGGTGTCCTTCAAAGACCTGCTGCACTCACTCATGCTGTGTGACCTGCTGAGGTTTGCTGAGTGCCTCAGCATTGGGAAAGAAGTCCCTAGCCAGCTGGTTAAGTGCAAAGGAAATCAGGGATTTTTTTCTCTATTTGAAGTCTTGGAGTATTTCAGTTTTTGGAAATCAAGAGATGTCTGTAATTGTTTGCTGGCAGGTCTTCATTAGAAGTTGAAAGATGAATAGACAGCACATAGATGGTGTTAAATGGTGACCTTGAGTCCAGCTGCTTTCTGTGTGAGCTATCTGCAGGGCTAGATGGGGATTTACTTTCCTGCCCTGCAAAAGACTGCAAGAATTCACTTTTAAGTTTTAGGTCCATCCTTGAATTCAGACCAGGGACCTTTTCTATTAGTTTCAGTCAGCCTGAAACTAACAGTCCTCCTGTCTTCTCTTGGAGTTGCTCTCCTTTATGCACGCATGAGCACCATTTGTGCCAGAAGTGGATGGCAGACTGAGGTTTGGAACCAGTGGTCAAAGTCCTGGTCCATTCATCCATTTCATCCTCCTGAAGGTCTTGAGGAAATAACTTTTCCTTCTGAGCCATGCTATGGTGGGAAAGGACTCACAGAACCAGGCTGTATGTAGAAAGTGATGGTCCTTTCTGGTGGGAATGAGACTCAACATATCCTTTCCTCTTTCAACAGGGATAATACTGTCTTCCTCAAAATGTCTGTATTTTTAGCTGTATTTTTCATAGAAAACCCTGCAGTTTTCAACAAGGAAGCCACGAATTGGAGCCTTTTCAGACAGTTTAGTATCTATCTCATCTTTTTTTTATTTTCTACCAAAGTGCAGCCAGGGGTTGTAGGCAGCTGAGAAGGAGGAAAAGTGGGGGAAGCTCCTCAAGCTCAGAACTGAAAAATGCTTAAGTAATACATGGCACAGGATAATCCCTGAATTTATAGCAAGGACCCAGGTGGCCACTTGGTGTTGCAGTGATGATTTAACCTGGTTGCAGTTATGCAACAAAGAGCATGATTTCGTATTTGTTTTCTGGAGGATGGGTACGAGGCGAGAGGTGGGACGCTGAGCTGGGCTTTGGAAAGCTGCTGCGTGCATGCAAATGCTGACTTTGTGGAGAATTTGCTGAAGCTGCATGCATGGTAAACAGCCAGAGTCCACGTGGGCCCGTCCCTGTGTGTGTGGGCAGCTCCAGGGGCTGGGCAGCAGTGGATGGAGGTCATTTGTGCTCACAGGGGCAGGAGGACAGAGATAGTGGACGTGCATTTAAACCACACTGTGTGCAGGATCTGCTTTACTGGATGTCTCATCTCTCAGGACTAATGTTACTCTTGAAAGCGTCTCTCTCAATTATCATTCTGAGTGAATTAATTAATTTTCAGCATTACTAACTCCTTCTCAGTGAAAAAGATTATCTAAAGCTGAGGGTTGGGTCACTGGGAGCTTCATGTTAAAATTGCTGATGGTTATAATTGCAGTCCTGGGGGGACTGTCAGCAAATCACTGCTTTTCTTAAATACATGCAATTTTTAATCTTTTTTTTTGTACCTGGATTTGAGAATTGGCTTTTTGAAGTCTTACTGTTAAGTCTTGGCACTGCGCTGTGAGCATTTTAATAAGCTCCCTGCAGCACAGGGCTGCAGGGCTGCTCCCTGTCCTGTGAGCTGACACAGAGACTGGTTTCTGTAGACAGGTCACAGAAGACCAAAAAAGAAATGGCCACAGTGACTCACGACTTAATGACAAGGTGTGTTATCATTGGGCCCTGGCGCCGTCTTTGTGGAGTCTGGCTGATGCTTGGAGTGTCTCCAAGAGGTTATGATGGCATCTTCCAGGAGGACCAGGTTTGGGTGAGAGCATTCCTCTGCTGCCTTGGACCTGCAATGGATTTGTCTGCAGGGAGAGATTTCTCTTCTTTGTGTGACAGCTGTGATAACCTGCACATTTGCTTCCATTATACTGCATTTGGATATAAGGATTAAAAAAACTTAATTCCTCTCCTTGGTGGGAGAAAAGCGTGCTTACATTTGCCTAAAATAAAAAGCTCATCTTCTGTAACTTATCACGGGAGTTATTATGTATTTCTGGCAGTTTGTTTCTGAGCAGAAACGTGTCAACCTGCAGATTCCAGGGGTTAAAATCATAATCCATAAACCCCTTGGAAGAGACCTGAAAGGGAGCAATGTGTCTGTGTTTGGAGTTTCTGGTGTCTAAATTGGTTATGCTGGAAATGGCTGCGAAGTGAAACCATCTGTTCACTGAGGACATGTGTCCCTGACATTAGTTGGGAAAGTGTTGCTCACTTTGTGAGCAGATTGAGCTCTGGGACTTCATTAAGAAATGGTCACATTTTTAATGAGTTTCTAATGCCTTGGTTAATATTAATAATACTTGAAAATGACAGAAATTATATGATGGGGAATAGATGAAATCCACCTTCTTTAGCATGTTTTGCCGGGGGGGACCATTTGTACTGAGATACTTAAATAATCTGAATATGTACAAGATTATGAGTAATCTGAATAAGAAATGTTATGGGGAAAATTAGTTTATATGGGATTCCCAATATGCAATGCATTCAGTCCATCTAGATAGAGTCAAGTCTGAATTCCTGAATGGTCTTGAATGGTAAAATCCAACCTGCTTTACTTCACCTGTAAAGGGTGGTGAGGGCAGCCTTCTTTGTGCAGGGAGGACATGTGAAGGCTGGTGACTGTGAAGGGCTTTGAATAATGTATGTGAGGTCTTGGCTTTAGATGCTTGTTCTTTGGGTTTCCTGTGCTAAAGCAGTTGCAAAGGAAAATTCAAGATGTTTCATAGTTGGCTGGTGGTTTCTTATAATGCCCATGGGGAAAGGCCCAGGTGCAGCCAGCAGCTGGACAGGAACCCAAGGTGCCCAGGTGGACAAGAGGCCAGTGGCCCCTGGGCTGTGGCAGCCAGGGTGTGACACAGCCCCAGGGCAGTGCTGTCCCCTGTGCTGGCACTGCTGGGACACCTGCAGTGCTGGGGACAGCTCTGGGCCCCTCAGGACAAGAGAGACACCGAGGGGCTGGAGCGTGTCCAGGGCAGGGAACGGAGCTGGGAAGGGGCTGGAGCCCCAGGAGAGGCTGAGGGAGCTGGAAAGGGGCTCAGCCTGGAGAAAAGGAGGCTCAGGGGGGACCTTGTGGCTCTGCACAACTCCCTGACAGGAGGGGACAGCCGGGGGGGATTTGGGATCTTATTCCAGGGACCAGGGACAGGAGGAGAGGGAACGGCCTCAGGCTGGGCCAGGGGAAGGTTTAGATTGGACATCAGAAGGAATTTTGTCACAGAAAGGATTGTTGAGCATTGAAACAGGCTGCCCAGGGCATTGGTGGAGTCCCCATCCCTGGAAATAGCACTCAGTGCTCTGGGCTGGGTGACAAAGGGGGATCAGGCACGCGTTGAACTCGATCTTGGAGGTCTTTTCCAACCTAAATGATTCCGTGATTTTGTGAATCTCAGCCTGCCCCTTGAATCGTGGTGGATCATGGTTGTGGACGTGGGACAGGAGGACAGGGCTGGAGTCAGAGCTGAGCTTGTGCATTGTCTGCTCCTTGTTGTGCACAGCTCTGTGTCCCCAAGGCTGAAACTGTCACTCCTTGCCTTCACGGTGCACATTTGCAGCAGGTGAGGGGTCTCTGCATTGCATGGGTTCTCACAGGAACACAGGATCCTTTGTGCAGAGCCAAGATTCCTCCATGGCTGGTGGGAGAGGCCGTGCCCTGGTCAGGATAGCTCCATGTGCCTCCTGGCAAGTAACCACCTTTCCATCTTTTCTAGAATGGCAACAAGGACAGCAACCTTGACATGCTGGGCACAGACATCTGGGCTGCCAACACCTTTGACTCTTTCAGGTAAGCTGATTTTAAAATGCTTTAAGAGAAAGAGGGACTCCTAAGATGGACTGTGCCTTATTTTAGCCCTCGCCAGTGTGTCCATCCTGCTGATACCCAGGCACCAGAGAGTACCCTGGTAGCACTGGCATCACTGCTCCTCCTACCCCCCCATCCCCATTTAGCCTGTAGCACCATGCATAATCTATTTAAAGCATCCTGTGTGCTTTGGAGAGGCCACTGGATGGGTTTGCAGTACAAACACCTGAAACCAGTATCAGTACAATAACTTGTAGTCACCCCAGAGCTGCAAAGGCAAGACTTGAGTCAGCTCTGAGCGGCTCCTCTGGGATTTTACTCTCCCATTAGTTGCAGGTACCATCATGTGTTGGCCTCTTAGCTGCTGGGAAGAACTCTTCAGCTGCTGTCACTGTGTGAGAAAAGCAGTGAAATGTCTTTTCTGTCCACTTTGATGCATAATCTGAGGTGTTGAGTCTCTGGAGCAAACAGGTTCTGCAGGACCAGAGACAATATCATTTAATGGACCTGTTGTGATACTCTCTTGGTACAGAGAGCAAGTATATCTTGCAGGGTGTCTTTTGTATCAAAATTAGAGGTTTAGATTAAGCCACAAGAGCTTAGCATACCTAAAACACAAGGAAAAAAAAAAGAAAAGAAATGCATCAGTGTGGAGGTTGGAGGCTCACATCCACATGTTCTGCAGCATGGGGTGGGGAGTGGTGCTCCCAGAAATGCCAGCTTTCCTTGTCTGCAGGCTCTGATGTGTCCTCTGCTCCTCAGCTCAGTGGTGTTTAATTAGTAGTGGAACTTCCTTTCTCTGTTTTTCCCTGTTTTTCTCTCCTAGTGGTGCAACGTGGGACTTGCAGCCTGAAAAACTAGATTTCACCCAGTTTCACAGAAAGCTGCGAAACACCTCCAAACACCCATTGCCTCACATAGACAGAGAAGGGTGAGTGCTGTGTCTGCAATACTGTGCTCTCCAGGAAGGTCTTTAACTTCTCCCTTGCTCTAGGAGCTCTGGCTTGGTGGCACACCTCAGATAGAGGACATGGGAAGAAGCACTGGACTATTTACAGAGCTTGAGAATATCATGATCAGTCTGTCCAACTCCTCTGTCATCCAGTTCTGGATTGGAGTAGAGTTGTTCAATTTTGCATTGCCTGATAGATCTCAGCATTTAAGTAACTCTGGATCCAAGTCTCCTAGACCCCAATGTTCTAAATATAAGCATCTCTGGATATTGGAGGAAAGATCCTAGCTTAGTGCTGACCTGGTTACAGTACCTGTGAAAGACAGGGCTGTTCTTCCCAGCAGGAGTTCAGAGTGAGAGAGCATCAATGTGTTTCATAAAACTGTGAAATCATTCAACAGCTTCTCTTGGTTGTGACCGCCTCCACAGGCTTCCTTAGTATTTCTGGATTCCTTACTGGTTGTTGGTTGGTCAAACCAAATAAATGTGTGCTGGCACCAAGTGGCTCACCAAGTGTTGCTGAGATGGTTATCACCATTTCCATGCAGGTTCTCTGCAGGTGGAGAAACAATCACTCCCTGCAGCCAGGTGGGAGTCAGTTTTTTCTCCTGTAAAAAATGACAGGATAAGAGGTAAAGGCCTCACATTGCATCAGGGCAGGTGTAGATTGGATGTTAGGAACTGTTTCTTCACTGAAAGGGTCACAGCTGCCCAGGGCAGGGATAGAGACTCCATCCCTGGAGAGATTCAAAAGCCGTGTGGATGTGGCACTTGAGGGCATGGGTCAGTGGTAGCCTTGGTAGTGCCAGGGGAATGCTTGGACTTGGTGGTCTTAGAGGTCTTTTCCAGTCATAACAATTCCATGATTCTATAGGTCAGGCTTTCCTCACGCTATCACTCAAAACATAGAGGAAGATAAAAATTAGAACAGGTCTAAAAGATGCTGATGTTCCATCACTGCCGTGTTGTTTGCAGGGGTGGAATCTTGTCTTGGAGACATTTTTCTGCTGATAATTTGGTGTTGCCAAAGTACTGGCCAGTGCCATATGCCTGGTCTGCACATCTTTTTTAGGAGACAAATTTAGAATTGTTATTAGAACAGTTGACTGGAAACAATTAGAAATATTCAGCCAGGCCAGAAATCCCATACCAGCCCAGGCTCAGCATCTGCAGTAGGCTCCCATACCATAAAGGGACAGGAAGACTCAGACAACCTTTTTTTTCTGCTCTGTAAGTAAGGTATACTGCAGGTTTATAAAGAGCAATTTTCAGAACATTTGAAACAATGTAATACTAAATTTCTAAGGCACTAAGTCTCTTAGTCAAGTTCAATCCCATTTTTTCAGACAAGTTTGAAAAATGAGATGAAGAGGCCCTCTATAAAATAAAATATAATGTGCTTCCCCTGTAAAAGAAGATATAATACGGTTCATGGTTGATGTCACTTGCCAGTTGATTGTGTCAGTGACATCTGCTATGTGCAGGGAGTATGGAACAAGGCTGGTGTTAGGATTTTCCTCTGGTTCCTGCTGTATTGTGAATGCCCACATTACAAATAGGTAGAGGAGGCAGTGTGGAGGTGAGATATTTAATCACTCCTAAATATTACAGCTGTAAAATGGAGTCAGAATTAGTGTATCTGCAGAAACGTTAAGCAGAGGCTAACAGCACAAAACAGTGCCTGTCCCAAAATGCATGCCATGTAAGTAACCTGGCTAGAACAGAGGAAGCACAAAGAAAGACAAAAATGTTCTTATTTTTTTACTTCTAAAGCTGGCTGTGTTGTGCATTCATCAACTCTCTGTGGTGAATCTGTGCCGAGATTCAGCTTGCTGAGCCTCCATGAATCTCCACCTGCTAGCTAGGCATTTTCCCTCTTGCTTGAATGGGAAGCTTTTTATAACAATCTAGCTGTGCAGTGAAAAAAATAATAGGGGGGGAAAAAAGGAGTATGCTGTTCAGTGTGTGTTTTCAACACTAAAAGAACCATTTTATTCCTTAGTCTGATCAGTTGCCCAGGGCTGGCCATGTAGTTGCATCCAGTTGTGTGACCTCAAGTTGCTTTTGGTTGAGTGAAGCATTTTCCTCCAGGAAGACATCTGCTTTTATTGGAAGATGCTGTTTGGTGACATGCTGAATAATCGAAAGTGGAGCTATCAAGAAAAAGTGGGGAACTGTGCTGTGTTTCTGACCTGAATTCATCTTTCATTGGCTTTAATTTCCAGTGCTAGCTCTCACTCTGCTTGTACTCTTCCAGATCAAACATCCTTTTGTAGCTGGTATTTTCTCTTCTTTCCAGGTATCTCCCAAGCACATGTATCACTTGAGTTTTCCAGGTACTCTCAGGAATTTCTCTATTGCCTCTTTGAAATGCGACGGTCGGCGCTGCCTGTGGCCCTGTAGCTGGGGCTCAGCCATGCTGTCTCTAGAGGAAAGCTGCCTTCATCCTCCTAATCCCTGCCTCCTCTTCATCTTCTGCCTTTTTGCCACAGTTCAGCATCGGAAATTCAGCCTGGGAGGACCCCCACCCTTTTCAGATGACCTTTTCCTACAATATATTTGTGTTTCACACCTGCAGCTGGCATCATTTGTCCCCAGATGTGTGACATGATTTTTCTCATCTATATAAATGCTTATATAAAAATATTTTTCAGATGTATGTTTCTGTATGTGTATACCACTATATTTTTACCTTTGTAAGTCAAAGTCAGGATTTAATCTATAATGGAAAGTCAATTGTTGAACACCTTTGAATTCCAATAAATACAGAATCACAAAATGGTTTGGGTTGGAAGGGATCTTCAAGATCACCTAGTCCAACCCCCTGCTATGGGCAGAGACACCTTTTACTTATCCAGGGTCCTCTAGTTGATTAAAGTTAATTAAATTGGTCTGCTTCAACTTGCTGGTTTTTTAGCCTGATACTTCAGCACGTGCCATTTTTCTCCATTTTTTCCTCTCATTTCCTCTAATTCCAAAATCTCTTTTTCTCTGACTTCTAGGCACTGATTTCCTGCTGCTACCAAAGTCTCTATTATATCTTATTTAACAATATCTTGCTTCTAACTGACATAAAATATTTTATCATTCTTGCATAGTAAAAAAATCATCTCTGTTGTTTATGAACATAGAAGGATTATATTTATTGACTGTTTTTTTCTTTTTCTATATCATCACATACTCTTTGCATCCAGCTAGTAATTATCTTTGGATTGGCTTTTTCTTTTCTTGTTCCAAGAAAGTCCTTTAGCTGCCAGTTCTGTGCATGGTGTGTGAGGGCTTGACTTCTCATCCCAATTTCTTTGTCTTTTAAATTGTTTGTTTATGTTTATATCGATTGCTGCTTCCTGTCTGAGGTGTGTGTTTACTGATTTTCTACACCTTTCTCAGCAGGGGAGCTGGAGCTCCTGTGGAGACCAGCAAATGAGCAGTGCTTCAAAGGAAACGTTTCTCATTACTCTTTTTGTGCTCTCATTTCTGCTGTCCAGGTGGGCTATGCTTTCAGTTTTACTTGGTCTGGAAATCGAGTGACCCTGGGCTCGGGACTGCCTTAGGTTTTCTCACTGCTGCTACTACCAAAGTGTTTGCAAGCTGTGGCAGATGGTGCAGGTGGAGAGGACTGAGCAATGCATTTAATTTTGTATTAACAGCTTTACGCCTGCGTGGGAGTGTTTTGGAGGCACAGCACACTTGCTCCAGAGAGAGCCTCTTTGTTTCCATGAGAGACCTTTGCAGTAACAACTGATATTCCCCTTGTGCCGTAATAGAAAATTAACTGTGTCTCCAGCGAGTTTTCACGTGCTTTTTTTTTGTTTTCCTCTTGCCACAGGCTTGGAAAGGGGAAATACGAGGATGGTGACAGCATCAATTTGAACGACATAGAGAAAGTCCTCCCAGTGTGGCAGGTAGGTGATGAGGACATCTGCCCCTGCCACGGTGGGGACCAGCAGCAGCACCTTCCCTGCCATGTGTTCCCTTAGGAAACCCTCCTGAGCAGTGGGAAAGCTGCTGGGCTGTGGTCCTTTGGGGGTTGGGAGAAGGTTTGTGCCTGTGGTTTCAGGTGTCAGTGCTGGGCAAGGGCAGTTACCCCGCAGATTTTGTTGGGAGGTGATATACTGAGGGCAGTATGTACCTATATCTGTATATATGTGGATGTACACAGGGCTCATATGTTGAAGAAAAGGAGATTCTGAAAAACATCAACCCCTCCTGACAGCTCCAAAATAAATTGCTGTCAGGAAGCCAGCTGCGCCTGTGTGCTGACCCAGGTATTGCCCCTTTGGGGCGGTGCCCATGTTTATATGCAGTGGTAATCCACATGAGTGTTTTCTCCAGCCTGTTCTTTCCCCAGATCTCTCTTCACAGTTTTGGCAGTTCTGGTTAAATCACCTCTGATGTGTGGATATTGGGGAATAGCAGGATGAGACCCCACAGTTCAGAAGTCAGGCTGAATAAGTCAATTTGTCAGCATCATAGAGTTTTCTATTTTACAGAGCACTAGTCCTCAAAGGAACTGAGTTCCCTGAGCTAGGCAAGTTTCAGAGGATGCTCAAAGAAGCGTCTTGCCTCCAGAGGCAAGGTTGAAAACATCTCATGTGCTGTGTTAGTGTTACTCTTTTCAATGCTGAGCCAAGAGCTCGCTGGGTTTCTTGCTTATGCGTCACGCAGGGAAAAGCTTTGCTCATCCTGCAGACCATGTGACAATCTGCCTTACTGTTTCTTTTGGGTGAGTTATTTGGCACTGAATACATGAAGGAGTGGAGAAGGGCAGCTGACTTTGGCAGGGAGAACCACTGCCTGCAGCTGCTTCCTGCTCAGTCTCTTCCATGTTTGGTATGTCTGGACTTTAGGTCACAGGGAAAAAAACATCAGGTTCAGCTGATACAAATCCCATTAATTCTGCAAAATAAGGTTAGTTTCCCTGAGGAGTAATTGGAAATGAAGAATCAAACCATCTTTGGTGCGAAGAGCTGATTACCTTCAAGAGGATTTTAATCAACAGCTGCTAAATAAGCCAGGTCCTCCTGGTCTGGTTATCATTTCATCATGTCCTAAGAGTGCATTGAATACAATGAATTAATTCCAATATATACATTAATATCTGGTTTAATTGTTAGTGTGACATCTCTAAATTGGAAGACCTAGTGGAAATGCTGGATTTGATGTTTTGTTTGTGCCTCAGGGCAGACTCGTGCAGTGCTGCATTAATTTGCTTACCTTGGCATGTACAGCCAGTCCTATGTGTCTGTGGGAGCTAGGACCCAAGTGGCTCTGGGTGAGGGTTTATCTTGTTCAACATGGACAAGTGAAATACTTGCAGACAGCTGGTTTAATCCTGACATATCATTGTTAACTGGATTTGAATGCAACTGTGCAATGCTGACAGTGATTTTACTGCTCTATATCCCTTGTTTTAAATGGCTTTGTGGAGCAGTGAGGAGGGGGCATAAGGGAAGGTATTCCATTATATGAGCCTGTGAAAGGAAAATCCTTCACTCCGTGGGGTTGTCCCATGCTGTTATGTTCGTGTTGTATCCTGAAGATGAGGCTTTTCAGGTTGATGATATATAAACTCCTGTGTTTGAGAGCTCACGGGTTGCTCACAGCAGGCGTGCACAGATGGAGGGGCCAATCTGAGCATCCTCTAGCCCCGCTGGGGTAATCTGAGCATCCTCCAATGTGACTGAACCTGTCCACGCATCCTCCAGCACAGCTGGGGTGGTCCTAGCCTCCTCCAGCAGGACTCAAATGGAAGTGTTTAGGTGCTGAGTGTTCTTCAGCAGCCATAGAAAGGTTAAAAGCTCCACATTTGAGACAGTTACGGAGTCTTGCGTGCAGGCTGCTTGGAGATTGTGTGCCTTTGGTGTTAAGGTGTGTTAGACAAAGGACATGGATCTAGAACTAATCTCCAGTGTGAACATCAGGTCAGTATGGGTATCTACGGAGAGATGCAGAGATGTCCCTAATTAAGCAGAATATTTTGGTTGTCTGTGGGTTGAGCAGACTGCTCTGGATATCTGGGTGTTAATATCCCTATACATTAATTTTTCTGCTGGAATCTATCAATAGTATTTTAACAAAATATTGCAAGGAAGCCTATGACTACCTGGCAATTAAAAGGCGGAAAAATAAACAGAACAAGACAAGCCCAAGCCACCTTTCCCCAGATCCTGTTCTTTTGTTTGGAATTCGTGCATCCCAGTCCTTGGGGATGCTCTCACTGCACGGTGTGCTCTGCCATCTCGTGGACATGCACAGGCTTTACAATTCCTTCACCACAACCCATAATTTGAAGCTTTGTCTTGCCCGTCCTTTCAAAATCCATCTGAGGTGCTTGTTTTTTCTGGTGAATATGTTTTTATTTTTGAAAGATTCATGGCTAGGAGCTCATGAGGTCATTGCCTTGGCTCAACGAATGAGCCATAACTTTTCATCTCTCCTTACTCATAAGTGTCTGCAGTAGGATTTGGGCACTAATTTACCAAAGTGCTGCCAAAAATTACTGTTTTGAAGGTAAGTGTTCTACATTCATACGATCTGCCTTTACTGCACACCAGGGAGCATCTTCTGCATAGGGAGGTACAGGAAGATTCTTTATTATCCTCTCCATTTTCACATCAGCTGTTTTGTTGAAGGAGACCACATAACCACCTTGGCGTCATGAAGACGTCACAGGGAGGGCTGAGTCAGTGCCTTTTGCTTTTGCTCCCTTTGCCAAACACTTGGGAAGTCTTTCAGGCTTGGATGCATCACATCCAAGTACTCTGGTCCCAGATTTAGTCTTCAGAGTCCTTGGCAAGCGAGCCCTTGGCAAAATCTACACTTAGCAGAGAAAATAACCCAAGAGGTCATGTTCTGCAAGATCACAGGATCATGGAATGGCTTGGGTTGGAAGGGACGTTAAGGCTTATCCCCTTCCAACCCCCTGCCATGAGCAGGGACACCTTCCACCTCCCAGGTTGCTCCAAGCCCCATCCAACCTGGCCTTGGACACTGCCAGGGATCCAGGGGCAGCCACAGCTGCTCTGGGCAAGATCCACCCACTTCTTCCTGTGGAACTGCTGAAATTCACAAAGGACACAGGAGGCCGCATGTCACAGGGGTGTGCTGTGAATGCTGCTAGACACAAGCTGAGAGTTTTGGGACATGTCCCAAGTGGTTTCTGGACTTGTGTATTGCAGAGTTTGCTGGACTCATGCCTTTGGGATGGCTTGCCCTCCTTCAAATGCTGGGAATGTGCCTTCACTGCCCAGCTGCTCCTTGTCTTGTGTTTTAGAAGGTAGAAATGTGGCACTTCTGAAAGATATATTGGGCTTTATTGTTGTAGTGAGATAAACTTGGAAGATGGCATTGATATCATTTGGTTTGGCATCTTACTGCCTTCAGCTCATCTCCTTCCGTTTCCTTACTGATTCTTGACCCTTTTTGTCATATGCTTGCAGTTACAATAAACTGCTTGTTTCTCTTCTGGCTGCAGTCGTCATCCAGCTTCCTTGTTGGAAGAGAAACAAGGGAGTAGCTCCTTAGGAGAAAGGCAGACTCTCTGAGTTATTCACATTTCTCTTAGCACCACTGTGTTCCTGATTTTGTCCAAACAGGATTAGAAGCACCAGGATTCCTGATCCTGTTTGTAGTTCATCCAGTTTGTTGTTCAGGTGCTTAGGCAATTAGATTCGTTATTTAAACTCTTTTCTTTTTTGCACATGCCTGTGTTTGAAAGCAAAGGCAATCAAGCTGCAGGTTCTTCTTTTAGCCTTGATGTTAAACTGCTTTTCTCCTGGTGCTGGAAAACCACTTGAATTGAGGGACCCACAGGCAGCTCTGCCCATTTTTCTTGGAGCCCCTTCTCACTGACAAGTATTTTCAAGTCGGACCTTACAGTTCAGTGTGGAGTTCATGTGAGTAAAGGTGGGACGTGTGCACGGGCTGGTCCCTTGGGGTTTCTGCCCCAGTGGGACACACTGGGACATGGTTTATGGCACTCAGTGTAGAGGTCTGTGAAGGGCTGGATGATTCCCATCAGAGGGACCCATGTCCTTTCCCTGTCAGCTCTGTAAGGTGCAGAGATGGACTAGTTCATATGTGGATTTGGCCAGATATGGAAGATATCTCCCTAAAGAGAGATAAGCCACCAACCCAAGTGTCCAGGGGGAGAGGATAGATGATAGGCAAGCAACCCCTTTGCTGTCACTCTGCAGGCAAGGAGGGGAGATTGGTGTCCAGCACTGGTGTGAGGGCTTGTTGCTGGATCCTGCAGATCACTGATCCTGCCAGGGAGGTGGTAGCAGGAGAACAGGTCTCTTTGGAGCTCACAGACAGGTCATTGTGGTGTGGTTTTACTTACTGTCACCACACGGAGCTGTCACCTCGCCACCTCCTCTCTTGCCTGCTCTTTCTACACGGTAAGGCTTGGCAGTTCTCATTATACCCAGCACATTAAGCAACCCAGTTCCTCTTTCATAGCCTTGGCCATAGTAATGTGGCCCTCTCCTAGCAGGCTATTCTGTGCTGGTGGATCTGGGGTGGGCTGAGCCCTCTGCCTGGCATCCCCTCCCACTGGGAGTGGCCTGGTCGATGTGGTGTGTGTCCCTCGTGCTCTTTGTCCCTGCTGTCACTGCCTGGTGTCCTGTATGTGTCCATCACTTATGAAAAGGTTGGGGTGCCTCCCTAGGAGCCCCAAAAAGGGGGGATTACTTCTTCCTGCCCTCACTTCCTGCTGGAGTCTGCCCAGGGTGTGTGGGCACAGCACTGCCTTCAGGGAAGGTTTCTTGCCTGACAAGCCCATATCCCAAGGGTCTTTCCAATACAGTAACAGCTAAAACCACTGTGGAAAGTCCCTGTCAAAGAGCCAAGACTTACTTGAATATAGGTCACAACATATTGGGAGTCAGAGCTCTGCTCCTGAGTAAAAAGCCTTTGGTTTTCCATGGCTTCCCGTGAGACACAGGCTTTCTGTGGCCCTTTTCTTGTTGCATTTAACCCAACTGACAGTGACCATCACCTGAGGCAGAGAGGGCAAACTGCTGTGGTCACCTGTAGCCCCTCCAGCATCACTCCCATGCCAGAGTTAAGGCCACCATTGCCAGGGAAGGAGGATGAGGCCATGGAGAGCTCCAGGGCACTGGAGAGGTCTGGACCAAGACTGTCATGTCCCCTGCAGGTCATCACCTCGTAGTTCCCACGGGCCTGGGCTCTGGTGGCAGTTCTCATTAGCACAGTCCCTATGATACCTGAAGGTTATAATTCCTGAGGGTTTTATTTTTATCAGATGTGCAGGAAAGGGAAGATCTTCAAGTGGGTTTTTCAGATTATGATGGCTTTTCATACCACAGAATCAGTGAAATGTTGAAGTTGGAAAAGACCCATAAGATCACTGAGTCTAACCATTCCCCCAGCACTGCCAAGGCCACCACTAACCCGTATTCTCAAGTGCCACATCCACATGGCATTTAACTCCCTCCAGTGATGGGAATTCCACTACTCCCCTGAGCAGCCTTTGCCGGGGTCTGACAGCCTTTTCCATTAAGAAATTTTTCCTAATATCCAGTTTCCTAATACCGTATGGTAGCCTTATTCAGTGCATAAACGAAACATTGGGGAAATGGTCAGGAACTTGGATGTTTCCATTATTATTTCATTTTTATCATTATTATTTTTCTCATTATTATCATTATCATTATCATTATCATTGTTACAATTGTTTATCATTATCATTATTGCAATTGTTATTGTTGTTATCATTATTGTGGTTATTGTTGTTGTTATTATTATCATTATTATGGCTCAGAGTGGGTTTCTGATTGTGGAAAGTGAGATGGGCTCTCCCTTCTCAGGGCTGCTGTTACTCTTCTGGCTGTCAGGCAGACATTGCAATGCTGACTTATAATTCCTGGGCATGTCGTCCCAAGCCCCTCACTACAAAACAGGATCTCTGTGCTCTGTGGTGGGCACAGATATCCTGTATTGTAGTGGCTCCTGGTGCTGCTACAGGTCAGCTGGTCAGAATTAGGGCCAGGCTGCTTGTGCTTGCCAGGCTAGGAGGCATTGGGATGTTCTCACACCCCGGTTGATTGACTGGTTTGGGTTTGGGATGAGCAGGGAGGGAAGGTGGAAGGGACAAGGGTGGTTTATGCTGCATCTCTGAAGCTTGGTAGTGTTTGGTGGCCGAGGGGACAGGGCTGGTGGCAGAGGGGAGCCTTGCAGCACTAGAGGGCACTGCGGCCTCGCTGCATGGCCCTGGAACACTGCTCTGGGCAGAGGAAATTAGGCTTTTCCAAAGGCTTTTTCCAAGCAGAAGCCCCGCTCTGCAGTGTCTCTCACCCTCCTGTGCCAGCTCATGCTGTTCTCCATTCAGATGTGTGCACCTCAGGCTCAGAGTGTGTGTCCAGTGTGGGGAAACCTGCAGGTGTTTCTCTGTACCTGGGGCTGCATTTTGGCTCTGAGCAGAGTGAGGTTAAAACTGAAGGTGTCTGCGACCCCTCAGTTACCAAAGCCTTGAGGGGGGATAGTTCTTAGGGTTTAGACATGTCCCATCTCACAACTCTCGAAATCCCACCTTTGCACACACAGTCTTCAATCCATGTGTCTCCCATGGGATGCCCCAGCAGGGCTCAGTCTGTCACAATGCTCCTAGCACCAGAGACGTTCCAGGTGTGCTGAGGGGTTCTCCCTTTCTCTGGAGGTGCTGCTGCCCTATCAGGGGTAACATGTTCTCCTGAACACCCACATTTGCACCTGTCCCTGTCTCCCACCTACTTGGTTGTACCTACCCCAAGGTAAGGACGTGCCAGCCTCAGGAGGAGGGAGATAGGCACCATGGGTTGCCCACTGCTGGACCATCTCTGTTCCTTAGACCCCAGTTTGCCAGCCACTGGTTTGTACCACAAAATAAGATTACAAAATAAGATTAATAATGGGACGTGCATGGCTTTGAAGATTTTCCTCAGGCTGAGATGATGGAGGAGTGAACACAAAGAGATGTTGGGACTAGGCTAGGCTTACCAATAGGAAGTGGTGGGTTTTGGGTTCATGACCAGGAACCACAAAGAAATAGGAGTATGGGAGAGCTCTTCTTGGGAAGATGATGAAGAAAGAAGCTCTGTTTTACTTTTAGAGAGTCCACAAGTAGTTTGAGTCCTGTGAACTGCAGTTTTCTGGGGAATTAACTGGTTTGGGCAAAGGGAATTGTGCTGGGGTATAAATAACAGCTCAATAGGCATTTCAGGCTCAAAAATGTCACCACATTATGCTCTGGCTTAAACACACCAGGGAGCTACTTGGATTTTTCCCAGCTTTACAGCTGACTTCTCTTTCAGGAAGGTTT
Organism: Sturnus vulgaris; assembly: GCF_052056855.1. Classification (NCBI taxonomy): domain Eukaryota; kingdom Metazoa; phylum Chordata; class Aves; order Passeriformes; family Sturnidae; genus Sturnus; species Sturnus vulgaris. The sequence goes on from NC_142283.1 coordinate 80,592,017, forward strand.
GCTTTTATGCAGCTATATAATATCCAAAGCAAACCTGTTTTGGTTTTTCCCAGTCATTTCTATAGACTCCAAAACACACCCCTTAAATCCTGCCTGAATTTTAACTTCTCAATAATGTTACATTTTCTTCTCCCTTTTTTCCTCAGGGGATTCATTAGAAAACTGAGAGGGTTTTTGCTACACTCCCTTGAATTTACTGAATATTTTTCTGCAACGTAGAAGTAATGTGGAGGAATGATTAAATTTTTAAAATGTTATTAAAAGTAGCCAGGAAAAAAAAAATCCAGATTTCTAAAGATCCCAAGTCAAAACTCAATTTTGCTTTGGTCAAGCAGCTATTTCTGCTGGCTTGGCTATTTCCACATCCTAATCCCCTTCCCTGCTCTCTGTAAAAGAGATGAATTTTTAATAAAATGAAGGGAAGGAAGGAATTTTCTCTCTCAAAAAAAAATAAAAGTAGGCATACCACAGGACCAGAGAAGGGAGACGTGCATACATCCCCGTTGTCAGAGGGACCTGGAGAGCCTACAAACACCTCGCTCTCTAAAAATCCTGCTAATGGGGGATGTCCTCGTCCCTAGTCCGACAAAATAGGAGGTTAATGTTTCCTGCCACATTTATAAATTTTTTCTTAACCAGAAGATGCTCCCCCACCCTTTTCTGTTGCCTTTCCTCTGATGTTGTGGGAATAGAAAGCAATACAATAAATGAGACCAGAAGTTCTTAAAATGCGAATTTCCTGCCCGGAGGCAGCAGGTAAGTGAATCCCATTCAGCTTGGAGAGATGTATATATAGCTATGGGTGTAAATATAGGTATTTAGTGGCAGGGTAAGTGTTTATTGCAATGCAGGGTGGTTTGGTCAAAGATTGTCATTTAAGTGGGAAATTTATTGCTGCACACGACGCCTGGATGTCTCTTCCACAGGGAAAATAAAGACTGTTTAGGAAGGGATTAAATGATGTCCTCGCTGTGGTAGCAGACCAGTAACCCAGAGGTCCTTTTAGTCCTACATTTGTATTGTCCCTCATTTTGTGACTTTAAAAGTGCTTTTGGTGGTTGTTTTTTTTCAAGATCATGAAATGGTTTGGGTTGGAAGGGACCTTAAAAGTGTTCCAACTCGTCTGCTATGGGCAGGGACAACTTCCACTAGATCAGTTTGCTCAGAGACCCATCCAGTTTGGCCTTGGGATACTTCAGGGATACTCCATTAACTTCTCTGCTGGCTTTGGAAATGGCTCAAATGTACACATGCTGTCATGGTCAGTGAAAGAAAACTGTGGCCTCCCCAGAATGCCTTTACTAGATGGTGGGCTTGAGTGATTTAATCTGGGATAAAAGGAATAGCGAGCGGAATGTGGTCTCCACACCTTTGGCCACATGACGCTGCCCCTGTGTCCTTTTCTCCCAGAGTTATTCCTCTTTATCCTTCTCCTGTTCCTTCTGTTGTGGAGAAATTCTTCATTGTTGACTTGCTTTCTTTTTTTTTTTTTTTTAATAATTCTTGTAATGTATGAGCAGAGAAACCACTGGAGAATGATAAAGCTTCATTTCTTCCTGCTTTTGTGACCCACTTCATTATTTTGTTTCTCATTGTATATTCTTCTGAGGCGCCCTGTCCAAACGGAAAGAAAATATGTGTGGTTATAGGAGCTGTTTGTTTCCCTTTGGCTGGGAAAAATAAGACCACTTGGCTGGGCAAAATAAGCAGGTATCACAGAAGATAAGGATTGCTTCTGCTGCTTAGTTCTGGGGAAGGGACTGCTGATATTTGCTCCATCGTGCATCTGTAAGCAACATTATTTCCTAAAGCTTGTGGGCTGTGCCTTCAGCTGGCCAGCATTCCTCTTGCACAAACAAAATATAAAAATACATATTCCTTAAGTTTGGGTTGCTGCACATTTTCTAGATGAGAATGAGAAGTTTGGGGGTCATTAGTTACAAGTACGCAGTTTGGAGGAGCAGCAGGAGAGATGAGACACTCTCTCTTGTTGTTCCATTATTGTTCCACAACAATAATCCAGACTAAAGGCAGTTTTAAAGACTCAAGTGTGGAACACGATGTGCCCATGCAATTCAAAAGAAAATATGAGTTCAGGATGATCTTCAGGTTTCCAGCCTGATGGTATCATCCCACTGCTGCTGCCGGACACCCTGGACACACCACAGAATGCCAACAGTGGCTGCTCTGCTCCGGCCATTGGGCCTGTAGCTAGTGAAAATTTGGTTTTCCAAAGTTTTCTTCTTGTTTGGGTTGTTCCCATCCCTCTTGCCCATGGAGCTTGTTCAGCCCTGCATCTAGGATCTTACAGCTGCTTGAAGGGAGAGTGTTGCAGGGGAGAGTCACCTGTTCTCCCAGGTAAGGAGTAACAGGACAAGAGGGGAAACAGCACCAAGGGAGGTTTAGCTGGATATTAGGCAAAAAATTTCTTCATTGAAAGGGTTGTTAAACATAGAGATGGGTTGACCAGTGCAGTGGTAGAAATCCTCCCATCCCTGGGAGGATTTAAAAGCTATGTGGTTGTGGCACTTGTGGCCATGGGTTAGTGGTGGCCTGGGCAGTGCTGAGGAAATGGTTTGGCTTGATGATCTTAGAGGTCTTTTCCAGCCTTAATGATTCTGTAAGTGAATGAGTCTGTCTCTGGTGTAGACAGTGCTGGGAGTTATCAGTTATGAAGAAGCTTCAGGATTGCCTGTGATTGTAACAACCCACTCAGCCTGAAGGTGATGGAGAACCAGGGGACTAGGCAGCTGGCTCTGAATGGTGGCTGGTGTCCTAGGTGCAACCAACATGCTAAAAAATCATCTCCTTGCATGCAGATTTTGATCTGGAAGCTTGATGGTGTGTTTTGGTACCTGGCTTGTTGTGATAAGGTTTCCACTTGTGCTTTATTTTGCTGTCAGAGCAAAGCCAGCCGCCGTGTGCCTCAAGGCTTCAGGAGGCAGTGCAGTCCCTGCACTCCCTGAGCCAGCAGTGTCTCAGCACAGCAGGTCACCACCCCAATAAGCACAAAGGCAAGGAGTCAGGCTCACACTGAAATGGTATTTCAGCCAGAAGGAGCAAAAGGGGTAAAAAAGTGCCCTGACCATCAGTATGTGAGTGGCCACCTTCGTGTCGTGCCATCACAATATCGGTTTTCTGTTTTATTTTTTTTTATGGTTGGCTTAACAATTAAAAGGCTACACTGCGCTTTGGTTTTTCCAGTCTGCTGCATCGTGTGACCCCAGTGACTCTGAGCTAAGCCTCGTTATATAATGGCGGGGTGTTTTTTTGGAAAACCTCCATTTAATCCTTTCGGAGCAGAATTTGCTGTTTTTGTTTTCTTTCATATCGTCGTCTTGTTTCCCTCCTCCGCCTACCCCTTCCCCAGCGGGCGCACGCTGGAGGCGTCAGTCTGGGACCAAGGTCCTTTCTTCCCTTCTTTTTTTCCTTTTTTTCTTTTTTTTTTTTTTTTTTCAAATCTGCAGAGAAAGGAAAAAAAAAAGTTTATTTTCGTTTGCTTGGGTTACAGCGCCTTTCCCCACTGTCGGGGGGAAGGACTACGTGATGTGCAGCAGGTATTTTGTGAATGGAGCACAACCCTGTGACTCCCCGTTGCTTGACCGAAGGGGGAGGCAGGGGAAGGAGAAAGAAAAAAAAAAATAATAAAAACCACCACCCAGTGACTCCATCTGACTCGTTTTGGCTGGAAAACTTTTTCAGCGCCGTGGTTCTTAAGCCAGGAGGAAGCTTTCTTCTGGCCCAAGAACAATAAAGGGGTCAGCAGCCTGATCCTCCCTCCTACACCCTCTTCCTTCCATTGTGAGGGGTCTGTGCAAATATCCCAGGCTGCTTCTGCTGGGGCCTGAGGGACCTGAGCCGCACATGTGACATTAAAGAGAGACTCCGCGAACTCAGTAATCCTGCGAAAAGGAAAAAAAAGAAGAAAGAGAAAACAAAATGAAGTCTCAGAGGAGCTCTATTTCTGGTGTAGTGTTACGCCTGGAGAAGTTACCAATGGGTGTTTCTCATGATGGGGGGAAATCCGTCCCCTTGCGCTGCCTAAGTGCTCCTTCACGATGCCACAGCAGCATCTTACCCACTTATTCAACAAGTGGCCAAATGCACACCCTGGGAAGGTGAACCCTCATGTCCCACCAGCCCTGCAGCTCCTCCATTTCTTGCCTCATCCAAGAGAGGGAATTTCTGCTGCTCCCATAGTGCAGGTGCAAGGCCTGTGTGCTGCAGGTGTGCCGTCTCCAGCAAGGATGGGGTTGAAGGAGGCCCAGCTGCTTGACATGTTGTGCTTGTTCTAGGGATTCACCACTACCTGGCAGCGCTCAGTTTGTCAAGCCAGCACTTTTAATGACTTACTTCTCAGATGTATATGTCTGAGCCAGCAATCCCGAGGGTAAAAGGTCTTCAAGAGGTGCTGTGGGACCAGGGCAAATGTGCCCACCAATCCTGTCTGTCATGAAGGCCACCTGCATCTCCCCAGGAAGGAGTTCGTACACTGGTCAGAGGGCTGCTGTGGTTTCTGTGATACTTCTCATGAATCCAGAGCAGTCACAAAACTTGCAGTCCACCCTAGGTTCTGCCACCACGAGTGGTGATTCTCTTTTCAGGTGCTATCTGCCAGGCTAGATGATATCTCCTCCCAAAGGAGAAGGTGGGACCTGTGGCCTTCTATTAGAAGTCAAGTTCAACGCAGGAAGCCACATCATACACCGAAAACCTGATGCATTTGCCAGAGGGAGAGCGTGTCATGCTCATCAAGTTGTAGGAACCCACCTTTTTTTTTTTTCCTTTTTTTTTTTCTTTTTTTATTTTGGACACAATTAACCACCTAACGGCGTGTGTGACCTCGTCGCGGCTCGCTGGCCCTTGGCACCGCGCGGTTGGCGGTGCCGATCTCGCCGTAAGGCAGTTCCTGCCGTTATTATCTCCTCGCCGTGTCGATAACGCTCCGCTGGCCATGGCCAGGATTTCCTCGCACTACAGAGCTTTCCTGAGGATCAGCCCTGCGAGCGGCGGAGGAAGCGGCCGCTGCGAGATTGCTCCTGGCTGCCGAGAGCGCGGTGGCCGACTTCAAACGTACGTGCGACCTGACATGATCCGAGGAGCGCCGCGCCGGCTCCTCTCTCCCCTCGTCAGGGCGGGCAGGCGGGTGGAAACTCCTCTTCTCCTGCAAGTGCTCCGAGAGCTGAAGCGAGACCAAACATGGTTATGAAACCTTGTCAGAAGTGGGGGAAGAGTTGTCCCTCGTCTTGCCTGGAATTCTGAGGGAATGGCGAGAACACTCGCAGCCCGGGTGGAGTTCAGGGTCTCGCCCTCACCCCTCTTGCAGTGCCACGGTGTTGGGACTACACGTGCTACACACTTCCCTTTGGCTGAAAGGAAAACCAGTTGTAGTTCCATTTTTAAGTCCTTAGGTAAACAGATTTGTTATTTAAACTCTTCTTTTTTTATAAATGCCCATGTTCAAAGGTAGAAGCAAGAAAGATTGCAAGTTCTTCTTCCAGCCTTTTCTCCTTGTGCTAGAGCAGTACTCTGATCTCTGCGTAAAGAGTCTAGCTCCAGGATTTCGGTGGTGCTTCCAAGTATAAGTGATAATTATACTGGCTTTGTTGATCTTGGTGGAGGGCAGGTGAATTGTGGCAGAATTCCAAGATACATCTCCTTTGCTTTATATTCAAGAGAACCAGTGCCCAGCTGCCCATGGCCAGCGAGGCCACAAAATTAGAGTTAAAGTAGCTCCGAGGGTTGCAAGTGTACCTAAGGCTGGGAACCTGCTGAGTTAAAGGCAGAGTTCTGGGACTACTTGACCATCCTGACATTCCTGTCTGGAGGAGAAGAAAACTGCCTTGTTTGGCTTCTACTGGGTGCATCTTTTCCTGGCATGATTTGCATGCAAGGCAGAACTTGAATTTATTCTGCAAGTCCTCAGCTTCTGAGAGTTGTTGGTTCAAGAAGGGCAAGGCTGTAGTGCAGCAGCTGGTGGCTGTGCTCTTCTGGGAGATCTAAGATAATTTTCCTGACAGGAGGTTGGATTAAAAGACAAGGTGTTTAGGCAGCAGAGAAGTCTTTTTGTGTGTGAAAATTAATGATTTAGTGGTCACCTAGAGTGATTTACAGTTTGGATGGAGGAATCCAGGCAGCTTTCACATGCATCTTGCTTATCCAAAGACACTTGTTTATTTGGTGTCTTTGCTGTGTTTAGCACAGGTAAATCAAAAGTTAAAGCTCTGGGGGGAAGGACTGACTGTTCAGGAGCAGAGTAATGCAGCAGAGCATGGTTAGAAGTGAATTATAAGGGGACAGGTAAGGAATGAGAGTGGGACTCCATGATGGTCCGTTAGTCCATGGTCAAGTCCAGGCAAATTGGTGCTCCTTGATGAGAGCAGTCCTGTTTCTGAAGAAATCCGCAGAAAATCTGCATCTTCTCTGTCCAGGTTTCTAATCTTTTGCTTTTCTGTTCTGTCGAAGACTTGCCTGTGATGCCTGTTTGGAGTAGCTACCTGTTTGCCAAGAGGGTTTTCACTCTGCCAGACCTGTCCACCTACCCACAGCCACCCAGGTCCTACCATGGAAACAAAGTTTAAAAGCTCATATGAAAGGTCGTTGAATGGCAAAACATACCCCAGTCCTGCAAGTGACCTTTGGAAGCTATTTGGCACCTTGAAAGATTCCCCATTGGATGCTGCAGTATGCTCTGGGGTGGTTTCATGGGTTTTGTGTTGCCACATCTCTCTTCTTCCACTTCATGGTTACCAAATAGCTTTCCAGATCTTAACTTGTGCAGAAAGACACATCCAGGGGACAGGTTCAGGGAGCATCCTGCCCTAGAAGGTGAGGGCTGAGGTAGCTGGAAGTTTCTGCTGGAGCTTTAAGGAGTCTCCCTGTGCTGGGAGCTGTGTACAGTAGGAACAGTCATCAGCCTCATCTTACGTGCGCCTCGTCTCACTGGTTAGGATCGCTTCCCCCGTGGAAACCATCAAGAATTTCCGTTATTTCCTTTCCTGAGGCTTTGTTTGGGTGGGGATTTCTGGAAGGTATTTCACAGGCAGGTATAATTAAAGAAAGACATGCTTGCCTGGAGGCTTGACAAGGTTTCTTTAAAGCCAGGCCTTTAGTTTAGCATAGTGGCAAAACAGAAACCGTTTGTTCCCTGGTCCAGTGGAGGGGAGGTTGGAAAAAGGGGGAGCTAATCAGCTGGGAATCATCCCAGTTAAATGCTGCACACCAGGGTTAAGGCCCTTATCCAGAAAATCCTTGAAATATGTGCTTAATTTTAAGTCCCTCTGACTTCAATCTGTTTACTCTTGTGCTTAAGTTTAAGCATGTGCCTAAGTGCTCGGCTGGCTGCTGGCCAAGGCAAATAGTAGACTTAGGAGCAGAATCGCATAAAGTAAGTGCTTTGCTGGACTGAAGTTCCATGAGACAGCGGGTTCTGTGCAGGTCTGGGATGCTGGAAGGGGACAGTACTGCGTATCCCAGCTCCATTCAGGTATTCCTTTTTTGGTACCACAGACCTGAGGCTGTGCTCACCTTGCTGGGAGCATCCAAACAGTGCGGTCTCTAAAGGGGTACCTGAACTTCAGCATCTATTTCTCTGTTCTGAAGGCATCATCCTCACCTGGAGCCTTCTGTATATCATCAACACAGTGTTGGAAAAGTACATAATTTATTTCCTCTCACTTGAGAGAAAGGAGCATGTTAGTGGAGGAAAATATTCTTGATTTTATCATCAAAGAAGGAAGGAGAGCAGATTCTATGACCTGACTAATAAATCTTCATAGGAATTTGTGTGGCTGCATTAACACAACAAAAAGGACTCCTGTATTAGCACAAGCTTTTATAATGGCCTTATCTTCTTCTTTCCTGTTCCAAGCTAATTCCTGAAAGCCTTCTTCTAATCCCCCGTTTTGCTCATCCAGCCTGGACTTCTTAGAATGGCAATGGGGCTTTTTTCTTCAGTTTTAATCTACAAATGACAGCACTTAAAGCTAATAACTGTAGCCATGGCACGCACAAAAATGAAAAACCTCTATCAAGAAAACAAGATTGTTTTTTGAAAACACCACTACCAGGGGTTAAGGGAAATCTGCAGCTGGAACAAATACAGCACTCGTCTAACTTCCTCAATAACTCTGCTGGGGGAGTGGGCAGTTGCCAGACTGAGGAAGCGTGGTTAGCCATCGAGTCTTTGAATGCAGCTCCGTTTCCCCCTCAAACCCATGGAATTTATATTAACCTCCAGCTTTTCTTAGCTGGTGGGAATTTTTTTCTTTTTTAATTTGCTTGAGTAAGAGCCTCACTTTTGTTGCTTTGGTTCACAGGAGGAGCAGAGGAGATGGTTCTGCTCCTCGCACCATGCTCTTGCTGGCAGAAGGCCAGGGATGTTAAATGAATAATTTCTGGCAGTGATAAGTAGAGAAAGGTTGAGGCTGCCAAGAACAGAGTCACAGATGTCTGATAACTTGATTTTGGGAAGGGCAGGCCTGAGAGATCCTAGCTCACAGGGTTGTCTCCAATCCCAGCAGAGATCAAGGCAGGAGAAAGGACCCCATGTGCCTTTAGCATCTTGTGCATGGGTGTATATGAAGCAGGCAAAGAGCAATATCACAGAATCATACAATGGCTTGGGTTGGAATACACACTGTCTCATTCCAACCTCCTGCCATGGACAGGCATACCTTCCACTAGCCCATCTTGCTCCAAGCCCTGTCCAACCTGGCCTAGAACACTTCAGGGATGGGGCAGCCATAGCTTCTCTGGGTTACCTGTGCCAGGGCCTCACCACCCTCACAAAGAAATCCTTCCTAATATCTTACCTAAATCCACCCTTCTTCAGCTACGTGTGAATGCCAGTCAGGATGCCTAACCACTTTCAGTGAGATACTTATCTACCTGATTTAAGACCATGGGAGATCTCCTCAGATGAGCATGGAGCGTAGCTTGGGAGACCTTGTTTTGCATCCTTCTGTGCTTCTGTGGTCCCTCTGTGATTTCAGAGCCACTTTGAAGGCAGAGCGTCTATAGAATGTTTGTAGGTGTGGTGCTGGTGGTGGTGGGCAGGAGTCCTGAACAGAGAAGCGAGCTGGCTGAATGGACATGTGCTGGTTGCCAAAATTGCCATCTTTCTAGGGGCAGTTTGATGGCTTCTTCTGACTTTGTAATCACTAAGTGCATCTGCAGTTTTCCTGTCATGCTGCGTTCTGCTCATTGCCCATTCCAGTTTTGGTGGCCATTATCTCAGACTCTTTCCAGCTTCTGGAGCTGAGCCCATCACAGGCCCAATTCTGCCAGCTACAAAGACATCAAGGAGATTAGAGAGCAGCTGAAAAAACTGTAGTGGTGAGGGGTAACATGACCCAAGACATCCCAATAAGCAATGTCTTTGGTGTTGGTCACTTGACATATGAAAATGTATCCAGGAGTTGTGGTTTCTCGAATTTTGGTGCTGATTCTTGTTGAATCCTAGAATGGTTTAGGTTGGGAAAAACTTGTAAGATCATCGAGTCCAACCATTCCCCCAGCACAGCCAAGGCCACCACTGGCCCATGTCCTCAAGTGCCACACCCACACAGCTTTTAAACCCTTTCAAGGATGAGGGATCCACCCCTGCCCTGGGCAACCCACTTCCTTGTTTGACAACCCTCTCCACACGGAAATTTTCCTGATTATCCCACCCCAATCTAGTGTTTTTTGTCCCCATTTGGATCTGATGACACACCTGAAGGTGCATCCTTGTGACCAATATGAATTTAATTGAAGAGGCTTCACTGAGCACCCAGTAGTCATCAGAGAAGCAGCTGTAAGTTGTGCTTTCTCTGGCAGGAAAGCTGATGTGCTAATGCTGCCACCATCTTTGGAGATGCCATGTTTGAGATTTGGACTTTGCAAGACTCAGGAGAACAGATATAGCCATCCTGCTGCCTGTCCTCTTATCAACTTTGGATGGAAAACAGTTTTTGAGTATTCTTTTCTTGGTGGAGATGCCAGATCCATTTCCATTGTTAACGTTTGGACATTGCTGTAAAGCAGCTGCAAGCATGCCTTTCTTACTCATCTCCATTTTACTGCTCAAAGTAGCCTGTGGCTCACAGAGGTCTGCAGAACATCTGTGAAAAACCACCAATGTAATTAATATGTGGTGTGATATTACTGATACTCTATGGCAAGTGCATCGTGTTTTGTGAGCTTTTCCTTGCATTAAAGCCCATTACAGCAGGAGGAATCCTAGATCCTCAATGAATAACAGGAAGATCCTGAGAGGGATCATCAGACGGATGCTCAGGGAGCTGTTTCTTCTTCCCAGGTACAAACTGCAAGTAAACTGGCAAGGAGCCAGTCAGACCCTTGTGTTGCACAGCCCACACTTCCATCAAGGACTGGGACTTTTCAAAGGGAAGAGTAGGGCTTTATAGGATTAAATTGGCATGTGCACAATGGGATATTATCGAAGCTGAGGCTGATCTCTCTGGGCTGAACTAGACTAAGCAGCAACTTCAGAGGGGAGAAGAGGCATCTCTTGGTGGCATAGTCCTGAGGAAAGTGCATTGGCTCTGTCTTTAGCCAACTGCAGACAGGAATGTCTGTTGTGTGAGAATGTCTCCAGCACAACACAAGGGATTTTGGGAAAGGAAAGGACCATGCTTCAGCCATGAAGGTCTGTGAGAAATGTCTACTGGTGGCCTGAGAAGGGCTGCCACTACCATGACCATGTTCAAGTTGATGCCAAAATTCCCTTTTGCTGTGGTAGTGCAGCATATGGATCACAGGGATATGGATAATATTAAAAAATAAAAAGTAAAAGCGTGTTGAATTGTAAACTATTGCTTGCAATCTTATGGTGTTGAAAACTTCATGCACTTGGAAGGTCCAGTAGGAAGTGCCAAGGGCTGAGCACTGAGAAAGTTCCCCTCTTGCCCCTGGACCTACCCACGATGAAACCAAAAAAGGGCTACGTATTATGTGTAAGGCTGTAAAGTTACCACTTTATAAATAAGGGGTCTCATAAATGTTGCACTGTCCCGAATCCCAGGAGCTTGTCCTATCTTGAAGCTCCTTCTGGATGAAGCCCTGGTTTGTCCAAGAGAAGATGAGTGGAGGCCTGGTTCTGGGGGATTGCACAGATAGACATGGAAAACACACCTTTTTTTAATACTAATGGTGAAATGAAAATATTCTTGGATGTAGTGCTTAGGAACTGGGAGTAAAACTGAGGTTCAAGCGTACCTGGCCAGAGGAGGCTGTACCAGTACTGTGGATAGCACAGGAAGGTTCCAGCTTAGAAGTTCCTGAACTCCTTGGGGCCCTATCAGGTGTGTTTTTAGGTCACCTTAAGAATTTATCCCAGTTTTGCCTGTAGGCCTCCTCCTTGTGACACCACCCACCACGGTGGAACAGCTGGAGAGACATGGTCAAACAGTGTGCTGGGGGGCACAAATGGGGGTGATGGGCTTTGAAGAGCACAAGGGAAAGGAAAAACCAGACCAGGGAACATGAAAAGTATAGAAGAAACGTATATTTTAAAGAAGAGTGAGGTCCCAGAGGTACTGAAATAGCTCAAATTGTAAATATTCCAATAGCAACTTCGTAACACTCTTAAGGCCCTGGTAAAGCCATTCCTCCCTCACTCTCAAGCTGGTGCAAGCCAAGGAAAATGTAAGAAAAGCTTTTCAGAGTAGTGCAGCCCTTTCTCAGGATGAGCTTGAGCTACCTGGACAGACTGCAAACCAAACAGCATGTGTGGTGCCTCCTGGTCGCAAGTGATGTGGGCAGTATTTATTCCCAATATTAGCTGTAAAAGGCTCCTTTTTCCAGGGAAAAGCAAACCCAGGTCATCAATGCAATTTATTTTAGTGATTCTTTAAATAATCTGCATTTAAGGACTCCAAGCAATGGTGTGGTTGTAACTATACTTACTGGATAAATGTATTTATTTATGGATGGGATGCTTTACTGCTGACAGTACAGTTTGTTTTTAAGCCTGACCAGGGTAGAGGAAATACATACAAATAAACAATAAACCTAAACAACACTAAAATAACATCAGTTAAAACAATTAGAGTTACTTCCACTCGCGAAGTATTGTTCCCATTTTGCTACAACATGGGAAAAAGCTCCATTTCCTAAGTCAGCTTGTAACTGATTTGGGATTTGCGGATTCTGGTAACAAAAGGGGATTTCTTTTGTCTGTTATTTATACTCTTCCTATGGCACCATGTGTCCGTGTCAGCATGTCTGGAGCACCCTGTCTCAGCACAGCAGTGTCTCCAGCCTGTCCCCATCTCTGCCTTAGCTGGGCCTGGTTGGGCTTCTCCTCCTGCCCGTCCTGCTTGTGCTGCTGTGAACTTGTGTGTTTGCAGAGGCAGTGCCTCCTAGGAGACTTTGTCCCGGTTTTTAAACTCCTATTATCTCTGAATTATGTATAATTCAGGAGCTCAGGGGCCAAGAGTTAAAAATAGACCCCGGAAAATGCGCTGTCAGTAATCAGCAGAAGGCGTCAAGAAAAGTTCAGGCCATGCTTTAATTGGGATGCTTTGCCTAATTATTCTGATGCTTTAATTGCATTTGCATCCTTCACCCCGCACAGAGGGTTTCATGCCGGGTTGTTCTGCCATTCTCTGTGTGTTTTGTGCCATCCCAGAGCTGACTGCAGAAGGATCAGGTGGGACAGTTTAGCTGCCACCAAGTATTTTGTGCCATCAAGTGTTTTCAATGCTCTCTTGCCTCTAGCTGTGTGTCTGCTCTCTGTAACAAACACCAAGGAGAGGTGATGGGGAACTAAGTGTCTGAATGATACTTCTTTGAGTCTAGGACTGCATGTGTAGTCTGTGGTTCATGAAGCACCCATCATTCTGTGTGAAGTGTACACCAGAGCATTCACACTCAGCAAGAGGGAATTCTGGAGTTTGTGTCCTTCTGAATGATACTTTTTCGGGTCTGAATGATACTTCTTTGGGTCTAGGATTGCATGTATGGAGTCTGTGGTTCATGAAAACACCCATTATTCTGTGAGAGGTGCACACCAGAGCATTCACACTCAGCAAGTGGGAATTCTGGAGTTTGTGTCCTTGGGGCCAGCAGGGGAGGGAAGAGTATTCCGTACAGGGAATACTGCAGGTGTTTTTAGTGATAACTAAGGGGTGATGTTCAGCTGTGACAGTCCTGATCACCGTCACAGCCATCCCTCCCTTTTCTTTGGAAAACTTCTGCTCCATGGTGCTCATCACTGGGGCGTGTGTGCTGCAGCCACACATTCAGCCTTTGCTGGCAATCTGTGGTTTATGGAGTGCACCCCAAAGATGAGGTTAACCAGGAAATCCTCCAAACTGGGAGGAATTACTTAGAATCATGGAATTACTTAGAATCACAGAACCATAGAATCACCTGAGCTGGAAGGGACCCACAAGGATTATTGAAGTCCAACTCCTGGCCATGCATAGGACAGGTCTAAGAATCCCACCCTGTGCCTGACAATGTTATCCAAATGTTCCATGCACTATGCCATGATTTATCAGGCCAGCACATCCTACTGTCAAGGTCCCACAGAACATCTCTTCTCCACCACAGAACTTATTAAATCAGTGGTGGCAAAATCCAGAGAGTTTTGCTCCTTTTCTGGCTCCTGTATGGCTGGAAATTAATTTCTGTGTCAGTCCTGTAGCTTAATTTAGCCCTGGCTCCAATCACTGAGATTGAAGAATGTTGCCAGGACCCACATGTGCTGTGTTGTGGCTGAGGAAGGATGGTAGAGCCACAACCATCAAGTACTGCAAGGGTTTATCTGCCTTTTATCTTGCATAGGGAGTATTTTGCAAAATTGTTGCACTTTCTGTTCCTTAGATGTTGAGCACCAACTGCTTGCTTATTAAGAAGCAACTCTTATTGTTAGCACCTTACAGGAAAATATGAATAGCTTGCAATTTAAAGGAACAGATTTATCACATTTTAACAGAGAGGAAATAATTTCTGTGTGGCTTCCTGACAGTGTTTGGTGTCCTTCCATGGCCTCCAGACCAGGTCAAGGCTTTGGTTTGTGCCTCAGCTCTCTCCTTCCAAGATGTAAAAAATTCCCCTTGTGGGTGACAGACCAGAGCCATGGGAATTTCTGGAAGAGGAAAAGGCAAGTGGCCTCTAAGGAGGGATGTATGCTGGAAATACTCACAGGACTTAACAGATATTCATGTATCACTGAATCGTGGACTCAGAGAATGGTTTGGGTTGGAATGGACCATAAAGCTCATCTCTTTTCAACCCCTGCCATGGGCTGGGACACCTTCCATTACAATCACCTCCAGAAGTGCCAGTCTTGGGTGGATTGAGGTGACAGGGATGCTGCCAGTGGCACTTTTGCCATGTTTTTCATGTGCAAGAGCCTGGCTGAGACGGTTGTACTGAATATATTGGCACATTCAACCCCATAGGCACCAGGATTATGGGACTGGCACAATAAAAGTTAAATATATCTGCAGCTCTGTAGTGCCCTGGACTTCCCTGCCTTGGACAATCCATCCCATAGGCAGATGAAAGCCTTGTTGTGGGGTATTGCAATTCACTAAGTGAGTTTTTCTTCTCATCATTTCTGGAACCACAATGTGTTGATATTTTTATGCTCCCCCAGCCTTGTAATTTCTGTTGTTTCCTTTGCATGGGCAGATGGGGCATCCTTGGTGATTCCAGCCCCACCTCAACCTTCCCACTCCCCCAGAAAATAAATCCCACCCTGAACTTTGTGTGCAATAAAATCGAGCTAAACTCCCAGCTCCTACCTCAGGCCTAATAACCTGTTTGTTCAGTTCAGGCCTTCTGCAACCATTTGTTTAAGATAAGCAAGGGCGGATGTTTCTTGAGGGCACAAAAGACTCTTGAGATAAAGCTCCAGCGGGACTGATCCCGAGTTGTGGCTGGATCATTTCCTTCTCTCATCACCTGAGTGTTGTTTTTTTCCGTCAGTCCAGTGCTTTTCTCAGACTTCTCTTCACACTCAGGGTTTCAGTGTTGCTGTTTCCTATTCAGGTGTCTTCACCTGCTTGAGGATCACAGGCTGGGGGTGTTTCTGCTGCACAGGAACATCTATGAAAGAGGTGGAGTAAGTTGTTATGAGTGAAGGCAGTTGCTCTGTGGGCTGAGGTTTCACATCTGAAAGTCAGGCTGTGAAACCACACGGATGAAACAGTGAGCCCAAACCCCTAGAAGCCCCTCGAATCTTTGTAAAACACCCAGGAGTTCAGCCACCTCAGGCAACAGCTGCACTTGGGAATGCAGCAGTGAAGGAGGAGGGAGGGTGCAGGTTGGTCCCAGACAGGACTATCTCCTTTGTAAGGCTGTTGTTTTCAGATGCCAGAGGAGTTGCTGTGGTTTGCTGCCTCAGGGAAGTCATAGAAGAACCAGTGGCAGCAAAAAGCTCTGCCTCATTCCTCCTTATCAAATTGTGATTTGGGAGTGTGCATGGAAGAGAGGCTGGACCTGCCCCTGGGCAGCCCTGGGCTGATCCCCCAGCGTGGGCAGCAGGGCAGGGGGGATTGTGCCCCTGTGCCCCTGTGCTCAGGTGAGAGCCCACCTGCAGAGCTGCCTCCAGCCCTGGGCTCCAACAGCACAAGGACGTGCAGCTGCTGGAGCCAGCCCAGAGGAGGCCACGGAGATGCTGCAGGGCTGGAGCCCCTCTGCTCTGGAGCCAGCCTGGCACAGCTGGGGCTGCTCAGCTGCACAAGAGAAGGCTCCAGGGAGAGCTCAGAGCCCCTGCCAGGGCCTGAAGGGGCTCCAGGAGAGCTGCAGAGGGACTGGGGACAAGGCAGGCAGGGACAGCACACAGGCAATGGCTTCCAGTGCCAGAGGGCAGGGCTGGATGGGATCTTGGGAAGGAATTGCTGGCTGGGAGGGTGGGCAGGCCCTGGCACAGGGTGCCCAGAGCAGCTGTGGCTGCCCCGTTCCTTGCAGAGGGTTGGAACTAGATGGTCTTTAAGGTCCTTTCCAACCCAGGTCATTCTAAGATTTTACTAATTTACCATCCCCATCAAAACAGGCAACGCTGGTGCTCTCGTCCAACTTCTTCACATGATCCTGCTGCAAAGGAGGCATGAGAAAAATCATAGCGAAGTATTTTTTGTAGGTAGCAATAAACTCAACCATTTCCCTTCTCTGTTCCTGTCCCTCGTGTCCCTTCCAAGCTAGCGTCCTGCAGATTACTGGGCTGGAGTGTGGGGTGGGATCAAGCCGAGGGATGTTGCTGGGGGCGGGGGGCAGGTATCAGTGGGGAAAGAGGTGGAGGCTCTCGGGTTGCTGCAAAATGCCAGTGAGATCTTGAAAGATTTTTATTTGTTCTGTCATTAAGCTTTGATGCAAATGTGTCTGGGGAGCAGCTTTTTGGATTCCCACAGGCAGATGGACAGGGATGAAGGTTGGACAGACACCTTCATTAGGAAGGTAAAGCACAAAAAGAGAGCACGTGGCCCTCAAACGTGCTGCCCGTGACCTCTGTTTGCAACAATTCCAGTAGATGACAGATTTCCCTAGCTGGACATATGACAGTTGTCTGAGCTTGCCAGACATCACCTTCTCCAAGAGTTGTTTTCCCCAAAAAATCTAAAAATGTGTGTGCACGTCACAACACAGCTGATCTCTTGGGGACTGGCCTGGAGGACAGACCATTCCTGAACAGCCCTTCTTTTCCAGAGCTTTTGGCCCTTCTTGTTAGAGCATGTATGTTTATGATTTAAATTGGAACATATGTGCATTAGAAGTCCCATGGGTGTCTCAGGTTCTGCTCCAAGCTTCCCACCATGCAAACCACAGAATGTTTAGCTCCAAAACTGAAAATCAGCCCTATTAGCAATCCTTCCTCTGACCATGGGCTCCTTGTGCTTTGCTTTTCCTATACCTATCACTTTCAGAACCAGCAGCACTGAAATACAGGTTTGTTACCTTCCCCAGCCACCTGTGAATAAATATAAAGATAAAACCCGTGTGGGAAAGAGACCAAATGTGATTTTACTGCCTACCAAGGATTTGCAAACCTGCCTATGAAAAACATGAGTTTGAAGGTGTTCCTGCCAAAGCAGGAGAAAAACTCATCCCTCCTGTAGACCCACTGCAGAGCAGAGTGGTCTTCTGCCTAGAGAGACGTTTTCCTTTGTCTCTGTTCAGGGGTTTTGACTTCAGGAGGAGCGTGTCTGCTGAAAGGTGCAAGAGCTGCATTTCAGATCCCCGTTGTCCTCAGTGAACTGGTTCTGCTGAAGGCACTTCCACGGCTGTCCTGCACAACCCATGTGGGCAGCAGCCTCGAGACAAGAGCTGTGTTATCAAAGCTCTCACCGTGCCCTTGGGATTCTATCCCCACCCACTCATCACCTTTGGTCTTCTCCAGCCACTCCGCCCTACTTGCAATTTGCTGATATTTCCTTTTACATCAGCTCGCTGCATGCACCAAAAAAAAAAAAAAAAAAAAAAAAAAAAAAAAAAAAAAAAAAAAAAAAAAAAAAAAAAAGTCAACTTTTCTCCCTTCCAAATTTAGCTTTGTTTAGGCACCAAAATAGACAAGAGTAGAGATCGGTGACTGTTTTTTTCCAAAACAGTGTCTCGCGACGAGGACTGAGGAAGGGAACTGCTGGGCTGGAGAAAGGAGATGTTTGATTTTCGTAAATGGGGACACGAAGTTCTCCTCTGTTCAAGCACAAGCAGTGTCCAGGAGTGCTCTTTGGATTAGGAACTCATTCCTATGTAATTAATTCATCTCTAATTCCGTTGACATCAGCTTCTGGTGGGTAGAGGTCTGAGGAAGCACAGGGATTCTCTGCAAGGAGGACATGCAGGAATGCACCACTATACACATTGTTTCTAGTTGGAAAGAGCAGAAAGACAGCTCCTGAGGCTTTAATGAGGTCTTCACTAGAGGAAATCGGTCCTTGTGTGGAGTGGAGATAGTTTCATTTTTCCAAGGTAATTGTATTTGCACATGTGTCAGTAATGCAGCTTAAATTCTTAAAAACACCCCAAGCATTAGCCTGCTGTGGTAGTACAGCATTTAGAAACAGCCTCACTAATTATTGTACTGTTTTTAGGCTCATTTCCTAAACTAGCTCTGCTGATGGGATTAGACTGTGTCTCCCCTTTCCCCTCTTTTTCTAATTCAGTCTGGTATCTGTTGGCCAATTTAAAGTAATTTTTCAAAGGAACAGAGATCTCAGAGATACCAAGCTTCTCCTATGCATTCAATGAAAATAAATGATTGGGAAAATGACTGATGAGGGAACTCAGCCACAGCCCTCAGCAGTGAATAAGTTTCAGTCTGAGCACCCTGGTCTGGTGGAAGGTCCCTGCCTGAGGCAGGTGAGTTGGAACTGGATGATCTTTAAGTTTCTTTCCTACCTGAACCATTCTGGGATTCTGTGATTCTAAGCTATTACAGAATCATGGAATTGTAGAATATTCTGAGTTGGAAGCCACCCACATCATCCAGTCCAGCTTCTGTCCCTGCCCAGACACTTCAACAATGCCACCCTGTGCATCCCTGGGAGCAGTGTCCAAACTCTCCTGGAGCTCTGGCAGCCTCGGGGCCGTGCCCATTCCCTGGAGAATTCCCTGGGCCGTGCCCAGCACCCTCTGGGGGAAGAACCTTTCCCTGATATCCCACCTAAACCTCCCTGGCACAGCTCTGGCCGTTCCCTGGGTGCTGTCCCTGTCACAGGGAGCAGAGATCAGAGCTGGTCCTTGGGAGGAACTGCAGACCCCGCTGAGGTCTGGCCTCAGTCTCCTCTTCCTGAGGCTGAGCAAGCACAGTGACCTCAGACATTTTCTCATGTGGCCCCTCCAGACCCCTCACCATCACTGTAGCTCTCCTTTCGGACCTTTTCTAACAACTTTATATTTTGGCTTGGTGAGTTCCTTATGTCTTGAAGTCTGGAGGAGTGAAGCTCTCCAAATGGGAAGGCTCCAGCTGCCGTGGGAGCTGTAAGGTTGCTGCAGCAGCAATTTCTCCAGGCTTTTTGCAGTGGTCAGGATGGATGGTCACAATAAATCCTGTCTGTCCTCAACTTGGTGGTGCTTTCTCTGGCCTAAATTCATCATCATCCTCAGGAACCTTTCTCCTCCGTTTAATCTTCCACCGGAGAAACTCAAAATGCTATTACCAGTAACTGCTACTGAAATCAGCTGTCATTTACAAAGGCTCTCACAAAGAGAGAGGGACTTTTTTCTGAAGTCGGTGTGTTATGTTGTCATGCCAATGTCACAAAGCTGCTGCTGGATGAGGCACATCCCCACCCAGCCCTTGCCCTTGCCCTTGCCCAGGCTGCTCCCTCATGGCCCCTCGCACGTGGTGATTCCCAGCAGTGCTGGAGCTCCAGGCTGAGATAGATGGTGATGGAAATAAAAGGAGCAACTTTTACAGGGCTTTTATTGCCAGCTGGGGAACGACAATACTGCATAAATAAAGTTCATTATGGTTATGACAGCTCTGTGGTCCCTGGAAAATAAATAATACTTTGCACTTACGTAGGGCCTTTCATCCAGGAACCTCAGAGCTCTGTGTGAGCATTAACAAAGCCTCATCATGCCCATAGTAGGATGGTAAATACAGCAGCCCCCTTATCAGATGAACAGACCACGTCAGAGTCGGCACCTTCAGTGGAAAGAGGGCACTGGAAAGGCAGCAGCTGGAATTACACACAGCTCTGCCATTGCCTTGTCTTGGAATCACAGAATCCTAGATTGGTTTGGGTGGGAAGAGACTTTGAGGTCATCTCATTCCAACCCCTCTGCCATGGCAGGGACACCTTCCACTAGTCCAGGTGGCTCCAAGCCCTGTCCAACCTGGCCTTGGACACTGCCAGGGATCCAGAGGCAGCCACAGCTGCTCTGGGCACCCTGTGCCAGGGCCTCAGCCCTAGCAAAGTAAAGTAAAGACTTTCTTCCTAATTACCAGTAAAAAATTTCTTCCTACTATCTCATCTAAATCTACCTTCCTTCATCTCGGGCTTGGGCACATGATTTACCATCCTTTTCACCTTGGTTGTTTCCTGTAAGGTGGGTCCCACCTGTCCTTGCTGCAGGGGTGGCATGGGCTAACTCATTTGTGGTGGGCAGGCTCAGTGAGGTGCTCCTGGTGTGGTTGTTCCCTTCCTACTGGCTGAGGGCACAGCCCCAGCAGACCTGTGGCTCCTATTGGTTTCCCCAAGTATCCTCAAAGTGCTGCTGAGCATCTTCCTTTACAGACATTTTTTCAGCTGGGTTTTGGATAAATACACAAAGGAAGCAGCCCAGGCATATTGGATGGCTTAGGTGTACCAGTGTGTCATGTGTGAAGTGGGTGAATTCCTTGTCCATTGTGTGTATGGGATTTATACATACGTGATCCAGTCATTTGCATGTTGTGGTTTCTCCCATACAGAAATTCCAGATAACTTCATTGCCTGCTCCTTGCAACAGCCCTGAGAGGGTACAACACATCTGTGCACCGCTCTTGTAGTGTGTGTGATGTTGTAAGGATGTTTGGGGGGAAGCTGTTTCTTTTACCATGCTCGTTTGCTGGGTGTCCAGCTCTGTCTCACTCTCACTCCTTCTGTGTTGATGGCTCCTGGAGCTGATGGCTGCTTTCCCCTCTGTTTTACAGGGTTACCATCCATTGCCTCATGAAGCTGAAATCGCACACACCAAAAAACTGTTCAGAAGGAGGAGAAACGACCGGAGGTAGGTGAAACCTCTTTAGTGTTTGGGGGTTTTTAAAAATGCTCTCTTCTTCATTGCACATCTTTCTCAACTCTTGGTGAATTTTTGGGCAATGCTGCTGTTCAGCAGTGTTAATGCATAAACTCTTATTTCAACACTAACATCCTGAAAATATTTTGGGATGCGTCCTGCATTGATCCAGGAGTACCTTAAGGACCTTCTCTTCCCCTTTTACTTATTCTTGCATAGCCAGATCCTCCCACTTGTACTGAAAGAGACAGCTGGCAATCTGTTGTCTGTAAAAGCTGGAGTCCTTGGGATATGCTTCCTCTTCTTCTGTTAAAAATCAAAATTTGCTGAGTTTCAGGATTGCCTGGAAAGTGGGTATGGTTTGGTTAAAGAGGGGGTCACAGCCAGCCTCTGGTGTCTGTGGGAAGGAGGGGATGTGCTGTGCAAGCAGCCAAATTCCTGTGGCATTGGTGATTTCAGTCCACTGAGTTAATTTAATCGAGTCGATTGGGTATTTAATTGTGTAAAATGCATATTCAATTATATGAGGGCATCTAAAGTCCTTGATGGGAATCGTGACTATGGTTAAATGTGAAAAGAAGTGAGGAATAAGGGAATCAGTTGTACATGCAGCTTTATTTCTGCTGACTTGTTCTGCCCCAGCTTGGGACAACACACCCAGGGCAATAAAGGAGTTCTAAAACCACGACTTTGGAAGATGGTTGAACAGGAGAAAAAGTGGCAGTGCTTTCTTCTGGAATGAGCTGTAGTCTGTGCCTGAGCTGTCACAGGGGAAATTTTTGGGGAAGTCCTGCAAACACCTTCAAGTGTTCCTCAAATCTCACCATCACTTCTTGTCTCATGAACAGCTATGACGTGGTTAACTCTGCGTGATTTGATTTTCCTAAACTTCTCTGAGGGACCAAAAGAAGGGCTGAAAAGAGTTTTTTAGACAACCTAGAAACATTATTCTGTGGGCAGGATGGTTTGTCAGCAGCAAACTCCCATTTCTTCTCCTTTTGGGGACTCCCTCATTTTTATCTGTACACAATTCAAAAGCCAATCAATTGTGATTTGGGGTGTGTGGTAAAAGGTCTTATTTCAGCTGGGTTGCAGCCCTGTGATCACTAAAACACAGTTATAACTATGCAAGACTGAGCTGTATGGGTTTAATTGGAGCACTGGGCTGGGCTCCTCTGAGGAACCACAGTGGAGTTTAGGGAGTTCTGCTCCCATCTCTGATCTTCCTCTGCCGTTCAAAGAGTGCTTGATCCTTTGGGAGAGGAGACCCTCAGGGCCAAGAGGTCTTCTGCCCCATGCCCAAGACTGTGATAAAACATGGAGCCATGTGTTGGTTCTTCCCCTCATCCAAAAAAATTTGCCAGTTGGAAGGATGGGAGGGAACACACCAGATGTGCATTTCTGTTTCTTTTTCTTTCTGGTCCCTTCAGATAAGCCATCAGCAGACTGAAGCATTCAGCCCCCCAGGGCATCCCTGCCTCCTGCACAGATGGCAAGGAGAGATAGCAAAAGAAACTGCCTTGGGCTGGGGTTGGAAGATCACGGGGTGAGATACAGCCCTGGCCAGGCAGCACTGGGATAATGTCCTAGGAGAAGAGAAAAAAGCCTTAAAATCCAATTGAATCCAGCATCATTCCAGAGGAGACCATGGGGTCATTTCAGCCCTAAGCAGTGACAAATGAAATAAAATGGAAGGAGCAGGGGGTATGCATTTCTGCCCAAGTCCTCCACAGTGTTGTCAAAGTTTAGCCAGAAAACCACGTTTATTTCAATCTCAAAAAGCTAAGAAGCCTGAGTAGAGGGAGCTGGAGTGAAAAAGCAGTTTTATAAATAATTATTTAAAAGGAAAAGGCATGGTTCCAATCTCCTTCCTTCACCTTGAAACCTCAGTAGCCTCTCCCTCCCCATGCCACTTGTTTTGCTGCTGGAGGTTTTTGGTGTCCCCTTGTCTCTGTGGTGCTTTTGGAACTAGGAGGGAAAGCTTAGTCCTTTTAGTGTCATTTGAGTTGCTCCATGAGAGCACTTGCTCCTTAAAATTGATTTCTAGCAGTGAGTTAGCTCTCAGAATGTTTATTTTATGTGGAAAGCATGACAGAAGTAGGGGAAGAAAAGGGCAGGAATGGGGGGGAGGGAAAGAGAACTGGGAAAAAGCCCAGATTGTATCAGAACACAGACTACAAAGCTGTTTACACTTTATTGCAGTGCTATTATCTTAATGTCCCAGGCATCATTCTGGGGCAGAAAAGCTCCATTCCGGAGCTGGTGGAGCCACACAGGTGATATAAAAATTCCTCAGGGTGAGGTTTTATGTTAGACAAAACAGTCTGGAGTAATGGGCTTTTTGTTTAAAACCTCATCTGGATACGGAGAGAGTCAAAATTGCAAGAGTGTGGATGGGGCATCAGAGGCAGTGAGGCTTAGAAGCCTAACAGGGCCATTTGGTGATGCATGGGTTGGGAAGGGGCTGGGAAACAGCTCTGGATACCTGGATCCAAGAGAGGAAGGTCTGGTTTCCTAGAAGGGGATTGGTAGCAGCCAAGGATGGGAGTAGGGCTGGCATGCAGTGGGTTTGCAAGAGGAGAAGAGTTGTTCTGCTAAGTTGGTTAGAAGCAGGTGTGGCCCCAAAGTCCAGGGCACACCTTGGTCTGGTTTTCATGGGGCAGCTTTTCCTCTTCTCCTGAAGCTGGTGGGTCCTGAAGCAGCACCCTGGGCCCCACAAGTTATGCCTGTATGGGGTGCATGGGTTCTCCTTGCCCAGCACTTGCCTCACCCAAGGCTGACAAATCCCCAGTGACCATGGAAGGCATCGTCCTGCCAGGTACAGGAGTCACCCTCACACGTCCAGCTTGGGTCGAGGTGGCAGCCCTCAGTTTTACCTCTGCTCGATGCACAGCTCCAGCTGGCCTTGCCTGGTTGCCAACCTTTGGTTTGGCTGGAGCTTTATATAACACAGCAATTACAAAAAAAAGCTGATAAAGCGCATTGGTACCCAGAAATCTGCCTCTTTTTTTTTTTTCCCAGCTGCTCTTACAAATGGTACTGATTCCCTCCCAGAGCTTGTGTGGGCTTCTCTGGCATCCCTGACGGTGACATTCCAATGGGGACACGTGTTGGGCTAGTGAAGCACCTTTTGTTTCACATGCAGAACAACGCTGATGTCCGGCCCTGCTATAAATAGCTCCGTCCCTGCTTCCTTCCCGTCACCTTTCCTCAGGAAATGCTCTCTCTGTGTTGTGGAGAAGCACAGCTCACCTACCCTGAGGTCTCTGCCACACACCTTTCACTACCTTCAGAAAAAGAAACCCCCAAGGGAGACCCATAGATCTCTCCTTGCATATCGGCTGTGTTCCCCAATCATTTTTTTCCATTTTTGTGGATGCCTCATCCTTGGAAATGTTCAAGGCCAGGTTGAATGGAGCTCTGAGTAACCTGGCCTAGTGGAAGATGTCCCTGCTTCTGGAGCTGAATGGTCTTCAAGGTCCCTTCCAAGCCAAATCATTCTGGGATCCTATGATTTTCCATGGATGCATGCTTCATTTTTTGCGTAAGATAGGTATGAAGAGCAAATCAGATGTCATTAAAAAAGCTGAGCACATTTTCCATAACAGCAGTGAACACGTCTGCTGGAGGGTTTGGTTGCATATGTTGCTGCAAAAGCCTGCAGGAGGTGGTGAGGTCCTTCCTGCAGAGAGCTTATGATCAGAACAGTAGAGGTATCAACCTCCCCAGTCTCTCCTGGCAGAAATCCTGCAGCCAGTGTCTTCTCTGTTGGCTTAGAGTCAGGAGGTGTGACTGCCACCTCCTGATGAGGATGGTGCAGGGCATCACTGCTTGCTGGGATGATGGAAGGGAGAGCAGCAGAGGCAGGTGTTTTCATACCATGTCCAAAGGCCTCCAAGACCACTTAGTTTGACCCCCCCTGAAGGTGACCACCCCCAGGGAAGGAATGAGTTTTCCTGGATGGTGGCAGTACCTCTCCTGCAAGAGGAAAGATACTGTGGGATATGGGGCACAACAGAACCATTTTTCAACTCCTCTTCTCCGACCTTTCCCAGCCCAGTGCTTCTCTTCCAGGAGAGGACTAGCTGTTCTGGAATGTGATGTCCTTGGGCAGGTGGGGTCTGAGTTTGGCCCCTTGTTTTTCAAAAAGTTCCCAAAACTCACATTTTTTTAAGCATTGCAAGTTGACCTTGTGTTGCACAGAGTTCCTCCAACTCCCATGGCCTCCTGGTATGATGTGTTTGAGATGGAGGGTCCAGGTGGCCAAATCCTTTGGCCTGGAAATGCATGGAAATACATAGACAGAGGCCTGCCTCAGCCTTGTAGGAGCAATAAAAAATACTGCCAGTTCAGATAGCATTTACAGGGGACATATGGAGTTGCAATGGGTTAAGACAGGTGGGGTTGTACCTACTGCTTCGTATTCTGGTTAACAGTACTGAAATGGTTCTGTGTCACTTGAGCAAGGGGACAGTTTTCTTAATGAAAACCAAGAAAGTGTTGCTGGGGAAGTCTTAAAAAGTTTGCACCATTGAAATCACATTGATCCAGCAGCTTGTTGGATTCAAAAGACAAATCAGGCTAAATACCCCACCAAAAGAAGATCCTTGAGTGTGTAGAGATGCTGGCTGGTACCTCATGGTGCCTTTGGTGGTCCTTGCTGGGGGCAAGAACAGGAAAGGATGGCAGAGAGAAGAGCAGCCCCACGTCCTGTAGAGGATGGAGGAAAAGCCTAAGAGTTAATAAATCCACTTTTTGCAAACGGCCTCTGAATCCCTCTTTTCAGCAGGAAAAAGTGGGAATCTCTTGTGTTTCTTCTGTGCTACTAGTGTGTCTTCAGGCTTTGAGGTGACCAGAGCCATGAGGGGCTGCCCTGCCTGTCCCAGCCGGGACTGCTGGGGGTCACAGCCAGCCTCAGGTGAATGACCCTCCCCTTAAGCTGTGACTGAGCTTCGTGTTGTCTCCTCCTTCCCCTGTTGGATGAGATTTTAAGAGGGATGTTTCTGCACCTGGGAAGTCCAATCTACACAAAGCCCCTGTGTGGGGAGCTGCAGCAAAAGGCTGCACAGGTCCTCCTGGCTCATACATGGAGGGAAGAGTTGGTAGCAAAGAGGCTCAGATGAGCCCTCCCCATCTCATTTAGCATGCCCCAGATACTTAAAGATTTTAAGAATTACAGAAATGTCCCCAAGTTTTCTCTAGCATTGTCTGACTTTATTTACTTCCTAGCCTTAACTTGGCTTTGCTCTTAAATGATCAGGAAAAAACAGTCTGGATTATTTTTTTATGTGTGTGTGTGTGTTTTCTGGACTTAATTAGATTCAGAGCTGGGGGAGGCAGAAATATCCTCCTTCCCTGGAGAGCCCCGGGTGGCTGTCAGGGACGGTTTCCTCTTCCTGAAGCAGGAGGGTTGTGTAAGCACCACTGACCCTCCTGCTGGCACCCACGCCGTGCACTGGGTTATCTGGGGTGAGCACACAGAGTGGGCATCCCTGTCCCAGCTCCCCAGCCAGAGCCTGCACTGCTGAGAAACCTCCTGGGGCTCATCCCAGCCCAGCCATGTGGCCCTGGCCTGGGTCTTTCAAGGAGATGGTTCTGCCTAGGGACAGCCCAAAGGATGGTCACGGTGGGCTCAGGGCCAGGCAGGGAGCGTCCCATATCCGCTGGCGGCTCCACTGAGGAGCGTAGGCAAGCTGTGATATATTTCTTTTCCCATTATATTTAATTTTACAGACCCTCGGGGACACTCAACCACCTACAGTGATTAGTTCGACTGATTAAGCTGCTTTTCCTCTTGTGACAAACTCCTTTTGTGAAGGGTTTTCAATAGCCACACTGCTCGGGACATTGTTCCTGTACAATTTCCTTTCAAAACACCATAAAGGGCACTCTACCGCTTCACCCTGTCGTAAAACACCACAGGAATCAGCTTGGCCCAGCTTGCTCCTTCAAGGGCAAGATCTCACTCAGGGACAAGATACAGGGTTGGGTGGGAGTTGCAGGGCCACGTGGTGCCAGAGTGAGACAGAGACATGAGCAAGGGGGATTTAAGATGAGATAAGATGGAAAGCAAAAGTTTTCTGCCTTTTTTTTTTCTCCTTCTGTTTGTTAATATGAGGGTCCAGGGTCACCCAGGGAAGTGAAGGATAAATAAACTTGAGAGCACAGAGAATGAAATGCTGCTTCACACATGTCAGCTGGTTCAGCCTTGCCTGGCAGAGGCTGGGGATGGATGCAGATGCTCTCGAGGTACCCAGGGGTAAAAGATGCAGGGGAAGAAGGGTGGTTTCTGCTGAAGAAACTTGCTGCTGTGAGCAGCAAGTGGATAAAACTGGCCATTTAATTGAGACTGGAAGTCAGAGGAAGGTCTGATTGACACCAAGGGAGTAACAGAGGGAACTGGAGGGAGTGCAGCCACAGAGTCATTCCTCCTTGTGTTTGTAGTTACTCCCATGCCCTCTCATGAGGCTGTTGGGTAGGACCTGTTGTCATTTGGATCCGGTTGGTCCAGCAGCTGCTCTCTAGGTAAGGTGATGATGGAGCAGGGCGGAGATTATGTTGGGAAGGGTCAAGCAGGAGCCCTTTCAACCTGCACAGCCACACTGGCCAGACGTGGTGGCATCACTCTGCCCCACTACCCTTCCTTCCAGGAGCTGAGGGAGTTGACCCCCCTCTGCCAGGGGTCACAGCACGGGGACTCCACTCCTGGGAGAGGAGGTTGTTGAGAACAAAGCCTGCACCAGGCTCCCCATTGAAGGAGCAGTCCTCAAACGAGCAAAAAGCCACCCCCTGACACCCTATGGATGTGCAGCTGGTGTGACTCAGCCATGGGTGGAGCTGCTGGGCAGCACTGCAGCTTCTTGTCAGGAGGGAGCACTTGGAGGTGAGGTTTGGAGCTTCTTTGGCTCCATGAACACCTTTGGCTGCTTTTTACCATGGCTTAGTGAGCAGGACACGGCATGGCAAAGGACAGTGGCTTTAAACTGCCAAAGGGCATGCCAAAGGATGAGATTAGGTAATGAGAAAGAATTCTTGACTCTTAAGGTGGAGAGGCCCTGGCACAGGGTGCCCAGAGCAGCTGTGGCTGCCCCTGGATCCCTGGCAGTGTCCAAGGCCAGGCTGGACAGGGCTTGGAGCAACCTGGGACAGTGGAAGGTGTCCCTGCCATGGCAGGGGTGGAACTGGATGAGCTTTAAGGCCCTTTTCAACTGAACTTGTTCTAGGATTCTGTGATATCCCTGTGCAGTAATCTGAGCCCTGGTACCTACAGGGCACAGATGATTCAACAGCTCTGCAGAAGCCATCTGAAGTTCTGCCAGATTTATATCTAGCATCACTTCCAGGCCAGCCTGTCAAAGAGTGAGTCACCTGCCCCAGCACCATCCCCAGAACTGCACACGTAGAGTCCTCCCATCATTGAGTGGTCCATGTGAAACACCAGGAGCAGTGAGGTGGAGCAGCTGGTATTCAGCATCCCCTGGGGAATTTGTTTTGCCTGTCACCCGTGTCTCAAGCTGTGGTGGGCTGGGTGGAGGTTCTCCACCCAGCTGCTCTCGTTTCTGGCATTGTGGGCAGCACTGAGGCCTTGGAGGTGTCAGTGAAAATATGCCCAGCCATGCTTCATCCCCAAGGGCAGATAGGTGATGTGGCCATGAGCTTGTTGGCAGAGCACACCATGGAAGGGGTGCTGTGCTCACAGCTCCTTTCCTGATACTGGCAGCAGCCAAAAGGATTCTGCATTTTGTGCATGGGCAAGGATAAAGCAGTTCTGTAAAAGTCAGAGAGCTCTGTGGGCTCAGCACTAATGGCAAAAGAAAGATAAACCTTTGCGAGTTCAACAGGACGTGGTCCTTGTGAGCAGGACATCAGGGGATGCAGGTCCATTGCTGTTCTCCATATCTGCTCTGTCCTCCTTGTGTGCCTAGCTAAAGAACCATGCAGAAGGGTTAAAAGATACTCATCTAAGCAAATTTTATCCTTTCCTTTCATTGTTCTTTTTTTTCTAATGCCAGGAGGCAGTGGCAGGAGCAAGCCGGGTGCATTTCCCAGCTACAGGGTTGCCACCTCTCTATTGAGAGTGGCTTTGTCATTACATAAAAACTTGAAAACACAAGACCTTTTATACCCTTTTTTTCTTCACAGACTTGGTGACTGAAGTGACCCCTGTCCTGCAGACTAAATTTAACCCAAATAGCCAAGCTGCCAGTAGACTTTTTATGGCATCAGGAGGCTTTTGCAGGTTGTTTTTATCCATTTCTGCCACTGATTGAAAGACTTTATGTACCACCAGCAAAGCATGTTACAGTTATGAAACCTCAGTAGAAATGTTTGGCTGCTGGATAGGCTCAGGGTCTTATGATGCTGCTTCACCAAAAGCAAAATAATTGCTCCAGCAAAAAAAACCCAAAACCTCTGCATGTGGCTGTGGTGGAGGCTATGCTGGAGGTAGTTTTTATGAACACTCAGTATTTTCTAGGTATCTTTTTACTGTGTGTTATCAGGGACTGGTCTAGAGGTCAGTGAGTTGTTGTCACTGATGGCTCTTCACTAGTGTTCCAGGCCTGGCTTGGAGCAGCCTGGTCTGGTGGAAGGTGTCCCTGCCCATGGCAGGGGTGGAAGAATATGGTCTTGAAAGTCCCTTCCAGCCCAAACCATTGTGTGATTCTGTAATTTTTGTGAGCATTTTGGAATGGGAACAGGAGCTCATGGTGGCTCTACAGCTGTGGAGAAGGTTAGGTGAGCAGCCACTCTTTAAATCTAAGGCTTTGGAAGGGAATATGGGAGACCTCATTCAGTGCTCGCCTTTATCAGAGACTGCTGGGCTTCACCTCCATGATCACAGGTGCTATTTTAGGTGCCTTAGGTTGTCTCAGACTCCATGCAAGGAGCTGTCAGACACCAGACCTTATGATACCAGCACCAAAATGGCTGGAAGCCAAACAAGGTGCTGCAAGGCATCTTCAGTGTCACTGCCATCTGGATCCCACTGCATGTGTCCATAACTGCTTTGACCCAATACGAACTGGAGGCCCAGCTTCCTATTATGCTCAGAGGGGATGTGTTCAATGAAGTTTGGAGGATGCTTCCCTCCTACATAAGAAAAGTTAGCTTGTTCATCTTATAGAGAACAGATTTCCTTGCTTTATTTTGCCTTCCCATGTTGACCAGAACCAAGGAAGTCTGAAAAACAAAGAGATGTGGGAGGACTTGAGCCAAAACACCTCACACTGGAGGGAGTGCTGAGACTAGGATTTGTTTCTGGGCTCTCTTCAGCAAGAGCAGACACTTCAGACTGGGCATCTCAGTCTCAGTTGGGATTGAGACTTTCATTAGAAGGGCATGTAATGGTAGGACAAAGGGGAATGAGTTCACACTGCCAGAGGGCAGGGTTGGATGGTATATTGGGAAGGAATTGTTCCCAGCAAGGGTGGGGAGCTCCTGGCACAGGCTGCCAGAGAAGCTGTGGCTGCCCCATCCCTGGAAATGTCCAAGACCAGTTTGGATGGGGCTTGGAGCACCCTGGGGTAGTGGAAAGTGTCCCTACCCTTGGCAGAAGGGTTGGAATGGGGTTATCTGTAAAGTCCCTTCCAACACACGCCCTAAGTTATATGATAAAGTACCTGCTTGTTGTCTTTCCTCTTTTGAAACCAAATATAACTCAACACATCAATCACAAAGCACACAGTGAATTAAAATGAGGCAGGTAAGATAGGAGAGAGGCAATGGTGACACTTCTGAGGTGTACCAGCCAGACTGGCTTGGTGCTGCTGACAAGCAGGATTCCACAGTGACCACAGCCACTAGTCTCTCAGCAGTCTGTGTGAGGTGTGTAGCAGCCTTTTCTTGCCCTTTTTTTTTTCATAATCAGGTGTCAGCAGAACTGTTGTCATCACAGGTGGGAGGGTTTAGCCCTGAGCCTCTTAAAGGCTACAGCCCCTAGCTCAGTGTCACATCAATTATCAGTTTGTACCTTCTTCCAGAAGCAGTAGCATCTTCTTTCTTCTGGCAGAGATGGTGGGTGGATGCCCAGTTGATTCATCTAGCATGTCCTAATGTAGGAAGAGGCTTAACTGGAGGGATCTGAGGAGACCCCTGGAGTGTTTATCAGAAAGTGCATGGCTGGGGTGCTTTTTGCACATTTCAGGCAAAACGTGAGCTGACCCAAGCCTTTGGAGTTGAGTGGGATTTGGGGAAATTGGTTGATGAACTGTGCCTAAGCTGTGTTGTGGATGTTTATGTGTTCTCATAGGTTTGGACCTAAGTGAAAGACAAAATAAATGTATGTTTTAAGATGTGTTATGGACACATGAAATCATGGGGGGATTGGTAACTGGCTCTAAAGCAGTGTGATTTGTAGTCCTATTTAGAGGACTTATTTTAAAGCTATTTTTCTAACTTGTGTTTGAGGGACATTATTAATGCATTTTATGTGAAAATCTGCTCCTCTGCATTCATTTTTACCTAATTCTGTTTAGGCACTGTCTTCTTTTCTGCTGTTTTCTTTCTTGTACAAAATGGCTTTCCTTCTTGTTTCCCTTCCTTAGTCTGGCACTGAGGTTTAAAGATACACATAACCAAGTGGTCTCAGCATTTTGTCTCACAAGATTTTTTTCCCAATGGAACTTCACCGAGAGAAGTGTTCACACTTCTTCCCACAAACATTCCATTGGCAAGTCAAGAGGCTGGGATGCCTCCTCTTTGGGCCAGGTAGTTCTTATAATAGAAAGATAAAGAATATGCCAGCCATCACTCAGGAATGTGATATGCAAGATACTTCTTTGAAAACTCTTTACAGGTCAGCTGACAGCTCGTATTCATGCAGTTTTCATGCTGTCTTGAAGGGGTTGCACTATTTCCAGAGGCAATCCATTCATAGCCAGTGCTAAGGCTCCTCTCACAAATAGAAATAGCCACAGGAGCAGCTCTCACCCCGGGTTTGAAGATTGCAAGTTATATTGGGTGAAGGCAAAGGTAAACGTGTTTTACGGCTGGCATAAATGTGTTGGTTTTAAGGCTGTGAAATTTTGGAAGAGCCTCAGAAACCCGTTCCCAGAGGTCAACAGGACAAAGCTCTCCTGCTGAGCGAGTGAATAGAAATGAGTTCATAATTACAGAGTATAGTAGCTTTTTCACCATTTTAATTGAGGTTTTTCAGAAAGGAAGAGAACTTAAAACAATACAGAAATGTCTTTTGTTCTTTCAGGGCTGTTTGCTGAGGGCTTTGCAGTGAGAAGAGAGGATGTTTATTAAAAACAACAATATCAAGACATTATTTTAGGTCTGAAGGGCCATTCCTAGCTGGAACAAAATGAAATGCTTGAGATGGACTGAAAATTACTCACTGAAAATTAGCACTGAGCTAAATGATTTGCAGCCGATTGCTGAACTTCTGTTGGAACAGAAGAAGGAGAGAGGAAGGGAAGGAATTGAAGAAGTTGAAACACTCTCTTTCCTTCTCAGTAGGATTTCCAAATCAAATTAATTAGATTTAACAGCACATGGGTCTGAACCCTTGAAGCAGCATCTGGAAGTCAAGGGTTTATCCTCATCCTTATGCTCCTGTCTTCTCCATGCCCTGCTGGAAGTGATGAGGCTTACTGGAGGGGGCTTTGGGGGTGCATAGGGAGCACCCCAAACCCAACAGGGATGTCACAGCCATCCATGCTGAGCAGGCTGTGGGGAAGTTTAGCCAGCATAGTGGTGACTGTGAAAAACTGCCTCTTCTCCAAGAGAAGCAAATGCAGGACCGATATTTTTCTTTTTAAGGACAAAAATTAGTTTGATGGTGCACACGCCTGCAACAGAAAATAGCAATACTAGTATCTGGATAAATCATAGAGTTTAGAATGTAACAATGCAAGAAACTCTTCTAAGCAGATTAAAGCACCTAAGCAGAGATGTTAAAATAATAAGTGCAGTTCTGCCTAATATTTAGAAACTGAAGCAGTGATGGACAGGTCATGTTTTCAGGAACAACTGCAATAAGGGTGCATCTCCAAAAGGAATCATAGAATGGTTTGGGTTGGAAGAAACCTTGAAAATCACCTCATTCCAACCCCCTGCCGTGGGCAGGGACACCTTCCACTACCCCAGGTTGCTCCAAGCCCAGTCCAGCCTGGCCTTGGACACTTCCAGGGTTGGGGCAGCTTGTCTGAGCAACCTGTGCCAGTGCCTCAGCACCCTCACAGTCAATAATGTCTTCCTAATACTTAATTTAAATATCTTTTCCTTTAGTTTAAAACCATTCCCCCCGTCCTAATCATGGAATATGTCAAAATGGAAGGATCCCATAAAGATCATCAAGTCCAACTCCCTCTTCTCACAGTACCACCTAAAACAAAACCACACGACTAAGAAAGCTGCGCCAGCTGAAGCTGAGTCTCCTTGAGAAGAAGATGAAGAGCTGTGCTGGTCCTTCATGATGAGACTCCTCAAGGACTTAAGTGTTCATAGTCATGACAATCCCAGCAGTGGGTGCTTGCCCTGCCCAGGCAGAGCTGGCAGTGGCAGGGCCCCAGCCGAGGGGTTGGCAGAAGGCAGTTTAGAGACAAATCATCATTTTGGTTTGATTTTCTGCAGTGTTGCTGGGAGTTACTACACTAAATTAATTCTCCGGGCTGCAGGTCCCCGGAGGACAATAGGAACCCAGTGGTTTGTTCCTAGCAGGGCTCAGCTGGGTGATTGTGTTACCATAGCCTAATGAATTATGGACCTAATTGTCCACGTGT
Source organism: Sturnus vulgaris (assembly GCF_052056855.1). Lineage (NCBI taxonomy): Eukaryota > Metazoa > Chordata > Aves > Passeriformes > Sturnidae > Sturnus > Sturnus vulgaris. The sequence goes on from NC_142283.1 coordinate 80,625,427, forward strand.
GCTGCCAGCTGTGCCTGCCGCCCCCTCCCAGCTGGGACATCACAACCTTATCTTGTGGTTGCCATGCCATCCTGCATCAGCAGAGTTGTTAACTTGCAGCTGGATGTGCTGTTGGTGTGCTGGAGCTTGACAGAATGGCTGCAAGAGCAAGAGGAGAGAGAGGTGTCACACAAAGGCACCTGGTTTGGTGACCAGCAGGAAGAGGGTGAGAGCATGCAATGCTGCTTCCCAGCAGTGCTCTCCCTTTCATAATGGACTAGATGTTCTTAAGGTTTCTTTCCACTGTAAGTACCGAATGGCTGGAATAAAGCCTCTACAGAACTTTCCCCAGGCTGAACAGCCCCAGCCCTCTCAGCCTTTCCTCACAGGAGAGATGCTCCAGAACCCCTCTGAATTTTTGGTCCTCCTCCTGAGACACTGTAGTCATCTTTAGAGAATCCTACAGAATGTTTTGGTTTGGGAGGGACTTTGAAGATCATCCTGTTCTACCCCACTGCCATAAGCAGGAATGCCTTCCACTATCCCAGTTGCTCCAAGCCCTATCCAACCTGGCCTTGGACACTTCTGGGGATGAGACAACCACAGCTGTTCTGGGCAATCTATGCCAGTGCCTTACCACACTCACAGGAAGAATTTCTTCCTAACATCTAATCTAAATCTCCCCTTTCTAAGCTTAAAACCATTCCCCCTGGTTCTATCCCTACCTGCCTGTGTAAAAAGTCACTCTCTCTTCTTTTAATTTAAGTACTGGAAGACAGCAGTGAGGTCTCCTTGGAGCATTCCCAGTTTCCCCTGCCTGTCTCCAGAGCAGAGGGGCTTCAGCCTTCAAAGCATCTCCATAGCCTCTTCTGGACTAAGTCCATGTCTTTGGTATTGCTTGTATTGGTGTTGCTTTGGTAGCGGATGGTGTGAATTATTTATTCTTACCCCACATGCGAGGAAATCTTCATTGGGTGTGCATGTGTGGGTGTGCTTTGGGCCAGTGGGGTGTAGGATGGGTCACAGGGAAGGAATGCAAGAGCCATCCCCAGGCAAACAGCCAGAGAGATGGACAACAAAACACCTCATCAGTGTTTCACCAACCTCAAGGTGCCTTTTGGCAGAGGACTGCTCTCAGCATCTCCCCTTTGGCTGTGAGGAAGCCAAGGTTGAAAGATGGAAAGAGTCTTGCTGGACCTTCCCCCACTGCAGACTTTGCAGTGAACCTGTGGCCACCAGATCCTCCTGTATGTGAGCCCTGCCACCCGTGAGCCTCCCCTGCAGGGCTTTTCTTCCAGTGTTACACTGTGGCTGACTACGTGATGCTATTCCAGCCGGCCAGAATTGAGGGAAGGAAATACAGCGGCAGGTTCCTCTGCTCTAGGAAACCGATCTGTTATTGAAATGGCTTTCTCTTTGGTGGAGTGTTTCCTGCACGGCTCCTCGGCACTGGAAATGGCTTTATCCATCTACACCTTGTTTTCCACCATGGGTTCATGGAGGTGTTGTCAGCAGTTGGTCACTGGAGTGAATATGAAGTGCAATAACCTGTTTCTTTCTCACGCTTTCCATCCTCAAGTATAAATGTGCCACTGCCTTGGAGTGAGAACCCAGGGCTTCCTGCTGCCAAATTGATCCCCAAAGTATCTGGCAACTGAGCTCAGAGATAAGGACAAGCACAGGTTGATACTTTCAGTGAGTATAAATTAAAGGCTTTATGGCACCCACTGTCTCATACAATGTCTCGTTCAATGAAACCTGGCCCATTAGAAGCATGCATGCATGATTGCATGGTTTGGGTGGTGACTTCCAGGTTTTGGCCACAGCAAGTAGCCACCCTCTCAGCAAAAGAGCATCTTCCACCCACTCCTTCTCCCTGCAAGCCAAAGCTGGGGACATTGGCCCCAGGGAACTGGGAGGGAGTAGCAAGCTGAAGCTGAAGCTCTGCAGGGCCTCCTGGCATGGTTAGTGTGTGAAGAAGTTGCCAGCTTAAGTTGTTTGGGCTCTTGTTGCAGAAACAATATTTCTGTCTGACCCCAGTTAGCAACTGATGTTTGCAAAATAAAGAAGTCAAGGCACTGGAAATACTTTCCATTCCGGCTCTTGTCTCAGCCCAAAATATTAGTATTAAAAATATTGCATCTATTATGTGCAGCTAATATCTCTGCTGGCACATAAATCACCCAGGGATTTTTCATCTCCATATTTAAAAAAAAAAAAAAAAAAAAAGGTTAACTGTGCCCTATTTTTGGGTATTTGTTAACTGTTTTGTTTCCATTTATTCCTTCTACAGTCACAGCAGTCTGTCTCCAAGGGACCATCTGTGGGAAAGAGAGTCCCCAGATTGATTCAGAAGGTGTCAGGGTCATTGACAGGCATGAAGGCACAGGGTCTCTGCTCTTTCTCTGATAATGTCTTTATTTAGCGTGACAGCCTCCAGGGCACGAGTGGACAACAGGCTTCTTTCTTTCGTTTAAACTAACATTGCTCCAGCCATTCCCAGCATTGTGCACATGCTATGGATCTTCCTAATTTCCTGATTAAAGCCGGGGGTGCAGGTCCCCAAGCAGCAAGGACCAACAGCTATGTGACATCAGAGTTGCAGAAAGGTGGCCCGGATCTGTGCCTCCCCCCAGGCAATGTATTCCCATCCAAACTGACAAGTGAAAACTCATCCAAGAGAAATTAAATTTTGGGAGTGAATCAGACCCTGGCACAGCTTAGCAATTCTGTGGGAGTGTTAGGGGTAGCATGAGAGAGGAGGCAGGAGTGGGGTCAGGAGCAGAGAACTCCTCTTGTTGAAGGTGACCCTGCTCATTGCAGAGGGGGTTGGCTAAATGACCTGTAAAAGGCCCCTTGCAACTCAAACCATCTATAATTCTATGAACTCTTCTTTTGACAGTGGGACAGAGTTAAGTAAACATTCAGGAAACAGCTTAGGATTGTCACTTAGGGTTGCAATAAATCATTTTCCAGATCAATCCTTGCTCCTAAATCTCTGCATTAAATGCCATAGGCTGCTATATCTTGTTTATAGAATTTAGTTTAATGTGTTTGATAAAGGATTCTGGCACACCTAAGTCCAAAACATCTCTGCAGCTTGGGTTGATGTTTTACTGGAACCCTGTGTCGGAAGTAACTGCTTGCCATTGACTTTGGGTCATCTCATATGTCTGGACAGCTGTCAGGAGATCCTGTCAAATCTTGCCTTAGCTCCTACAGGAAAGACATTTATTTCTTCACTAGAAAGCACTGGTATAAATAGGATATGGAAAAAAAAGCCCCTAGGATGTCTCCTTGCTGCAGGTCAAAGAGGCACAGGGGTCTAAAGGAAGACAGCTGAACACAAAGGCAGCAGGTGGGGGCTCATTGTACTATTTAGGATGTGTCTTGGGGGACAGGACCACAGAGGGATGGTTGTGGGCTGTGTCTGTGCATCTTGGCATGGGTTTAAAGTTTATATCTCTTGGAGGATTATCAGATCTCGGGTTAACTGATCAGCCTGGGTGTATTTTTAAAGGAGGCAGCCTGGAGTCTGAAGTGTAAGCTCTTTTATTGCAAAGTAGTAAAAGATGATTCCATATTCATTCAAGCCACATTCTTACCAGTAGTCCAGGATCCGTTTGTGTTTGGGAAACATAGTGTACTGTGGTCGTGTCTTAATTTAAACTGTTTTGTCTAAACTGGACTCAGTTCCTTGTCACTGTGTTTTCTGATGGTTTTTATGTAATTTTTGCTATCATGTTTACGGTCCACTGAGAATCCAACAACGTAATTCCAAGTAATGTAGTTTATGAAGAGAACTATTTCCAAGCAATTTCTACATGAAATCACAGCAGTGATTTCTACACCAGTCCGGGCAGTCAGGCTTGAAGTCCAGGAGGTGCCTTCCGAGCTGGTTGCCTGCTCTGTGCAACCAGGGCCTCAATCTCGACATCCCTCATGATTTGTGGGAGATCCAGCAAAGCATTAAAAGAGCTGTTTCGGAGCTATCTCACATGCCATCTGTACTTGGGATGTCTTTCCCAAGCTGGTGTTGCAAAACAGCTCCTTAAATTCTTTCTGAAGATTCATTTCCATGAAGCTTGGAAGAAAATAGCTGACTCAGGCAGGCTGTGCAGCCAAGCATTGCAGAGTGTGAGGGCTGTCCCTGGGCTTCAGCAGTAGGGAGGTTTGCTTTTCAGTGCTTCTGAGTCTGTCTCGAGGGGTTTTGTGCCATGTCCCCTCAGCCCAGCAGTGCTGTCTCTGCTCCTGCAGCACAGGAGCTGGCTGGTGGTCCTGTGAATGAGCTGGGAGAAGTTGGTCATTCATCCATTTTCTTGTGAGTTGGTGGGAATTTTGGATGTAAAGACACAGAATCACACTAATACAATAGTTCTGGTTCAAAGGGACCTTAAAAGCTCATCCAGTCCCATCCCCTGCCATGGTTAGGGACATCTTTCATTAGACCATGGTTGCTCAGAGCCCTGTCCAACCTGCCTTGAACTTTTCTTGGGGTAGAGCATCCACCAGCTCTCTGAGCAACCTGTGCCGGTGTTTTATAACCATCATCGTGAAAATCAGTGCTACTACGTTGGTTTATAGTGAGTTTAATTATGCCCTAGAGGACTAAACAAGATCATCCTTAGCAAACAAGGGCAGCTGTGGTGTCCAGGCCAAAGGAAGGGTTGTCAGCAGTGATTGCACCTCAGGACCAAGGTGGTGGCAGAGAGCACTGTGCCCATGGAGGCAACTTACATGAGGGTTTCATAACGCTTTTCCCAGCAGCCAGAGACTCTGAGCCTCATCACAAACATCTCTCCCCTCACAGTGTTGTTTTTGTTGGCTGTGCTTGTCTTCTGGCTTTCATTGTATGTTTTTAAAGATGCATACATGTAAGACTTGAAGTATGCACTTCATCTCAGCGGTTCAAAGATGGTTTTAAATCTTGATCACCACCATTTTGACAGGTGGACTTTCTACACTTCCAAGATACCGTGTCTGTCCAGATGACGTGGGCTCAGTCTAGCAGTTGGGGTGGTCTCTACCCCTGGTGACAGAAAGGCGTGAAAGAAGTGTGAATAATTTCATTTTTGTTTTCAGGAGTGAACATGACATCTTGTTCCCTTCTCATCTGAGAAAAATGCAAACAAAAATGAAACTGGAGCCAAGTGAAACCAGTCTGAGAGAGAAAGCCAAAGGGAAAACACAACACAAATCCTGTGTTCTTCATACTTGAAGCTGGTGGTTATTGCTTTCTGTGGGGTTTTGAGGTTTTTGATTAAATTGTGTGGAACTGTCAAGCTTATTTGAGTGTTTCCCATTCTCAGCCATAACAAGGATAGAAAATGGCCAGGGCTGGGCTGTGATACACCCTGCATCAAAGCAGTACTGAGTTATCATTATCCATGCACGTGAAACATCAGAGTGCCTTTAATGGAGCTGGGCTTGCTGAAGAGTACTTCCTGGGGAAGTTAGGCCTTTAAAATAGAAATTCAGGCCTTTTCCTTCATTATAATAACAATATTCCCCAGACCTCTTGGTACCAGTTTTAGATGCTATAAAATTCACCAGGTTCTAACTGGGATCCTTCAGTCCCTCCAGTTTGGACCACAACATCTCTTAAATGCTCAAAGCCAGTGATGATGGCTGTTTCTGACCATAGCAGTACTGCCATGCCCAAATCTCTCCAGCAGTTCCTGCTTCAGGATACCAGTCCAGTTGTTTGTGGTCTGTCTGGAATATGCTTAGTTCAGAAAGACTGGGCCTGGAGACATGAGTTTATTCAGGGGATGTTTCAGAGGATTTTGCTTCTTCCTGCCCTTTCCCTCTTCAGGCTGAGTTTCCTGAAGGAATTTCCAGGAATAACCCACGTACCCCATAGCACATAGAATTTTATTCTTTTGGAGGTGATTCTCAGAGATTTCTTTTTACTTTCCCTCCCTCAGTGGAAGATTGTGTTGAGATTTTCAGAAAGAAGGTGAGAGTGGAGGCCTGACATCCCACAGGGTGAGCCCCACCAGTCTTCTATTTGCAGAAGCAGCTGCTGAGTTCCTTGGGGATGCTCTGCTCCCCCAGCCTTGCGGGGTTTCATGGATAAAAGGGATCTGAGGTCGTCATGGAAATGGAAGGTCCCATTCCTGTGCAGATCCTGGAAGTGTTCCAGGCCGGGCTGGACAGGGATTGGAGCACCCTGATGTAGTGGAAGGTGTCCGTGTCCATGGCAGGGAGGTGGAACTGAATGGTTTTTAAGGTCCCTTCCAAGCCAAACCATTCTGTGCCTCTGTGATCTTAATCCATCCCTTGCAACAACGGTTGCTAATTAGTTGCAGGCAGGTTATAATAGCAAGGCTGATCATGAGATACTTCCAAGGCTTAGCATTATGTTCCTGGTCCTCACACAGAGATGAGACCCTGCCCAAGCAGACAAAAGGGTGCAGAGAAACTTACTGTCTGTCAAATGCAGTGAGGAGTGTGTTCATTCAAGCACCAGAAGGATGCAAGGGATGGAGGAGGTTTGACGTTGGCACCACTCTTCATTCTCAACCTCTTGCCTGGGTGTCTGCAAGTCCATATTATTTGTTAATAACTGGATGGCCCTGGCTGTGCCCACCAGGTATTCTGCTCTGCACAAAAGCAGGACTAAATCAGAATTTCTGCTCTGAAAGGAGCTTATGGTGTCCTGGAGGGTTTGTGGCTGTGGGGAAAGTTGGCTGAGGTTGAAAACAAATATTCAGGCAGATTCCCCACAGGCAGGAACCAGCATGTGCAGAAACCTGATCCCTCAGTCCCAGGATGGGATTTCAGTCTATTTGGCCTTACAAGGTGCTCTCCATCATGGGGTAAATGTCTTAGGTGCCACTGGAAATGTATAGAATCTCAGAATTGTTTAGGTGGGAAGAGACCTCTTAGACCATCAAGACTAAGATGGTAAGATTCCCCCAGCACTGCCAGTGCCACCACTGACCCACATCTCAAATGCCACATCCACACAGCTTTCAAATCTCTCCAGGGATGGGGACTCCACCACTGCCCTGGGCAGCTGTGCCAGGGTGTGACATCCCTTTCAATTAAGGAATTTTCCCAAGATCCAATCTAAACCTCACCTGCCACAGCTTGAGGCCATCTCCTCTTGTCCTGTCCCTTGTTCCCTGAGAAAAGAGCCCAACAGCCACCTGGCTGCATCCTCCTGTCAGGGCCAGAAGGTCCCTCCTGAGCCTCCTTTTCTCCAGGGTGAGCCACCTGAGCTCCCTGAGCTGCCCCTCATGGGAACAGTGCTCTAATGTGACTCCTCACCTCTCAGTGTTTGTAGGACTTGCTTACCCAGATCTCTGTGCAGCCACCATGAGAATGCAGCCCTGCGTTGTTCTCCAGCTCCCCACATGCCAGACAAACGGTGGGGGCTCTCCAAAGACTCATCTCACTCATGGGGATATGGGCAAGGCTGACAGGACAGAGCAACTGTGTTTTAGACCACAGCTGTCCACATGTCTCGAGCTATTTTCCCCAGACTTGTGCCTTCCTGCTCCTTTCTTTGGGAGTAAATGATGTAGTAAAAACTAGCAGGAATCATGTATTTCTGAGCACGTAGGCTGGTAATCACTGAGACAGCTGAAGCCTTAGATTTGTTTGCGTAGGCTTCTCCTACAGAACAGACATTTGTCGGATCTAAATTCTGTTGAAAGGTATCTCATTTAGTTAATTAAATAAAAAAATGGGTGGAGAAACAATAGCAGAAGCAATACCATCCTATTTCCAGCTTGGCAGCCCTGACTGTCTCCCCTTGGTTTTTAGTACTTTTGCAATTTCTTTGTGACTCTCAACGTCTCTTTAGTTTCCATTTTGTCTGGTGGCCAAATCCCACTGAAGTCAGGGGGAGTTTTGAACTGAATTGGAATTTGGCCTTTGAAGTGAAAATAGTTATTTAATGTTAAATGGAGTCAAGAGATAAGAAACCATTGTACTGTCCAGATGCTTTTTCTTGTAGCTGAATTATGGTTCCCTACAAGGCACTGCATCCTTAGGGCTAAGAATGAGCAGAGGGGGACAGAGGAAGGATTTCCCAGTAACTGCAGCATTTTTCTGGGGTGAATTCTTGTAAAAGCCTGGGTTGGGAGGTGCATTTGGGTGCTTCCCTGGCCTGATTTCCTGGGCTTGGCACGTTGCCCCAAGTCACCATCTTGGGACATCACCTTAAGCTGCCGTCTGAGCACCTACAGTGCTGCCTTTGAACAAGCACGAGTTTGTTTCCAACAACACACAGTGGGAGTGTGGCAGGACACCCAGGTCCCCGTTTTGTCCTTTCCTGGGGCACTCTGTGTTCCCAGCACCTCAGTGTCACCTGAGAGCAAGCATGGGTTGTCCCAGCCTCCCAGGCTTTGAGATGCTGTGCAGGCAAGAAAGTTTTATGATGTGAGCCCTGTTCACCCTGCTTTGGCTCTTCTTCCCTGCAGATCCTATTTCTTCTTGGCTTTTCTTCTTCACTGGGGTGTTGGGAAGATAAAAGCACACAACGAGTCTTTGCCTGAATGCTGGATGATTGTCTAGACCCCTGACTGCTGCCAAGTCACAGACATTGCTCCTTGTTTGCCATTCTCCTTCCTTTGCCTTTTATATCATGCATTTTTTTTCCCCAAAACTTTTGTTTAACGCTGGTGTTTTCCACCCTTTGGCCAGTAACTGCAGAGCTTTGGTCTGTGTTTGCTCTGCCCCTTGCCATGGGGACATCACCTTTTAGCTGTCCTGTGGAGGGGCAGGGCTGCCTGTTCTCCCCCATCCTATTGCAACAGCCCCAAAAAGAACAATCTTGCACATTCCACATTGGCTTAACTAGGTGTTTTTTTAATCTTAAACCTTTCTTTCATTCATAGCCCTTAAACATGAAGGATTTGGTTTATAGTATCATCATGTCTATAGAAAAAAATGCCTCTGCATGCATTTCTTGCAGGAATTGATGGCCAACTTTGGTTCCCAGCTCATTTCCAGGCATTTTCCCTTTCTTCTGAAATTATAGCCATGTCTGTGCAATTTCTCTCATTTCTGTACAATATTCACAAATTAAATAAAGTTGCAGGCTGACTTGCTTATGAGCCAAGACTTGAAGTGCAACCAAACAGTTAAACTCAGATGTCTGAAGGAAGAGCAAAATCACAGAAAGCAAAACTCATGTACACTTGGGCCTGTGAGAGTTTAGTACCAGATAAGATTTTTACCTAACTTTTATTTTGACATTCCCCTTTTAATAAGCATTGCTCTTTACAAAGTGGTTTGTGTGATTGCATTACTGAGAGGAAACAAAGAAATGCCAGGAAAACTTGATGTGGAGAATCTGTACTCATAAAATGCTCGTAGGCTCCAACAAACAGGAAAGCTTTTCCCATCTCCTTTTTTTTCTTTTCCTTTTTTTTTTTTTTTTTTTTTTTTAATTCCCTGCCATTCAGTTTGTAAGAGAGAAAAAAAAAAGAAAGAAAAAACAGAACCAAAAACCACACACTGAATATCTCAGAAACCGGATCTGGTGGTCTGAGAGTAAACACGAATTCCTTCCAGTGCCATGAGCAAGCCTCTTCGTCCTGCATTTGTTAAACACAAGCTCTCACTCTTTATGGTTAAAAGCCAGTTGGCCTCAGAAACAGGTTTTGACTCCTGGGGATGCCAAGGAATACAGATTCCGTGGGCAGATGGCTTTGGCAGGCAGGGTTGGAGACTGCTGACCATTGAAATGTATTTGTGAATGGCTGCTTCCTTCATCCGAGCGCCCTTAGCTGAGCAGTGCCAGTGATGAAAATAAAACTAATTGCTGTGGGATGGGTTTAGAGTAAACACTGCTATTCATCCAGCTTGGGGTGGGGGTTTGGGATAAGGGATGAGACTGACCAGGGGTTTTATCATGACTACAAAACCAGTATGGAGGCAAACCACTGTGGTCACCACAGCTCTCAAAGTTGTTTCCTTGTTTTTAGGGCTGATACTGGGGAGATGTCGTGTGTCACCCTCAAGCACTGCTCCCAGCAGCCTTGTAAAGAGCTGGGCATTAAAACATCCCACAGGCTCTCAGAGCCAAGACCAATATCAAAGAGGCAGAAGGCAGGGGATGCCAGCATGCTTAGGGTAACCCTGGTGAAGATCCAGCCCTGGATCTTCAGCAGCCAGTGCCAGGACCATCTCCATCTTAGGTGCATCCTGGATCATGGCATTCCAACTCTGCCTTCTCCGCTGGGGACAACCACGCTGCAGCCTGTTTGGAAATCTGAGATGCCTGAGACTGCCAAAGCATTTCTTCCATTCAACTCTTGTTTTTTTGGGGATTTGCCATCTAGACTGCCCTTTACGGCCAGCACTCAGGGGCTTGCTCACTCTTTCCGAGGTGTTGTAGTCTCTTGAGTAGACCCTTTGGGGGCAATTCCTCCTCTTTGTGGCTGTTGGATTTCCACGTTACCCATTTGGAGCTCTGTAGGCATAGGCCTCTCTCTGGAGGCTGTGGGTCCTGGATGCCATGTTCTCCATGCTGCCAGAGCCAAGTATGATCCTCTTTTCATCCGTGTGTGTGTCCTGTCCTGGTGCAGCAGTGCTGAAGGATATGTGTAAAATAAGGCCAACACAACCATTTGGTGTGGGCAGATTACCAGTTTACTTAGTATCTTGCTTTTTAGGTTTTTTTTTTTCCACTTAGAAATTCCTGATACACTTAAAATAGCTCACTGCAAACCCATGCAGCAGTGCCGTGTTGGCAGGCAGGAGGAGAAAGTGGTGCTGTAGACCAGGTGTATCAGGAGCTCTAAAGCCTTCAGAAAAAAAAAATCTGGCATTTCTTGCCTGTCTCACTTGCTGCTGCTGTCTTTCCTGGTTTGTGTGGAAGTAACGCAGAAACCTGGGACACTTTAACACAGAAACTTGAGAGAATTTAACACAAAAACCTGGGAAAATTTTTCCTGGGAACCAAAGTCGGGTGTCCAACTTCACAAAAACTTTCAGCTGAAATATGACTGTCACTGAAAGAAATTTAGAGGCATGAGTTGTTAGATGACAAGATATTGCCTCTCCTTTTGTGGTCCCCTGCCAAGGGCCAAGCTGTTTGGTGAAACAGATGTGTTGGTCCAACAGAATCATGAAGGAATGGGTGAACTTCCTTTCACTTTCTTCCAATTTTTTTTTTTTTAATTCCCTGTCATTCAGTTTGCAAAACAAAAAAACAACCAACCAACCAAAACAACCGAACCAAAAAACCTATTTGGTTTCCAGCTAACAGGAATTAAAAACCTATTTCCTGTGACCAGCTGGCTTTTCATTGACTTTCTTTGACTTTCCAGGCGACAGCAGAGACTTCCCAGCGGGAACAAGTCTCAGCAGCACGCAGATCATCAGCAGGGTGGCACCAAGCATAACAGGGACCACCAGAAACTCTACCAAGGAGGCCAGGCCCCTCACTCCTCGGGCAGGACGGGCCACCACGGCTACAGCCAGAACCGGAGATGGCACCACAACCAGAAGCACTCTCCCAACGACAAAGAAACGCACAGAAACGCCAAAGAGACTGAGAATCTGAAAATCGAGGACAGCTCCGTGTGCACGGCGCACGTCCCCGCGGAGGCTCCGCGGGGCCCCGAGGCCGTGGAGAAGCAATCCCAGCAGGGCACCCCCGAGCCGGAGACCAAGCGGAAAGACGGCGCCCACGAGCGCGCTGGGGACCGGCCCAAGATCAACTTGCTTCAGTCCTCTAAAGACAGGCTGAGGAGGAGGCTAAAAGAAAAGGTATTCTCTCTTGGGTTTTTCTTTCTGAGAGTCTGGCTGTTGGCCATTCTCCATACAAAGGGTGGAGTGGGCTCAAAGGACCTTTCCATCAATGCTCCCAACTTGTCTTAATCTCCCAGTGTCGGCACTTCTCTTGAGGTGTCTTTGTGCTTCTTCAGGAGGTGTTTTATTGAAAGAATTCAGGCTCTGAGCTTTGTCAGCACTTCTCTTGAGGTGTCTTTGTGCTTCTTCAGGAGGTGTTTTATTGAAAGAATTCAGGCTCTGAGCTTGACTTCTTGGTTGAGATTGCTACCAGCTTGAGTTCTCCAGCGACTGGGAACTCTCCCCTTTTCCATGGGGAAAGGTTAATGCACACATGAGCTCCATCCTGGTCTGAAGAGCTCAGTCACTTTGCAAAAAAAAAAATCTAAAAAAGGTAGTTTGTTTCAGCAACTACAGAGCTAAATCCCAAACTTTGACTCTTGAGTGCTGAATAGTTGGACTCTGCTGCTTTAAAGCTGATATCCATTTATCTCTGCAATGAATTGAAATGCCCTTATCTCCCCTCTTCCTTCCAACAACCCAACAATAACAAAAGTATTGCATGCAACTGACAGAGGAGAAATCCTTTTTGGAAACAATATTCAGCCACAGATTTCTGAGGAATTTGGAGATGATATCTGCATTTGCCCCCTATGAAACTCAGATTCTTTCTCTTGAGATTCTTTTGTCAGACTGTAAAAAGCATCCATGGGGTTATCTCTAATGAGATTTCCAAAATACAGAGCAAAAATAACCTGAACATATACAATTCCATGGGAGTGCATGTTGGAAATGTATACCTTTGAATGCATGAGCATTTACTATTTCTGGATGTGGCATGAGGGGGCGTAAGAGATTTTGTTAGTTATTTTTATGCTCTTTAAAGCAATGGAAGTATAGTAGAGACTTTCAGAGTATTCATTTTAATGGTCTTCTCAGAAATTTGGAGTCTTGCAAGAATAAAAATCTCATCAGGACCCATTCTTGGGTGGGTGTTATCAACACAACTAGCTGATGGGCAGTTTGGACAACTCCCTTAAGGGTTGGGTTTGTCCAAAAAATTGCTACAGGTTTGTGTTGTATAAGATTGAGCTGGAGGGGTAGGAGAGAGCAGACCAGAACAACCAGGATGCATGCCTGACACTGGGGAAAAAGGAGCAAATGCATAATAAAATTAATAACATTTGCAAAGAAGCAATAATTTCTGTGATCATGATGGGAAGTGAAAAGTGTAACAGGCAAGAGATGGAAAAGTCAAGAGTCTTTTGAATGATGGGATCATGTGATTTCTTTGATCTCAATTTACATCATTATAGATATATTTAAAATATATTTATATTTAGATCTATGTAATAGATCTAAATATTTATATCTTTTATATTAAAATATATATATTTTTGTGGGACTGTTGTCCCACAAGATTTTGCAAACATCAGTGCAATTTCTAAAGAGAAGCAAAACAATGTCCATTATCATGATGTCACAGACACCAGAAACTGATGCCAAAGGCAGTCAGAGATGATCAGACTTTGGCATCCTGGCTCAGGACCCGCAAGCACATGTTTTCCCTGAGTTGAGGCACAGGACTTTGGGATTGAGGGGTGTGGGAAATGGAGAAAGGGGACATTTCTGGGGCAAGATGCATGCGCTTGTGCTTTCCAATGCTGAGGTTATAACACTGTGCCACTAAAAGATGCTTTGTCTTTTCTCTTTCTGTTTATGTCCTCCCAATCCCCTTCCCTTTTTGCTCTTTGTGCAAGGACATGGGCTGATATATCTGTTTTTTCCTTGTGTAACAGACGCCTTGTCTTTCCCTTTTCACGGACCAGGACGAAGTCACGGTGGAAACCACCGACCCTGAAAAGAATAAAATGGACAAATTAATTGAAATTCTCAACAGCATGAGGAACAACAGCAGTGACGTTGACTCCAAGCTCACCACCTTCATGGAGGAGGCCCAAAACTCCACCAACTCTGAGGAGATGTTGGGGGAGATAGTCAAAACCATCTACCAGAAAGCTGTGACAGACCGCAGCTTTGCTTCCACAGCAGCCAAGCTCTGTGACAAAATGGCCCTCTTCATGGTGGAAGGAACCAAATTCCGGAGTCTGCTCCTCAACATGCTGCAGGTAATGAGATGAAGTTGGTTGTTCAGATACCTGTGGCATCATCTCAATTGGTCTTACCATGTATTTGGAGCTGAGCTGTTAACAAATTCCTTTTGAACCCAGCCGATGAGTCCAAGTTGCACCTGTTGGTTCGTCTGTGCACATATTTAATGATTATCATAGATAATGTGACACTGAGGGCATTATCAAGGTACTCTTCAATCTCATTTCATGAACTCTACATGGACCTGTGGCATTTCACACGACGGCCTGTCTGAGTAATGGGTCAGTTGCTTGAGGCAGCATCCCCAAGGCATGGAAAGAGGTTAACTGGGAGGGTTCTTTCAGTGTAGGCTGTTAGATGGAGAGGCCATCTCAGCACCAGTGGCACCAAGAGAAGTCCCCTGTGGTCTTAGATACCAGGATGGTCCCTGAGCAGGCTTTTGGCTGTATCACCTGGCTGAAGGGCTTGATTCTGGTTTCTGATTGCAAACAAAACTGAAGTAATTGCATATTTTCTCACTATTCTGAGTGACTCGTTTATTGGTATGTGAACAGCTGGTTGGTTGTTCTGCTCTGAAATCACCACTGACAGCAAATTTACAGAGGGGAGGAAAAAGCAGCAGCTCTGATAACTGGTCCGTGAGGTTAATGATTGGACTTGGTGGTCTTGGAGATCTTTTTCAGCCTGGACGATTCTATAATAATGTTGGATGATAAGAAGAAAGGGCTGTCCTCAACTGCCCATAGTCTGCTGAGAGGAGTGTATTTTACTGCAGTGCCATCATCAGAGAGGGCAGTTGTTTTCTGGAAGGGTGTCACATGCACCTCCAATTTTCTGCCTCTGGAGACAGAGTTGAAACCACGAATTTCCATCCTTAATGTAAGGTGAATTTCCATGGGCTGTTCCCTCACACATAGGTGTCATCTGTGGGACATGCAGAGCTCACGTTTCATTTCTCTGCTATCCATACAATGTTGCTCAGCACCACTCCAGTTTTTGACTCATCTTTTTGTTCTTCTTGCTGGTCTTGTTGGATATGCTCTCTTGGATGCTGTGGCTGGCTGCCTATACATTGAGTTGGCTTTGGGGCAGCACAGCAAGCAGGGAAATAAAGAGTGAAATGAAAAGGTGAAAATCCATATCCAGAAGTTCTGCACAGGGCCTGGTCCAGGTTTGCTTCTCTCGTTGCTCTGCATGCATGTCAAACACAGCATCTCTCCCCATGCCCACTCCCCCCTGCAAGGCCCTTGGCCAGCATTCACATCTGCCCATTACCTGTACCAGGTGGTGATTTTTTTCCAGATGAGTATTTCCAAAGGGATTATTAATCAGAATGAAGGAAATTGCAGACAGAATCAGTCCCAGAATTAGCAGCAAGGGGCTGGAGAAAGCTCTAAACCTGCTGTGCATCCCATTCTTCTCATACCAGGTCACTCTTGCATCTTTTGCTGTTAGGCTGAGTGATCTAAGAAATCCGGAATAAAAACCAGGAATGATGGCCAGGGAGCAGCAGGGTGTTAGCCCACAATTGATGCTGATGGCAGTCCTGGGTTAGGGAGGATGCTTCCAGTTTGCTTTATTCTCTTGCCCGAGCAATTCCACCCATGCGAACAGACCCAGTAAACTGATTTATACTGCAGCATCCTGTGCAAGACTGAGTGGCTTCCCATTCAGCTCTTCACAGCATGAATGCAGGATAAATAATATATCTCCTATCTCCAGAGAGACTCAAAGTGCTTCCCAGGAGTGTGTAGCCAGTCACACTGTGATGGGAGCATTGTGGGGAGGAATGAAGTGCAAAGAGGGAGCAGGGTGTGCGGGTGACTGAGTTCATGTGCTGAGGCACAGAGAAATATGCTAAAGGGATTTGTTCAGCCCCAAGCTGCACATCTTTTATAAATGTCTTGATGGGGCAAAAGGTGACAGATGACTACAGGTCAAAAGCAAAGTGTTGTGTGAAATTAAATAATTTAGCATTTCCTTTCTGATAGCAAAGGATTTTGACTTTCTCCAAGCACTGTCTCGTTTTCCAAATGAAACAATCAGATGCACTCAAACTGATTCATGAATACTTCCGTCAAGCCCTAGACCAAGAATATTTTGAGGTATTCAGGTTTGATAGCCGTGACTGGAGACAGAGCTAGGTATGAGGCATGAAAGTGTCATTGCAGCTGCGTTGGTGTGAAAAAAGGATGTTGATTATCAATATGGTATGTTGGAACTGATACAATGTGTTATCAGTATTAATAAGGCATATTGGATATTATGTCATGTCACAGAGTTATGTGAGTATCCTATTAATGTATGATATATTATAGATTGATATAAATTATTATATATCCCTATATATGCACATATATATACACACATATATATATCTCCATATGTTATAATAATATTTTTATATGATTGATGACAGGACATTACCCAGCTAGAGTCCTGGCCCTTCCACCATCAGACATTTTTCCATCAGCCATTTTTAGACAATTTACCGTCGATTAGGAAAGAAAAATAAACCTTTAATAAAACGCTTGCCGCAGAGCAGGATTTGTGTCTCTCTAGCACCTTTCAGACTAATCTGATCCCCGGACGTAAGGAGCTCGGCTTGCTGGGCACCGGCGAGCTGGGGAATTACTGTGCCGGGGTGTGATAAATCGGGATCAGCGTGATCCCTCCCCATGCTGCTGGCGCCTGGGGCTGCTCCGCTCGCCCCCCCATCTGCTGCCGGCAGATGCTCCTGTTTTGTAGGGGCTTGTTTGTCCCTTTCCCTCGGGACTGCGATGGCAACGGCTCACCCCCACCAGAGGACCTCAGGAATTGGTGCATGAAGCCATTGAGGTGCCTTGGTCGTACCTATAGACAGCATCCCTATACCTGTAGAAAGCATTCTTGTACCCTGCTGGACCTTAAAGCAAACAGCAAGGGTGGGGTTTTTTTCCTGCAAAATAGGCAGTAAACTGTTTCTTTAACGTGGCTTCTCTTCTATTTTCAACTGTTGACAAGGTGCTCATGCTCAAGTGTTGTACATGCTTGTTTCAGGGTACTTGTTTTGATCCCAAAAGAGATGCCAATGCTGCAGCAAGGGAGTGTTGTAACATCATCCCCCTCCCTGCCAGCAGCTCCTCTGAAGAGCTTCCTTACAGCCAACATGGTGCACTTCATCCTCTAAGGGGATCCATCAGTAAAACCCTGGTTTGAATTTATCCTTCACTCCATGTTTTGTTCCAGAATCTTGGCTGAGTTGAATTTGGGTGCTGCCAACCTCTCAGGAAAAGAGATGTGGAAAGGGGAGCCATGGGGTGGACAGCTGGTAGAGCTGCCATGTGGGAGCTTGGCACTGGGGGGATCATTTGGCATCTGAGCTGTCCAGCCCTGGCACAGGCTGCCCAAGCAAGTGATGGAGACACTATTCCTGCAGGGATTTAAAAACTGTGCAGATGTGGCACCTGGGGACATGGGTCAGTGGTGGTCTGGGCAGTGCTGAGGGAATGGTTGGACTTGATGATCTTAGAAGGCTTTTCCAACCTAAACATAGCTGTGGTTCTGTGACTTAGGTTTGATGTTCTCCTCATTGAGTTTGGTTTAGTCTTTTGGTAGCAATAGTGCTTTTGATCTGTGTGAGCCCTTGGGATGGACCTCAGCGAGCTGGGTCCAGGGAGCTTGGATGTCTGGGGACATGAAAGAACATCTTAGTGGACACACACACAAGTTCTTCATGCCTCTAGAAATACCTTCTTAATACATTGAAAGTAATTCTCCTTTGAGAGGTTTTTGCTTGTCATAGTTTCACTCACTGGCATGCCCAGGCTTTTTTTTTTTTTTTTTCCAGTGTGGGGGGTGTTAAGCAATGTGCCACAAACCCTTCACATGTAACATAAGTTGGAGTACTCCTCTGCTGGAACAACCGTGCTCTTTATAGCAGAGCTGTGTCTGCATCTGAGCTATGCAGAGCCAAGTGTATTATTAGAGTGGACATCACTGTGGCTGTAATTGTACACTGCTCCCCTTGGCAACCATGGCCAACAGCACATCAAACAGAAGGCTGATACCTTCTTTTAATAATAATTTAAAAAAACCCTGAAAACCACGCAATGAACATCCCGACATAGAGCAGCAGAACCCACTGGCCTGCTGCCAGAGCCAGTGCCTGGTACATCCCTGCACATGGAGCTGCCTTGGTGCCAGAGGAGAAGGGCTGGTTCTGCTGGATGCCCTGTGGCTTACCCTGCTACGTGCCCCGTTGGATACCCTGTGGCATACCCTAATGTATATCCCATTTCACACCCTAATGCATACCCTAAGGCACACTGCATTCGATACGTCATAGGATACTCTGTGGCATACCCTGCTGCACACCCTAATGCATCCCAAAATTTATATCCTAATGCATACTCAGTGGTGTACCCTAGTGCATATCCTGTTGGATACCCTGTGGCATTCCCTGGTGGATATCTTGTGGTGGAGCCTAACGCACTTCCCATGGCATATCCTATGGTACATCCTAATGCATACCCTATTGCATACCCTAATGCACTTCCCATGGCATATCCTATGGTACATCCTAATGCATACCCTATTACATACCCTAATGCATTCCCAATGGCATACCCTATGGTATACCCTAGTGCATACTCTATAGTATATGCTAAAGCATTCCTTATGGTATATCCTAATGCATTCCCTAATACACATCCTATTGCACACCCTAATGCCTACCCTGTTGCACATCCAAATGTATGCCTTATCATTTACCTTACTGTATATCCTGTGGGATACCCTGTGGCATACCCTACTGAATACTCTATGGTATATCCTGATGCATTCTCTATGGCATGCCCTAATGAATACCCTTTTGCACAGCCTAATGCCTCCCCTGTTGCACACCAAATGCTATGGCTTGCCTTATTGCCTACCCTACTGCACATGCTGTTGCACATCCTGATACATTCCCAATGGCAAACTCAGTTGCACACCCACGCAGGGTTTCTTCATCATCTTACAGCAACCTCTTGATGCCCCAGAAATGGCCCTTCCTTGGTTCAGTGTGTGCTTGGGTTTGGATGTAGAAACTTAATAGAAACACAGAACATCCTGAGCCAGAAGGTACCCACAAGGATCATAGACTCCAACCCCCAACCCTGCACAGACACCCCAACAGTCCCATTGGAGCATTGTCCAAATGCTCCTGGAGCTCTGGCAGCTTTGGGCCCATGCTCCAGCACCTTTTGGGGGAAGAGCCTTTTCCTGATATCCAACCTAACCCTCCCTGGCACAGCTCCAGCCATTCCCTGTGTCCTGCCCCTGGTCACACAGAGCAGAGATCAGTGCCTGACCCTTCTCTGCACATTACAACGAAGTTGTAACTGCAGTGAGTCTCCCCTCAGTCTCTTCTCCAGGCTGAATAAACCAAGTGCCCTCAGCCCCTCTTTGTATGGCTTCTCCTCCAGACCCTTTCCCTCTAAACCCTTGAGATAAATAGTGTGGGTTTTGGCAGAGGTTTCACTTCAGTCTCAGTGACCTTGGTTGGGTTTGAGATGATTGGTGTGACCATTTATAGAGGGGCTCAAGCAGGAAAGTGGCCAAAAATACATTGCTGTCATCCCAGGTGGGTGATGGAAGAGGAGGATTTAGGTTGATGCATTTCTGGGGATGTAGATATAAGGTACTGGAGAACTGAGTGATTCTCTTTAGTAAATGTGAGTGCAGTGTGAAGTTTTTGCCAAGCTGAGCATGAGGATTTGGGAGAAATGAGCTGAAGTTCTTCCTGTCCTGTAGCCTTTCCAGTCTGATCAAACAACCTCCCAGTGGTAGCAGCCCTTTCAGCATTGTAGGGCTTTAAGTTGCAATGAGGGACCCTGGGTGGATACTTTGGGAGCTGGGACATGGAAGTTGTTTGGACTTGATGATCATAGAAGTGTTTCCCAACCCTGAAGGTTCTATGATGTTCTGCGTTATTCTAAGTAATATATTAATGGTTAATGCTGAAAGGCAGATTTTTTTGGTTTTTTCCTTCTCAACATGATTATTGGTGAGGCACAGTTTGTGGTTTGGCAGTAGTGGAGGCAGGAGGATCCAAGTGTGGCTGACGAGTATCTGACCTGTACACCATGTCCAGCACTGACTGCAAAAACCCATCAGTCCTCTTTCTGTGGCCGTTTTTAACATAATTTAATCACGCATGGTTCAATCTGTGCACATAAAACAGAGTGGTACCACTTGTCTCTGAAAGGGCATTACCCAGCAGACATCAGAGAGTTTGCTTCACTGAGAGATGTGGAAAAGAAGTCCCAATGCCTCTGGAGCAGATTCTAAAGCCCTACAAGAGTGTGCTCATGTGCCACATCAGTAAGCTAAGCTCTACAGTGCAGCACTACATCTGAGACCTGCACATGAGCCAACATTGCAGCCTTTGGTTTCTCCTCCAGAGGTGTTTGGTGAGGTGGAGATTCGATGGGAAAAGCCTCCTTGGCTCAAGCTGCTCTCCATTGCTATCTGTGCAAATGAGGAACATATTGGTGGTGAACCTCAGAATGGATGCCAGCTCCTCAGGAGCCCAGCACAGGCATAGAAATAACAAATGATGCTGCCCTTGTGTAGACACCTTCATTTAGGAGTTTGCAGTAACTTGCAGAGCTTGGAAACCTTTCTTCCCTTACGTTTCTGATATTGATAAACATCAAACCGCCCTGCTTTTGTAAATCACTCTGGGACTCCCCAGCAAAAGCTTTGTGTAGCTTTGAAGAGATTTATTTTCTATACGCCCAGGCAATTCAAAGGCAGTTCTAAATTTGTGCACACTCATATATCTATGTAGTGCTTGAAGGGGCACGGGGAATGCAGCCCCGTGGGTGGCTCCGAGGAGTATCCCCAGCTGCTGCATCCTCCTGCTCTTAAGCATGGAGAAAAATAGTGGAAAGGAGACACATTCCCTGTTTTTTGCCCGCATATGTGTCTCTGGAGACTTTCTCCAATTTTTTGCAGTGTATTTATTATTTTTATTATGTATTATAGTACCATTTTAATCACTTGATTCCCGTATTCAATCACTTCTTATTTTGCTCATATGTTAATAGATATGCTTATTGCATGTATGTTAATTATTCATATTTATAATATTTATATATATATTTGCTAATGACATATATTAGCATTATATAACTTAAAATGTTAGTGTTTAGTTTTGGGGGTTTTTTGGGTGGTTTTTTTGGGTGGTTTTGGTTTGGTTGGTTTTTTTGTTGTTGTTTTTTTTTTTTTACTATGGTATGGGGTTTTTTTTTTCCCTTCTTTAGTCATCCGGGGCCAAACACACCCCGTGCAAGTGTCGGCAGCAGGCAGGAGAGGGAGCCCGGGGAGCGGGCTGGCAGCCTGCCTGTGCCGGCAGGTGAAGGGCAGGGCTGGGCATCAATTCGAGCTGGCCCTGCTTTTACCCCGAGCCCGGCCAAGCCGTGTCTGCCTGGCCGTAGTAACAGCGCTGGGCTTGGCCACGGGAGGCTCCAGGAGCCGCTGGCACACGGATCCTGTGCGGGGCTGGGAGTTACTGGAGAGCCCTGGATTGAATGTCCGGCTGCATGCTTTGAACTTGCCACTTGTCCCAAGCGGAACGGGGGATGTAGGAACAGCCCGGCTCCTCTGCAGCCTTTCCGTGGAAAGGGAATGGGGTGGGGGTCAGCACCTCCCTGGAGGGTGGTGGTGAGGTGAGGAAGGGGTTAATGGAGCCCAAGATGTCAGGTTTTAACGGAGTGCAAAAAAAAATTTGGGCACTTTTGCACTGATAGGAAGGAGGGGATGGGGACTGGAGCTGTGCCACACGAGCACTAGGAGCTGGGAATAGTTGAGCCAGACCCTAAATGAAACAAGCAGTGGGTTTGCACATCCGTCCTCAGTCTGAGCCCAGGGGTGGGTTTTGGGGATCATGTTGAGCTGAAGCTGGAGGTGGCCACAGGGCCACTGACGTAGCAGTGGGCATCAAGGAGGATGCCAAAGGGATTGTCCCCACTGCTGTTGCAGGTCTCTGGGGTCCAGAGTCTGCCCAATGCAGCCACAATCGTGGCTCTGCACAGGAAAGGTGTTTTGTTTAAACTATCAGTGCATCGTGCATTTGAGAGTTTGATAGGAAGCAGGACTAATTTTCTAAAAAATAATCCCTTCCAGTATAAAGATTGACATATTTCATTTTAATTCAATGTGCTGGTAAGGTTTTATACCTTATACTTTGCAATGCTGAGACGTATTGTGCAGAAATAGCCATTGTCTTTAGTCCATAAATTTATGTGTGGTTTCTCCTGGCTTCTTTTCACCTTGGAGAGGCCAAGATTTGAAAGCCGTGGTGGGGACCATCCCATGCTCCAAGCACATGATAGGACCACAGGGATGGTACTTGGTGTCTTATTGTCTCTGCAGGCACTGGATGCCCTGGGCATCTGCCAGTGATGGTGGGACCATCAGAGAGGCTCCATCCTCTTGCTTGTGCATGTTGGTGATCAAGAGTGTCAGGAGCACCCCTGGCCGAGCTGCTGCTGCCTGCTGAAAGCACATCTGAGTTCAGAGTGGGAAGTTGGAGTGGTGGGACCCGTGCACACCCTGTGCATGGGCTCAAGCACGGAGCAGAGGCTGTTCTGGGCTCTAGGTGGAGACTGCAGACTGCTCAGCCTGCCTTCATCCTGCCTGCAGCCCTGGGACAGAGCCAGGCAGCAGCCTCCTGCTGGGGTGGGCTCCTGGCTGCCCCCAGACATTGCTGGTGGGTGAGGATGCTGGGGGTCCTGGTAGAAAAAGCAGAAATTAATCTTTTTTAAAAGTCTCAAAATCCATTTATCCATTGATGAGAGGTGAGGAAGGGCAGAGGGACACTTCAGTATTGAGATCTCTCCAAATCGGGCTGAAATGGCATCAGCTCCTACTCTTGTTTGCTCCCAAAAGGCTCAAACCCACGGGATGTGGAAGTATGTTCCTGTCAGCCCAGGGCCTCAGCTGGCCCAAGGCACCCTCCTGACAGACCATCTGCTCCTGCCTGCTCCTGCCCAAGTCCAGCTCAAGCTGCCACAGCCACCCCAAGGTGGGGATTTTGGGATGCTGTGGGGTTGGACCATCTCTGCTCCCCATACATGCAGACACCCTGCTGTGCCCAGCCCTGCTCTTAGCTGATTGCCTTCACCTTATCTGGGGACAGGAGTTTTGGAGGCTCATTGGGACCCTGTGATGCATCACCTTGCCTGGGACTCATCTCACAAACCCCACATCCCCTGGTCATTTTTTTAGGGAGTGAAGCATCCTGCTGACACAGGAGCACCCTGGAGAAGCAGGTGCCAGGGACATCACCTGCTGTGCCAAGGCCAGGGCAGATGGATATACCAGCATCAGCCCAAAGATGAGATTTGGGGAGAAGGATATTGGAAAGGGAAGCACCTCTTTTTCTCCTTGGGAAAGGGGGAAAATGAGATAACATGCTTTGCCCATCCCTGGCTTTACTTGGACACAGGCCCGTAGCATACAGAGGATGCCCTTGTGCTCACCAGCAGGAAATCTCTTGTTTTAAGGTTTTCTAGCTGAATCACAAGTTTCTGTACCAGATTCAGTTTCCAGCCAAGTGAGCCTGACTGCTGTGGTGGCACCCAGAGGGATGGTCCCATGGGACCTGCAGCTTGAGCACCCTTAGGCATGCTTAGGCTCAGGGTTTTATCCTTGGAGGGTATTTTGGTGTGTAGCTATCTGTCAGAATCTGGATTTAGGAGTGAATGCTTCTACCAACAAAGTCCACATCCCTTTTGCCTCCCCTGTGGTGTAAATTTTGCACAGCCTCATCTTTTCCTGCTACGCATATTTAAACAAGAAAATGAAAATGATGGTGGGAAGTGGCTTTGGTGGTTCCTGGGAGCAGAGGAGCTACAGACTTGAGGAGTGAGGAATGAGGCTTGAGAATTACTTCAGGTCCCTATGCTACAGCTTGCCAGGCGTGAAACTGATTCAAAACACAGCATCTGAGTCCTAGGGACAGCAGCAAACAATGCTTGGCTGGAGGACGTTGCCCTGCCTTGACACATCCTCTGGTCGCATCAGCAGTGCTGCCAATTGTGGGTGTCTCTCCATTCTCCTCCCCTCACTGAGCTTCCCAAAACAGTGCTTCCTTTTTCCCTCCCAGTGATAAATTCCTCCAGTTTTCTTGCTTCCTTTTTTTTAAAATTAATGTTGCTCTAAATATTATTTTTTTATTAAACAGAGGATAAAACAAGCATCTCTGGCAGTGCTGGGAATCCAGACTCACGTGATATAGCCAGGCTGGACAGGGTTTGGAGTAACCTGATCTAGTGGAAGGTGTCCCTGCCATCTTTTTATATCCCAGGGAGGTTGGAACAAGATGGTCTTTAAGGCCCCTTCCAAACCAAACCATTCTGTGATAACACTTCCAGTCCAGGAGCAGCAGGAGGCACTGAAAGTGAGGACAGCAAGAGCAGTGTCCACCAGCTAAGGAGGCAGTTTCAGGCTGGAAAAACAAAACCTTTCCATTTCTTCTTTGTTCATGAGAGTAAGGTGTGTTTCCTTGGATCTCTAATATTCCAGCCCATGCCATCCAGTGGTCTTACACAGTGATGCTCGAAGTCAGCCAACATGTCTGCCAAAATACACCATGGTAATCATGGACAGGACATCCTTTTAGAGATACAAAAGATGGAGGAATTGAGGGTTTTTGCAGGTTGGTGTTGTTTTCTGCATCACCTTTCTGTAACCTTAGATTTCCCAGCATGGATAGGAGCTTTGGAGACATTGTAGGGTGTTCTATACCTGTATGCTTCAGGGGATGAGCGAGAAATATTAATGCATCTTTCACATCCATTAAAAAAAAATAAAAACCAGCCAAATACAACATTTCTTACAGCATAAGCTCCCTGGCTGCATAGAATTTGTAAATATTAGCCTCTGAGAAAGACTTTCTGAGCTTCTTTGTGTAAATAACATTTTTTTAGCAGACTGGCACTTCACCTCCAGGTCTCGATTTTCAAGTGGTTGCTTTTCCCCCCCCATCCCAGAGCTGCATTTCCAGCAGGGAGATCAGCACTGGTACACAATGCCTACAGTGGTGGGAGAGACGTGGTGAAAAGCAGACAGGAGATAAGAAGGGTGACAGCCCCTTTGCTCTCCAGCGTGTTTGCTCAGCAATGCTGAGTGCTGGGCCAGAGCCACCACCTCCCTGCAGACTAAACAGTTGCAGTGTTTTCTCTCCCATGACCAAAAGAATTTAGTGAAGGGTCCCGGTATGAAACTTTACACGAACTCTGGGTGCCACGAATATCTCTGGCTGGGAGTCTGTTAACTCCTCCGGTTCCTTGATCATCCGTGCAGTTCAGTCCCAGGGCAGATGAAAGGAGGACCCATCCCACGATGGATCTGGCCAGCTGCCTGCAGGACCCCCCGTGCTCTCCCACCCACCGAGTTTTTGTGTGTCCATCTTTCTGGGATTTTTTTTTTTTTTTGGTTTTTTGTCTTCTTTTAAAGGAGTGAGACAAGAACTCTGGTCATAATGGAGGTCAGGAGTTCTCCAGTTCAGGAAAGACATGGACCTGTTAGAGTGGGTCCAGAGTAAGATTCTCCAAGAGCTGGAGCCCCTCTGCTCTGGAGCCTGCCTGGCACAGCTGGGGCTGCTCACCTGCACAAGAGAAGGCTCCAGGGAGAGCTCAGAGCCCCTGCCAGGGCCTGAAGGGGCTCCAGGAGAGCTGCAGAGGGACTGGGGACAAGGCAGGCAGGGACAGCACACAGGCAATGGCTTCCAGTGCCAGAGGGCAGGGCTGGATGGGATCTTGGGAAGGAATTGCTGGCTGGGAGGGTGGGCAGGCCCTGGCACAGGGTGCCCAGAGCAGCTGTGGCTGCCCCTGGATCCCTGGCAGTGTCCAAAGGCAGGTTGGACAGGGCTTGGAGGACCCTGGGACAGTGAAAGGTGGCAGGTGGATTGGAACTAGATAATCTTTGAAAGTCCTTTCCAGCCCTGATTCTATAATATCTCATGCTTCTTGGACCTATTTGGAGCCACCTGTGTGTAGTGATGTACATCCAAAGGTTGTCCACTTCCCTGTGCCACCCAGCTCAAGGACTTCCACTTCAGGGCGAGATTTTGGGCATGGGAGAAGCCTGAAGCCTCGTTCATCCTTTGGTCCTGGCTTACAGAGAAGCAAAGGCCAAGCCTCAGTATCTTGCCCAGCTCTGCATATGGGTGGTCCCAGTCCCTCCTCATGGTGAACACCACCAAGAGGGCCCTTCCCAGGAGGGTCTTGGCATCCCACGGGAGAGCATCCTGCTGCCAGCTACAGGCACCCAGGAAAATCCTTCTGTGGAGTGAACTGATGTGAGCCAGAAGTAAAGCTCCTGATGTCAAACAGGATTAGCTGCCTGCCTTTCCCTGCCCAGTTCCATTCATTCATTTGAGCTGGCCTTTCAATGGACACAGCTTCATTTCCAGTGCAAGTGGAATTCCTTCAACCCTGGTGCCTGGACAAAGGAGCACCTTCCTCCACAGTCGGTTTTTGTCATTTTATATCCCTTTTTCCAAATTTGGCCTGTCCCCATAGATCCCTCATCACCTCCACCTTATAAAGAGAACAAATTGCATGTGCAGAATTTAAAATAAGAATGCATCCTGCTGGCAAAATCCAGCTGTTCCCTGCTGCATCCTCCTTCCTGGGCTGCAAGGCTGGGCATCTGCAGACATGGCATTTGCAAGCAGAATCCATCTCTCAGCTACAATTGGGGTGCCAGTCATCACTTCAGCCTGGTGTTGGGAGTGGGATGAGCATTTTCTCAGGCACAGAAACGGCCTCTGAGCAGATTTGGGGATGGTGCTGGGGCTCAGACCCTGCTGTATTATGAAGGGTTTGCAAACTGCCCACCAAACAATCCCTACCCTACCCATGTGAAGTAGCCCAAAAATAGGATTTTGTGAGATTTTGTGAGCTTGTGCTTTGGGAAATGCAGCCCATAGGATGGGAGATGCACACTAACACGTTTTTCCATGAAGTGAGAGTATCAGCAATGCTGTGGATGTTGGGATGAGCAGGGATTTGCTGTACTTGATCCTCTCTCTTCCTTCCACCTCCATGTAGCGAGGAGGGCATTGCTGACTTGGAAGTGGGATGCTCTAGAGGACATGGATTCTTCGTTTCAGGGGGAGGACTCTCAGTGTCTCCAGAATTCCCAAGGTAGCCCAAGGTCTCCTGTGCACACTCATAAAGGCAAAGGGCACATCACTGCCTCAAGATTCCCACAGTACTGGGACATGCAGGAATAAAATGAATATAACAGGGAACTCCTGCACTGCTGCAGAAGAGCAAGGCTGCCAAGGGGGAACTGCTTCCTCTGGGCATTACATGGGATGTCTGCAGGGCTGGGTCGGATGGGTGTCCTGGCTGCTCTGATGGCAACCCAGCAAGGAGATTAATAAAATTAATTTGTTTCTTTGTGTTCCCTTGTCTCCTTTCCAGTCCCTCCCTATGGGACTGAGAGATTGTCTTGTGATTCTAAGACAGGTGATTAGTTCCCCGTGTCTGTGTGTCCTGCAGATGGCGAGTCTGTCCCTTGCTCACTGCAAGGTCTGGAAGAGGCTGGTAATGATGTTTTGCTGTGTCTGGGTTCGTGGGATAATGAGGTCTTTAAGGGGATGATAAACTGCTGTTACCCAGCTGAGCTGACACCCTGGCACGTGTTTGGGAACCCAGAAAGGTGTGAGTTGGGAAGGACAGCAATAAAAATTAAGTGGCGAGAAAGACAGCTCTGTCACCTGGGTAGTGCTGGAGGAGGCGCTGGCAAACATCCAGGACAAAATGGTGATTGCTGTTGGTTGTGTGCAGATCAGGCTACTGAATTCACCCTCCTGGTCCTCTCACTTCCACCCAGATAGTGCTCTGAGATCTCTAGCAGCTGCGAGGTTAACAGCAAAACTTTAGTTTGCACATCCATCATGCTTCCACCAGGGTGATTTCAACCTCAGCTAAATCAGTAATTAACTGCTTGCATCTCTGCAGCCCCTCAAGTACCTGACAGACATCACTGGCTGAAGCCATGAGACACCCACGTTGGGTGGGTAATTGCTGCTGATCCCAGATTTGGAGCCAGACAGAGAGGTCAGTGTGAGACCAGGGGACAGAAGGTTCAAGTGGCCACTCACCTGGTCACCTCCAGGTGTTCACAGATATGAGAAGTATCCACAGCTACTCTTGGCTCTGGTCATCTGCTGCCTCAGTTACCCAAACCTGGGAATGTAAAATTGATTATGTTTCTTGTCCTGGGAGTTTTCCTGGTCTCTGCTTTAGAAAAAAACACTTTTCTGACCTTATTTTCCCTTTCATCCCCAAATCATTCTGTGAGGAATAAGCATTGTGTTTCTGCCTGCAGAATCTTTGTTGAGTTGTTCTTGTGATCTGGAAGAATTCCATATCCCTGGAATTGGTCAAGGCAGATTGGATGGGGCTTGAAGCGACCTGGTCTAGTGGAAGGTATCCCTGCCCATGACAGGGGGGACACCTGTAAAGAGATGCTAAGGCCCCTTCCAACCCAGACATCCTGTGATTCTGAGAATTATTCAGTGACATCTATTGCAAGCTGCATATCATCCAGTGGTCAGATGATGTGTGCTAGGTTAGGTGTCTGTGGGGTGGTGGTCACAGTCCTGGTAGCCTGGACCTTCACCATATGGTGCATTTCAGAGCCCTCTTGTGATTAAAACCATTCACAGAGCTGTGGCTGTCACGAAGTCAGGTCCACGCTGAAGGTCACTGTTAGGATTTCCTGCTTTTCCCAAAATGGCCAAAACATCCTGATAAGATGTTCAAATGGTGCAGATCCAGCCTGGAGGAAGTGAGGTGATGAAAGCCTGTGGGAGTGAAATGTCTCATGGCTGGGTGAAGCCAGGACCTCTTCAAGGCTGGGCACAAGGTGTCATCTGTAATTTAAAAGCTTTATCTGCTTTAAATGTCAATAGCTCCTTTGTTGGAGTCATAATAATTGCCATGATTCGCAGGTCTCAGTCACACGCCCCAGAGCACTTTGCAGAGTAAGATGAGCAAATCCTTCCCATTTGTTGCTGGATGGGAAATCAGGGTACAAAGGTGATTGGAGCCCACGCAGGGCTGGAAATAAGCCTCAATCTCCTGTGCTGCCATTCTCCAGGTTCTGCATGGAAGCTGTAGGCTCAAAGCAGGTTTTCTGTCGTGACCTTTCTCTGCTCTGTCTTGTCTAAATGCTGGCAGTAGCATGGGCAGGGGTGGTGTGAGGGGATCTCAGCGAGGTTCTGTCCTTGGGTGCAGGCAGAGAGGCCAGGAGCAGGTGGCTGGAGGAAGAGCAGGGCCCATGGGAGAGCTGATGGTCCCATTTCATGTCCCACCACCTCCAGCAGAGGAGTTTTTGTAGTGCTGTCTGTGAAGTGAGGCTTTCCCAGTGAAGCTATGGGTGGGACAGAGGAGCTCAGTGAGACCCCACAAATCCATGGGCAGAGGTGTTTGGTCACTCCCTGGTGCTGTCACAGGGTTCTCCAGCACCTCCTGAGCTCCTTCCAAATGCCAGTGCTCCAAACCACTCATCTCACTGGTTTATACTCCTCAGGAAGCAAAGCTGCACACCAGAACCTCCTCCAAGTCAGGCCTAAATACAAGTAGTATTTAAATTCTAAGCAGAGAATAATGCAGTGATGTTAATTGTGCAAAATGTAATTTATGGAGCCCTTTCTAGGAAGGTCTGGGAAGGGAGCAGGCAGAGGCTGTGCTTCTCCAGGACAGCAATAAGGGACAGAGGCTGTCCAACCTCTACCCACCAGTTCCCTCCTCCAGACTATTGGATTTGTCTCAGCCCTTTCAAAAGAGCCATTTAGGGCTCCAGCATTTTGCAGAACATTGCCAGTAAGATCAACTATTTAGCACAGCCTATCTCAGCTTTTTATATAGCTCTTAGCATGGATATCTGAGCATCATATATTTCTTTTTGTGCAGTATTTCTGACTCAGTATTTCCTGCCTCCTTGACAATGACTGAGTAAACAGCAGAGCTGCCAGAGGAAGAACCCTGTGTTTACAGAGCAACAAGCCCAAATGTGCCTTTTTTTTTCCCATCAGAAGGTGGTGATGCTTAAATTAACCTTCATTTTTATCCCTCACTAAACTTTTGCCCTCGAACTTGCTGCTACCAGAGTCAGCCGTGGGTCGGTGGGCCCAGATCTGGGGAAAAGTTATTTGGAATGTGTCTTAAAAAAAGTGTGGCGAACTCCCAAGGGAAGAATTTTCGACTGCAGCTGTCTGAGCTGGAGTGAGGGCTTAGATCTGATGGCAAAATGCTGCTTATCTTGACTTGCTTGCTCTTGACTCTGCTGCCCACCAAAAATATTAGAGAATGGATTTGCTTCCTCTCCCACAGAGTGGCCATTCCTCTTGGCTCTTCTGGCTTGGTCCTAGTCTTGGAAAAGTTTCGTGTCCACTGTCATAGGCCAGAGTTGCATGAACTGCATCTACACTGGGGTGAGGAGTGGGCTTTCACTTGGCTGCAAGAGTGGGCACCTCCAGGAAAAAGGCATCTTGAATTTCCATTGCTGGCAGGAGCCTCAGCCAAGTTTACAAAGGATCCAACAGAGGTTGTCAGAGGTTTTGCTGAGTCCTGAGCCATCTCTGTGATGTGTGTCAACACAGGCCACCCTGATTTAGTGTAGTGGTTTTGGTAGACAGTTTGAGATTTGGTGAGGCCCAACATGATGAACATGCTTAGCCTTCAGATTTATGCCCCAAACTTGTCCTGTATGAGAGCTCTTTAGAGGTCCCATTGGCATCCTCCCACTTGCCACATGGTTTCCCAATGAATTCTTCTCCCAAACCAGGCAGAGAAGGAAGGTCAGCCCTACCAGGTATAAATACATTTTATTTTAAACTATAGGCACTGAAGGAAGGTCATCCAGTAAACACACCCAGATTATCTACAGGCCAGAGCACCCCCAAATTAGTAATACAATTCGTGTTTAAAAATACAGCCAAACTGATGAAAGATAATTTGCTTACTGCCCTGACATCACCACCTAAGCATGGGGCAAGCCAATCCACAGGTTATTTTTATATAACTCTGTGAGGCATTTCCAGAGCAAATAAAGTTCAGTGGGCAGGGCAGTGACCCGGCTGTCTGGTTCCAGAGCTTTTCAGCCCCCTCAAGGCTCGTCATCAGTGTGTGGAGGTCTGTGGGTCAGGGCACAGCTCCATCGGATGTGCCCCAGGCACACAGGACGTGGGGTTTGTTCTCTGCTGGCCAGTTCCTCTCCCACAGGCTGGCTCTGGCTCATCCCTTTGCGTTGCACAGCCTTCAGAGCTGCTCTCAGTCCTCTCAAAGGGTCACAGGGCCCACTGTGGGCACGGCTGACCTGCAGCAGGTGAGTCACACGTGTAACTCCATTAATCAAACAGCCCAGCTGAGCCTCGGTGGCACCAGTGGTCTCCTCAAACTCCCCAAGGCAGATGGGGCACCTCTGCATGGGTGGCACTCAGTGCACACCATGGTACAGGTCAAACCTGGAGTCTGAAGGCCAGATTTAAGGACAGAGCTCACTGGACCACCTCCCTGGTGCATGCTGAGACACTGAGGCAGGTGGGTTTCTCAGGATGCTTCAGAACACCCCTGGCACTGCAGGTGCAGCTGCCGTGGAGGCTCCTGCCGTGCCCAAATCTGGCCTCTAGGCGAGTGTGGTCCAGAGAAATTCCTCCCACTGGGAAGATGCTCTTCCCACTGTGTCAGAGGAGTTAGTATCACTCCCCTCCTTTTGCAGAATATGTACAAATCACCTCCTTTTGCAAAGTTTGGCCCAACCTAGGTCTGCAAATAGAGCAAAATTATTCCCACTGTGGAAATGTTGGTGGTGCCTTCTGCATCCATCCCGCATTCCATCCCCCTCTCCCATCCTTCATGGGGGTACCTCAAAGTCTGCACAAGCTTTTCTGTGACTGCAGAAGGGGGGACCACAGATCCTTTTCTTTTGCAAGGATCTTGTTCAGCTGCAAAGGTGGGGCAGCGTTCATTGATGTGCCTGCATCACCCACCGAGTGGCACAGGATGAAAAAAGGAGGGTGATGTGTGGTGGAATCCTTTCCTGCCCAGCTCCCATCCCAGGCCGGATGAGTTTGGTTTGGTTTACTGGTTGATGTATGGAATTTCCAGGGGGTTGGTGGGTTTGATGGTTTGGCGATTTTTTACAGAAAATTGCTTTTTTGAAAGAAAATGTTGTAGAGACAGTTTTCTTTCTTGCAAGGGTGCAGAGTAGGGCATGTTTGAAGCAGGGGCAGGAAGGAGCAGAGTTTCCTGCAGTGGTTTTTATTCTTCCCCAGTAATCTGGGACTGCAGAGCCTGTGCAGTTATCCCAAGCTGCTAGGAATTTCACAGCATGCCCCAGGGATCCCAAAATACAGCACAGCTCCCCAGGTGAGTGTGGAGCTTCCAGGTCCAGGCAGGACAGGAGGTGCTGGAGGGCATCCAGGCTTTGAGAGGCAGGATGGGTTGGGGGCTAGAGCTGGCTTGGATGCTGCATGAGATGCAGGAGACAGTGCCAGGAAGTGGAGAAGAATTAAGGAAAAGCTCCAGGGTTCAAGGGAAACTTTCTGTGCACTGTATGGGTGGATGGGGCTTATGAGGGGCATGGGATGTTCTTGCCTGGGTTTTTAATTTCTCCTTAATCCAGATAGAATGTCTTTTTGACCTTTTTTTTTTTTTTTTTTTTTGCATTAAAATTCAATTCAAAACTCCAGAACAAGTAATCGGGTAACATTGGGGTGATAACCTGAGCTGGCAAATAACTCCTCCATCACTTCCCAGGGAAGGACTGGTTAATGAAAGGATGAACTCTGCAAACTCCCCCAGAGAGTCTGGGGAGACCCAACAGGATTTGGCTGCAGGTTGACTTCGAAGTCGCAGACACAGTTGGGCAACTGACTTATGGAAATGGGTGTAGAGAGGAATTAGTCATCACTGTTTGGTTAATAAATGCCTCGGCTATTTTACAAGTCTTTTTTCCTGCATATGCAAATACATATTTTATTTTTCCTTTTGTAATGAAACATATAAATAGCTCCTGCCTTGGATCTTCTGTGCATACAGTTGTGTCATGAAAATCATCATCGTGCTTTTGCCTGGCTTTCTTTAGCAGCTGCTTCACGTAGCTTTGTTCTTAAAGGAAGATCTCTTGTGTGTTGTCCAGGGCAAGAGAGCAAACTTTGGTGCCGTGGCTTTTATATCTCCCTAGCTTTGCAGAGAGCAGCTGCAGGTCAGAGTATTTGCAGCAGTGAAGCCCTTTGTCTCAGGCAGCAGGAATAAACTGAGATGAAAAAGATAGAAGTTAATTTATTTAGTTACTGGATCTCAAAGGTTGTGCAACCTGCACTGGGAGCACACGGTGTGGAGACCAAACTCGTCCTCTTCTTCAGTATTCCCCTGCTTAGTGTCTACTAAATTTTAGTGCCAAGGAGAGGTCACTATGGAGACAAACAAGCGAAGTCGCGTGGGATGTCATGCAAGAACCTCTGCAACATCTCTTAGAGCCCAGGAAAACCTTCTTGACTCCGAGCACCATGCACTCCTTTGTGCCATCCTCTAGAAGGGTTTTTATTTGCTTTCCTGTGTTGCCTTGTGCTCTTTGCCATGTGTTTCCATCACATACATCCCTTTCCATACCCTGCCTTTCAAACCCCTTCTTTCTCCCCAGCTGGAGGTCTGATGGAGAGGCAGCTCTCCCTCTGTGTGCTTCCTCCTGATGCTGATCCATAAATCACGTCACTGGGATAATCCTTAGTCATAGCAACCATCAGTTCAGGTGCAGGGTGACCTTTTAATGCCAAGCCCAGGCTGCCCTGATCTTCTGGTCGGGCAGGGAGCCAGTCTGCCATTATTTTGTGAGACGCCAGAGAGCAGCCAGACCATTAGGATGCTGCTGGCCAGACACTGGGTCTGCTGAAGGTACTGGAATGAATGGGCTGGACAGGTCAACCTGGACCACCAAGCCCAGCATGGCCACCAGCATTTCCTCTGCATTTTACTTAACCTCCCTGTTGCTGCTTTTATTCAGTCCTGGTGGTGCTGGCTTCTTCCCTCCTCACCAAGAAGTCGAGCCACCCAAACCCAACTCAGTGGTGCATATGGAGAAGTGACCCCGTGTCTGTCAGGGGGGACAGTGGGGCACAGAGGACAGACACCATCTCTGGTGCAAGCTGTGGTAGTTATTGCAGGAGTTGGTGATATTTCTGCAGTTGCTGCTTTCTGGTGGCTTTGCTCTGTTGAAATTTCAGCAGCCACTCTGTGTGCATTGAGTAATCTCCCCACTGTTACTAAAGAGTCAGTCTGTCTGTCTGTCCTCCCCCCACCCCGAGTTTCAGTTTCCTCCTAATTCCCCCTCTCGACAGCCGTTGCCTCTGCCGTGGTCGTGCAGCGTTGCTGATGCATTCTCTTGTCTCTGTGCCTCTTGCAGAAGGATTTCTCCATGCGGGAGGAGCTGCAGCAGCGGGACGTGGAGCGCTGGCTGGGGTTCATCACCTTCCTCTGCGAGGTCTTTGGCACCATGAGGAGCAGCACCGGGGAGCCCTTCCGAGTCCTCGTCTGCCCCATCTATACCTGCCTCAGGGAGGTAAATGCCTTCCCACTTTGTCCTTCCCCACCAGGGGGACAAGCAGTTGTGAAACTGTGTGGAGATTCCCATGGTCCATGGAAGGGCTCTGGCTGCCCTATCCCGGGAAGTGCCCAAGGCCAGGCTGGATGGGGCTTGGAGAAACCTGGGATTGTGGAAGGTGTCCCTGCCCACAGCAGAATGTTAGAACTAGATGAAGGATTTTTGAGCCCTTCGAACCCAAACCATTCTGGGATTCCATCTTTGTTTTATAATCCCTAGAGGTTTGCTCTGCCAACATATCACAAATCAAAAGTACCTACATCTGCAGGGATGCTTGGCTCTTCCTGCATATTTTCTTTCTGCTCATTAAAGCACAATAATTAAATAATTAAAGCACAAACTCCCTTTGTTCAGCAGTTAGAAAGGACCAACAGTTGGAATGGCAAACCAAGTGCTGGAGTTTGCAAATCCCAATGTTGTGAAAATCCCCCCCGAAGCAGCTTAAACAGCTTCTTGAAGCAGGTGAAGCCACCTGAATAGATGAGACAGACTGAGGGGAGGAAGGAGGGAGAGAAAGGAAGTCCCTAATGCCCTTAGACCCAACTCAGTGCATCAGAAACCCAGCCCTGTCACCAGGGTTGGGGATTTTTCAGAACCTGATCTCCTGATGAGCTCATTGTCCAGCTGCCCATGGCTCAGAGTGGTGGCAGAAACTTTGGTGACTACATAGAGAAAAGACAGCTCAAGTGCTAAGAGGAGGAGAGGGCTTCCCTCCATCCTGTTTTAAAGACGATTTTATCTCCTGCTGGTGCCTGTAGAAGACTTTCTCAGAAAAACCCGCCTCGTTGCCCAGGGTTGGAGCTGTGAATCTCAAATTGTCAGTGGTGCTTCTGTCAGACCATAAATAACTCGCTGTAAAATAAGTTCTCTGCTAGACCTCAGGCAAGGGAAGGATAAAGAAAGTGCTGGTGATGACTTTTTTTACACGCATGGGAAGTTTCCTCTGAATGCAAACACACCATAAACATTTTGTCTGGGTGGTAGTACTGTGGGCAGAGCTCACAGATGGTGACTGGAGTGGTGAGGAGTGCAGGCCTCATGATGAGGCAGACATACCCAGAGGAGGAGATGGGAGAGGCACGCTAAGAATAGCCCAACTTCCCCAAAATCTCTGCCCACGGAGGTATGTGTCACCTTCTGGGGAAGATCTTGACGTCTAGCAAAGCCCCCGTGCCCATCCGCTTCCCATCGTAATCGTGACACAACACAGCCCTGATTCTGCCAGAGTTTCTCCCTGCCCACTCCTGTCTGCCCTCGCCGTGCTGTCACTGTCCCTCTTGTCACCTTTCTACTCTGTGGGGACATGGTGGTGAGCTAGAGGTGTGCAGAAGGACGTGAATTTCGTATATCAAGGATATTTTTTGCTACAGGGCAGCTCCATAAAAAGATTCACTAATTATATCAAGATGTCATGCGTAAATTTGCTCTTAAAAATACATCTCTGTTCCTTAGCAGGACAGGTCTGTCCCTGTGGTGTTGTTTGTCACAGATGACTTTACTAGATGATCTTTAATAGTGAGATGATCTTTAGGTCCCTTCCAATCCAATCTGGTCTGTGATTCTAAGAAGACTCTTAGCTTAGCTGACATGGGTGAGCCTGACTCCTCTGTCTCCCCTGCCCAAAATGCTTGCTCTGTCCACGGTGCTTTGACCTTGATTCAGGCCATCCCTGGCTCTAGTGTAGGTTTTCATCCTGCCGCCTGTTTTTGTCATTGCCAATGACAAAAGGGGGTGTTACCATGGCCTATAAAGTTTGGGACTCCCACATGCCTCAGGACAGGTTCACAAGGTGTAGTAGCATATACCATGGGTTTTTTCCCCTTCTGCTCATCAGAACATCCCTACGTAGAGTCTCAGCCCTTCACCCCTAACTCCTTTCATATTGAGTATTCCCCAGCAATCTCCCTCTGTGCTGCCCACAGTCCTGCATAGCTCCTTCTGCCTTCATCCACCCATCCTTAGACCATAAATCATTAGCAGAGGCAAGATAACATCTTTCCCTCTGCCTGTCCTTTCAGCTCTCTTGCTTTTTAGTTTCTCTTTTAATTTTTTTTCCTTTTTCCCTTTTCCTTGATAGCTCTGGCAAACTCAGCCAAAGGTCAGCAAGGCAATGAGCAAGAGGAAGGGGAAAATTGCCTGATGACTGAGGCAGAAATGTCTCTTCCCTTCCCCCTGCAAAACTTCCTCTCTCCAGCTCCTTTCCCCCCAGATAAAAGCTTATTCACACCATCATTAGCTGGGTGGGAGTGAGGGTGGCCATGAGGACATCAGTGCTAGGTGGGGAGGAGCTGGGGATATGCCTGGGGCACTGAGTGACAGTGCCTGTGCTATTTATCGACCAGTGTGGATGGGTTGGCTTTGTGGGCTGGGAAGAAAAAAAAAAATAAGAAAAGACCATTTCAGGATTTCAGGTGAGGCTGGAGTGGTAAATGCTGGGTTTGCTGGCTGATTGACCCAGCACCTGTCTCTGTACTCAGGGAAGCACACAGGCCCCTGTGTCAGACAAGGCAGTGGGTGTTTAACCATGGCTAAGGAAATTTGGGTCAGAGCTGCCACCTCACCCAGGCAGCCTTTTGGGAACCAAAGGAGTGGCTGTGCCCCTTGGCTCAAGCACAGTCCATAGCAAATCCTCATCCCACGGGGCTCTGTTACATCCTTCTCCATCACTTGAGTTTGTAATCAGGAGGGGGGGAAGAAAGGGTCTGCCAACACATCTGACACTGTGATGGCATCTCCTAGGAGCAGAATCCCTACCAAATGAAAAAGGTTTAATTTTCGTAACTGTTTTGAGAGTTTTGGGGTGAGGTTTGTGCAGGCTGAGAGTGTGTCCTCACAGTGAGGTCTAGTGAGGTGAGCATTGGAATTTTAGGCAAAGAGAGGATTTGCAAGGGAAGTAAAAGGTGGGTCCAGCTCTCGTTGAAATGGTTTAATGGAGCACAGTGTGTTTGGATGGTGGTTTGGACAAAAACATGTTTGTCTGCTTGGAGCAGTCCATATTTTAGGCTGGAGAAGGGCAATGGATACCCAAGGTCGTCCCAAAGATCAGACCTGTAGACAACTGGAGAAAGGAGAGCCCTTTGCAGATGACAACATGAGGACTGTTGCAGCCCTGAGATCTGGGAAGCCTGGGAAAAGAATAACAAAGCAGAGATGTTAAATAGAAATAAAAGCGCTTTCCTCCTATTCTTCCCTCAGAGCTTCGGGGAATCGAGGGCGAGCTGGAAGAGGGCATTGTTCCTGGGATAAAGGCTTTCCCCAGGGATGGTGGTGCTGCAGCCAGGGCACTGTGGGTTTGACCTTTGCCTGCTTCCAGACCTGACTGTTGTCTCTTGGGACCAGTGGTGGCATCGAGCAGGACCACATTCTTCCATGAGCCTTTTTTCTGCTGAAAATACTTTTAGCAATATTAGGAAGTTGTCCTGTCTCCTGTGCATGATGGTCTTAAGCAAGAGTGATGTCCCACTCTCTCCTTCCAGCCCTATAAGCCTTCTTGACTCTGGCCTCACTTTATTTCACAAAACCACTCACAATTTGTCCCTGAGCAGCTCCTTCCAGGATGGTGAGAAGTGATCATGCTGTCATCTTTCCTGCTCCAAAGCCTCTGCCCCATGTCCAAACACCAAGGGCCATGCTGAGCCGTGCTCCAACAATGCTCCAACAATGCTCCAACAACGCCCAAACCAACTAAAACCAGGAGAAGAACCAAGAGACTTTGGTTCTTGCAGCCTGGCCGTATTTCTTCTTTTCTGTGGCCTTGGGCAGTCAGCAAAATGAGGAAAATGGGTGGTTAAGGCAATGGAGCAGCAAATGTCAGTTGAACCATCAGAGCCCTGTGCACAGTGCAAGAAGGGCCCTGTGGCTACTGAAGATGTAGAGATAATAAATAATATTATTTGCAATCTATTGTTCACTGATTGTCACCACTTTTGCCTTCCCTAGCTCTTCCCCAAGCACAGTTGGAGCTGGCTGTCCCT
Organism: Sturnus vulgaris; assembly: GCF_052056855.1. Taxonomy (NCBI): domain Eukaryota; kingdom Metazoa; phylum Chordata; class Aves; order Passeriformes; family Sturnidae; genus Sturnus; species Sturnus vulgaris. The sequence goes on from NC_142283.1 coordinate 80,663,895, forward strand.
CATCCAGCTCTGTGCTCCCATGTCAGTGTCTGAGTCAGCAGAGTGGCCATGGGCCACCCCAGCTCAGTGCCCTCCCAGTTTCATCCCCTGATGCTGCTGGGGATGGAGGAACATTAGGACTGGATCCTGAGGGGCCCAGCCCAGTTCTAGGTGACATCTGAAGTTTGCAGGGAAGGAGGGATCACAGCCAGTGTGGCTGTTGATGAGTGCTCTTGGGAGGTTTGCCTGCTCTGGTGTCTGTCTCATCCTCAGTGGATATTGTTGGGACACCCACTCCCCCTGGGGCTGGGAGTTGCCACCTCCCTGCCAGCCCCCTGCCAGGAGCAGCCACTTCCAGCCCAGGTGGTTGGTGCCAAGTGCTGCTTTGGATGCATTTGTTTGTTCTTACAATGCCATTTAACAGCCAGGTAACCTGAGCAATTGTCTATGGCAGCAGAGCAGGGAGGTGGAAAAACTGGCTCGAGAGACTCAGGCTCAAGGTGATGCCATGTGGCAGTAATGCCACTCTGGTCCCTCGAGGCACCTCACCAGCTGGTGTCCCACAGGGACAGGCAGCACAGGGAGGGCTCTGTCCCCTCTCACACCCCATAATAACTCTATCCTACCCCTTACCCTTGTCCCTGTGCTCTTCTCCTGCATAGGGATGATCTTTTGTTGAAAGTTTCATGTTTCCTCTTGACGTCTTGGTTCACTCTGCTGAGGTCCCTCTCACTGGCAGCTCCTTGAATACATTTCAGTACATCCCAAACTTGCTGTCAAACTTCCAGACTTCACAAGGTTGCACTCCTCACCTCCTCCAGGTCACGGATAAGGATGCTAAATAGGACAGGTCCTGGGATAACAACTTGGTAGTTGTTACCATTTAGTTGTTACCTTTAGGCAGAGATTGGGTTGGAACCCAATGGCTACAACCCTCTGAGCCCAACCATCCAACCCGTTTTTTTTACCCATCTGGTAGTCCTGGCTTGGATACAAAGGGACTGGATATCAGGGATGACAGGGAACTGCCTTGGCACCGTTCCACTCTAAGCCTCGGACAGGGCAGTTGGGGCAGATTCAGAGCAAACCCCAGGAAGCAGATCATCACAGAAAGACTAAATAAACTGCAAAACTCTTTCGTGCAGGGGGCTGCAGGACCGATTCGTGGAGATCCCTGCACCTTGAGGGGGTTATTGCTTCTGAGGCTGGCTGTGTACCCCAGGGATATCCCCTCAAGAGGGATGCAGTCATTGGCCTGACCCAAGACAGATGATTTTAGGGTCTTAATACCAACCCTGGGGACCGAGGGCAGCTCCCAGGCGCTGTGAATCAGCAGGGATCAGACCCAGCAGGCTGGCAGCAGGCAGGACAGTTGCTTCTCTGCAGGAGTTGTCTCCTACCTCCAGTCTGGTTGGCAGAGACAGTCCCATTTCAGCATCGTTTAAAATCTTGGCACGCTCCCATCGCTTCCCTGCCTTGGTACACGCTGCTAACTGAAAGCCTCGGGGTGGTGGTGCAGGGAGGATAAATACTCCCTGTCTAATTGCCTTCCCCCCACGTCTGAGTCTGCGGTGCAGCGTGTAGACGGGTATCCACTCCCCTCCCTTCTCTTAGTGCCTGTTATCTCCTGGGGCCATGCTGCGTAATTTAGCAAAATATTCTAACACGGTAATTAACGTCTGAACTTCAAGAGGGCACTGCCTTTTCACTGTCTCCTTCAGAGGAAGAAAAAGGAAAACCTTCCCGGCTGCAGTCGGATGAGCGAGGAGGGTGGTGCTCTTTGGAAAAGAAAATTGTATCTTTTAACGTGGGTTGTGTTGGGTTTTGTTAATCACTCTCACTTTTTAAAAAGCATCAGCCTTTTGAGTTGAAAAAAGGGTGTTTGACAGTGTAATGAGATGCTAGGATTTTTTATATTACTCGCCGAGTCAGAGAATGAAACAGAATTTTTGCTTTATCAAATGAGCAAAGGTATCTAGGGGGTTGGATCTTGACCCCACACCACACTTCCACTCAGAAAGCTCCAGGAGGCCAGATCTGAACAGAGAATATATGTCTTTTATGAAGGGGTCTTACATGCTCATAGAAGTTCCCTTCTTGTCCCCCCTGTCTGGTTCCACAAAAAATCAAAGATTTGGTCTCCAGTCCAGTGGGACTGGGACAAACTGGGAAGTGTTTTGTCTGGGGAAGGGATGGAGGAGGAATGAGGGCTGTGGACATGGGAGGGAAGGGATTTCAGAGGAGTGAAAAAGAGGGACTGAGGGTCTGGGACTCTCAGTGGAGAGGAAGGAGAAATGAGGAGAACAAGTGGGGAATTGTCTTGAGAGTCCGGGAGATGTGGGTTAAAGACATGAGAGATCTGGGAGGAAGGTCTGGGATTTGGAGCAAGTGGGGCATGTGGATATAAAGGGGATATGGACTTCCAGAGCCATGGCAGGAGGCAGAGTGCAGGAGCAGAGTCTGCAAAGATCAAGGGTGGGTGCCTGTCTGTAGGACCACGCAGGGCAGGGGTGGATGTCCCTGTAACCTCCGTGCCTGCCATACATACAAAATAATTAACCATCCAAAAAAGCTCCCACACCACCAGACCCCCATAGCTGTGCTGGCAAAAACACTCCTATGAATGCAGCTTGTTTGGGAAACAACAGATTTCCTTCAATCCTGGTCATTTTGATCAAAGGTGGAGGAGGTCAGGCGTTATTTGGGAGCAGATGAGGACAGGCCAAACCGAGGAGGGCTGCCCAGTGCCTGTAAGCCCAACTGCCCTGCTGAGTATTTTATGTGCAGGAGCTTATTCTTGGAAAGCCACAGGACTCGTTTAGTCTCAGCACTAAAACCGTGATGTTGTATCTTAAATAGGGGAGGAAAAATGCCACCCTCGTTTCTCTGGGACCCGTGGAGAAGGCAGAGGAAGCAATTTGTGCAGATAAAGAAGTGAAGTCAGATACCATCTCACAGGATGGTCCCTCCTCCTCGCGTGGCTTTGTTTTTCTCCCTCGCCCTCCGTACCAGGCATTGTTAGTTCCCAAAAACCCTTTCAATGGGATGTAAACACAACTATTTGCGTCTGCCCTGCGCGCTCGCAGAGCCAGGAAAGCGCAGAGCCTCCGGCCAGCCAGGGTGGAGCCCGCTGCAATCAAGCACCATGGTCTCGCCACTGTTTCTTTCCATGTTTTGTGTTTCCCCGGGACCCTTGGGATGAGATCACATCCTCCTCTCCCAGGGTTATTATGTCTTCGGACGGGCAGGATGAAGCCAGTCGTCTGGGTGGCTTGAACTCCCTGTGCACCCAGACTGGGTGGCTCTGGTTGTCTGTCCTGCTCACCTTCAGGTCCTGGAGGTCCACCTCCAGCCAGGGGATGTGTAACCACCAGGCTACTGTTGGATTGCAGCGTCTGGGTTGATGAGTGACCAAATTTTCTTCATCATTGTCTCCAGTAATTGCCTCTTAATGGTTTCCATCTTCGCAGGAATTTCTTCTGCCGTTCCAGATCCAGGGAGAGAGAGTGTCGTGTTTCATGGTTTCTCTTGTCTTACAGTGGAAAAGAGTAGGAGGAGTTTCCCACGGCTGGGTACAGGATTTTGTTCCTCTGACCTTAATTCAATTTGCTGTTAAGTATCTCTGAGTTCCTCAGGAGCCTGACAAGAAGGATAACCAACATTTTGGTTTACTCAACGCAATAAACAAACTAATCTCTTCTTACCATCCTCCCAGGGAGTCCTGGTTGTGTAATAGGAGAACAGAAGTCTCCTCCTGAGCTGAGAGGAGCACTTCAATGTAAAGGAGTTGGTGCCACCAAAACCCATATAGGTTGTCCAAAGTATGTTAGAGAAAGTGTCTGCTATGGACATGGCTCTGATGCAGCCGTGCAGGGACAAGCAGTTCAGCACAGAACTCCTTGCCCCCTGTGCCACTTCGTCTGGGCAGCTGCTCGTGGGATCAGCAGTGGCCTGTGCTGATGGCCTCTTCCCAATGGAGCAGCAGGAGCTGCGGTCAGACATGCTCACCCAGGCAGAGACCACAACATCCCAGTCAGGCAACTGGGAGGAGGGTTCCCTCCATGAGACACACGATCTGGTGGCACCTTGTGTGTATTCTGTACTCTAGAAGGCTTCCCAGATCCCCAGAGAGGTGTGAGCAGAAGGGAGTGGGGAGAGAAGCACCATTGCTAGTGGAAGCAGCTGGACACAGTCTGCCTTTCCCAGCTGAGCTGTGTTTTTAAATCCCAACCAATCACATGGAGCAAGTTTTTCAAGCATGGCAGAGCCTGTGCCTCGTGCAGAGATGAGCACAAGCAGCTCCATAAGGGAAAGGTTTTCTCCAAAATTCTGTTTGGGCAATCTCAGCATTAAGTGGGTGAGCAGAAAAGATTTCACTTATGCCTGTGAGCTTCTAGAAGTCTGTTTCCATGTGCTCACTTGTTTCTTCTCCAGAAAAAGTCGGTCTCATCTGACTTCCCTCACTTCTGTGCCAGGGCCTCACCACCCTTATTGTAAACAAGTTCTTCCATCTATTTAGTCTGGATCTTTTTTAGATAAAAACTATCACCCCTTATCCTGTCACTACAGTCTCTACTAAAAGCTTAGTCCTTATCTTTCTCACAAGAAAGATGGAGAAAGATGGACTCCCTTCATAAAGGAGTCTCTGTGATGATCCCGACCGTAGAGCTGGAACAGATCCATCTCTCAGAAGGACCAAGGCCATTGTGGCCCTTCCCATGCCCTTTCTGGTTAAAAAACAGGACTGGGAAGCACCAACTCCCCCATACTTCCAGTTCAGTACGTCCACTCTGCTTAAGCTCCAGCACAAATAACTGATCTACCACTTCCTCACAGAAAAGTGTCTCCATTTTCCCCTGTGGCTTTGCTCCACACCAGCGAGCCGATTGCTGCACCTGGGCAATGCGTCCGCAGCGCTCCAGCTCCCCTGAGGTCATCCTCCACAGTCCCTGGGAGGGGGGAATACTGGGAAGGCACCTCCTCGTGACCCAGGTGCGGATGGAAAGCATACCTGTGGGCAGCCTGAGGCCCGAGGCTGCCTGGGTGTCCGTGCGTGTTGCGTGAACCCGAGATGCCCGTCGGGGAGCCGGGGCGAGCGGCGCGTGGGCTGCGGTCAGCCCAGCTTTCCCTGGGTCTCACCCCAGCTTCTCCGTGGCTCTGGGTGGATATTTTCCAAGTTTCTTGAGCTTTCACACCGGAGTCATCACCCAAGCGTCATAAAACACTGCAATGCTTAAGGGGTGGTTAGTGGTCAGCATTGCTTATGTGTCATTTTGCAACGTACACAGTAATTAGCACTGCGCCTTGCAGGAGAGGTATCATTGCATCTGGAAAGGGTGATGTGTGCGTTGGGCTGCTCCCACCCCATCTCCTGGGGAGAATTGCTGAAGAACACAATTAAACCTGTGTGGTTTGGTGATAAGGGGTAGTGGGGCGGGTTCTCCTGTCCTCCTCATGGTGTGGGCACCCCTGAGAATACCAAGTAAGCACTTCAGCTTCTCAGCAGGCCAGGTGAGCTGCGAAAGCAGATAATAAACCCAAATGTTTGGGGTGAGTCCCATTGTCTTCACTTTTTGGTTTGCTCTTGGTGGTCTGCACACCATACAAATGCATCCATTGCTGTTCAGGAGAACCAAGCTGACTCTGTCCATGGTGAGGCACGGCTGCACTTTTAGGGCTCCTCTGGTCCTTCAGCCATGGCTGCATGTCCACCCCGTGTGGTTTATCTCTGCAGAGATGTGAAGAGAAGGATCTGGGGCCATGGAGGCCAGGGGAGATGGGTCCCAATAGCATGCCATGGATACCAGGTGTGCTCAAGAGACACCTTGCAAGGCACTGCAACTCTCCACAACACATAGCACTTCCAGGAGGAAGTGCTCTCCAGGAGGAGACCCTAAAACTTATTTTGGGTTGCTTATGCAAATAAATGGCACCCGGAGCCCACCTGGGCACACTGGCTCTGCAGAGGACCTTGCCCAGTGCTCGTGTCTTGGAGTGACATAAATTTGAAGGAGAAGGTGCCCGGTATCTCTCACCCGTCTGCAAGGCAGCGAGTCCAGCACCAGAAACAAAAGTGAGAAGCCTTTCGCAACTGAGGCTGGGTATTATATGACTGGCCGGGCAGATTCTGGCATGCAGCCTCCTCTCTTAGGAAATCAGGCAGACTCTTTGTCTGCTTTCCAGCAGGAACTGCTGCTTTCATTGCCCGGCTTCGCCCGATACAGGGGAAACCGGCTGGAGAGCAAAGGGAAGTTTTTCTCGCAGACAGCCCCAGCCTCCGGGGGATGATTACAGGTTAAACTGAGGAGCGCGTGAGTCCCAGCTCACCTGCCCTGCTGTCTGCCTCATGCTCCTCTTTCAGATCCCTCATCCACGTCCACCAGCTGGTTTGAGCCCTGTGGGAACCTGGTGGAGAGGGATGGGATGGTGCCCGTAGTGGGAGTTGGGCAGAGGCACACAGTGGGGAGGAGCGGCTATAAATAGTTAAATAAATAATAATTCCAATGTGGGAGTGCTAATTTAATAGGTATAGAGTGTTTACCTTAAAATATTTAAAGTAAATATGAATTAGATTGCAAACAGTGAATGCAATTGGCTGGGTGGTCACACGAGTGCCGGGACTGTAGGGCTGTGATTTCCCTGGAGCTCTTAAAACATTTTCACTATTTTTTCCTTGCAGCCCCGGTCAGGTCTGACTCAGGGGTCACAGAGCTTTGAGAAACACTGTGCTCTGGCTTAAGGAACCACCCCAGTGCTTTGAGTGCCTGGTGCTCACACAGAGCACCATCAGTGGGGATGAAATACCCTTTGAGAAATACATGCAAGTTGTCATTGATGGGCGAGGATATCCATGGTGGGACCCCAGGCAGCACAGTCCTTGTAGTCAGCAAGGTTCAGTGCCCATGCTAGGCTCCCTGATCTCCTCCTTTCATGCACGGGTCAGAAGCAGATAGTGCCTACAAACGTGATCAGCAGCATGCAGAGAAACAGCGACATTGTTCTGACCCTCCAGGCTTCAGTCCCTTCTGCTGATGCAAGTGGTTGACAGCCATCTGTGGCTATGGATGTGGACTCTGCTTCTCCAGAGCACCAGTAGATCTCTCTGCTGGGCTCTACCCTCCTGCATATGGATATTCCTGGGCTTGGTGGGCAAGCTGTGGGCCTCCCCAGCCTACATGTCTCACCTGTAGGCAGAGGCTCACCTGTAGTGCTTCAAACTGCTATCTCTTGGTACCCTGATGGAGCAGTGGAGCATGTGATACCTGAGTCAACCAGGTGATGCACATGGTGCCTTAGATGGATGGGTGATGGAGCACAAGGTGCCTCTGGAGCAGTGGAGCTTGTGGATCCTGCATGGATGAGGTGCAGTGCATGCTACCTGGATGGACAAGGTGGAGCACATGGTGTCTCCATAGACAAGGTGGAGCACATGGCACCCTGATGGACACACTGGAGCACACACGTTCTCTTTGTTCAGCCAAGTCACATCAGATGGTGTTCATGAGGGCAGAGTCAAGTTGGAGGGTGCCTGCCCAGGGCTCAGGTAGGATGTGTTCTCTGTTTCATCATAGGTAGGTGAGACTGTTCCTCATTAGCCAAGTATGTGAGCACTTGACAGGGACATGTTCATCCTCACAAACACCTTTTGAGGTAGGGAGGCATGTCCCAACCCTGTGTGTGTGGGAAGCTGGGGCTGGTGAAGTTACAGCCTTTCTATGACCACATATCCTGGGCTGGGAGCAGGATCACTGAGGAGACCATGGCAGAGGAAGGCTGGAGTAAGTCCTAACTCCACTTTCATGCTTTAGTTTTCATGTTACGTTCTTTAGTAAAGAACACCAAAGAAAAGAAAGGTGCTGTTGAAAGGTGTTGTCTGTTACTTTATTTGCAGCCCTGCTTCATGCTATGCTCATGAGCTAAATACCCCAGGAGGGAATATCTGGACTACTGCCTGTTTATATTTTTCCCTAACTGACTTTTTTTTTTCATTGTTCGCGTTAGGTTTAAAATAATCTCATGTTTTCTTGTGAAGAATCTGAACTGTTTGTGAGAACTTATCTCAGAGCACAGGGCTTAGGCATAATTAACATTTTCCAAACAACTTAGCAGAAAGATAAACTGGGGAGGGGGAGAAAAAAAACCGTTGTATGAATTGAAAATCCTGGCTGAAGCTTTGGCTAACAGGAGATAAAACCAATGGACAACGTGCTCATTGAGATACTACTAGCACCATCTTCAAAGAGAACAATCTACTGTCTCCCAAAAACAGAAGACAATGATAATGAGGGCAATGATAATTCCTTGTATTATCTCTTCTTTCCCCTATTTTCCAACCATTGTCGAGTTGGTAAACAGACAGACATTTATTTGTAGAGGAGAAGAAACATGGAAAAACAGGAGTGGGAAGGAGAGATGTTAAGGCCTAGAGTCACAATTCTGATTTTAACTAACACATGTGACGTTAGAGTAACATTTAGTTACAGTGAGCAGTTTTTATATGGGCAGTTTTAATCAGTTCAACTGCTTGTAAAAATTCTGCTAATGAATTTCAGATTGAAGCCAGTTTTCCCATTTTTTCTCCTTATTGCTCAGTGGTTACTGCACACAGGGATTAGCTCAGAGCCATCAGGACTTGTTCATCCCAAAGTGATGGGATGGAAGTGGCTATAGTGTCAGGTGTTGCCAATACCTGTAATTGTCATAAATATGGAAACAAAGAAAAATACCTATTTTTGGTCCTGTTTTGAGGGTCCTTGCTTGTGGTTTCAGTTTGTGGGGTGAGACATGCTGAGCTACTACACTTTGCCATTGTCAGGTGGAGCTGTTGACCCCCGTTGTACACCCTGAGTCTGAACCAAGAGAGATGAGCATCTTCCAGCACCTTCCTCTGCCACGTCCAACAATATTTTGGGTCTTTCCTGAAAGCTGCTCCTGCTTGCAAGCTCGTGTTTGTAACACAGAATTCATGGAGAGCAGAGCAAGGTTGGGGTTGGTGCACCTGAGTAGTTTTGTTGGCACCCCTTGCCCTTGCACCACTGTGTAACCAGCCTCGAAGGAGCTGTATTAATTGCAGTGAATTGGATGTAACTCAGGCAGTTTTGTGGCTGTCAGAAGTGTCCCCACAGGCATGGTGAGGTTCAGGAGTGGGTGGCAGAGCCCATCCTTTCCAAACAGCCACTCCTAGGTCTGTGCTGCTCCAGTCTTGTTGACTGACGGCTGCATTTATTCCCTGTGTGTGTGAAATGAGTGTTTTCTCACTGCCTGCCATGGGATAAAAGAAAAAGCAATGTAACCTAAACAAAATTTATTATGAAAGTTGTTAATCTAAATTTTACCCCATATTTTGTCACTGCTTACTTTAAATTTTTGTGTGGACAAAGCCAAGCTGGACAAAGACATAGAAGTCATAAGGGAGGAGGAGGAGGAAGAAGATCATGCATTTCTCACTGCTTGTTTCTTCTCTCTTTTGCAGTTGTTGCAATCTCAGGATGTGAAGGAAGATGCTGTGCTTTGCTGCTCCATGGAGGTAGGGAAGCACCTCTGCATCTGCCTTGCTCCTCATTGCTTTGCCCCTTCCATCCTTGCCCATGCATGTGTTAAGCATCTGGATGTTGGATGTTTCCAGACCCAACAGCTGTGCGGCCTTTGTGCATTTTGGAATGATCAAATGGTTTGGGTTGGAAGGGACCTTTCAAGGTCATTTAGCCCAACACCTGTGTGCAATGATCAGGAACTCTTTCCACTGTCCCAGGTGCTCTGGGCACCCTGTGCCAGGGCCTGCCAACCCTCCCAGCCAGCAATTCCTTCCCAAGATCCCATCCAGCCCTGCCCTCTGGCACTGGAAGCCATTGCCTGTGTGCTGTCCCTGCCTGCCTTGTCCCCAGTCCCTCTGCAGCTCTCCTGGAGCCCCTTCAGGCCCTGGCAGGGGCTCTGAGCTCTCCCTGGAGCCTTCTCTTGTGCAGCTGAGCAGCCCCAGCTGTGCCAGGCTGGCTCCAGAGCACAGGGGCTCCAGCCCTGCAGCATCTCTGTGGCTTCCTTTGGCCTCACTCCAGCAGGTCAGTGTTTTTCCTGGAGGACTCCAGAGCTGGATTCAGGACCCCAGCTGGAGTCTCAAAACAGTTTAGAGATAAGAGATGGCCCTTGAGACTGTCACTGGGTTCTTGATGCATGTAAATGGATGCAGGAAGTTTGGTAGCTGGGGTCCCATCACAAAATTATATCATCCTGGTTCCTTCAAATCTCACCCTCCATTACGTTTTTCAGCACAGAAACAGCTTGGAGCAAAAGTATGGGAGCAAAAGCTGCCCTGTGACTCGCTGTGCTCAGCAGCAGCTTTGCAGAGAAGCAAACGACTGGACATGGCACTCAGTGCTCTGGTCTGTTGACAAGGTGGTGATCAGTCACAAGTTGGACTTAGTGGCCTTGGAGCTCTCTTCCAACCTAATTGATTCTACGATTCTGTGAAATACAGCAGAGTTTTATCGGTTACTTTTTTGGGGAAGTGATGGGCCCATGGGGACAGATGCTTTTCTTGCAGAGAGCAGCTGAAGTTACAGCCTGAACAGTTAAAATTCAGCAAAGCAGATGAGGAGGCAGATTTGATTTTTTAGGTGAGGACTTTGGGGAGTTCTGCTCTGGGGACCCTCCCGTGGACTCATCACTGTCCACCCCAAACTTGGACCTTCTCTGTGGAACCACCTAGGGCTTGTGCTGCTCGATGGAGGCTCTTCAAGGAGTAATTGTTTTAGAAAGAGCCCTTGGCTGTCTTCAGCAAAGCAGCACGACAGGTATAAATGCAGATCTCGGCAGGGCAGGATTTGTTATGCACACAGGAGCGTTCTGCTTATTCCAGCTAATGACTGGGAGTCACTGGGAGCTCTGAATCAGCGAGTAAATGAAGGGCCAGGTAGAAGGCAGGAATACCACATCACAGCCTGCACTTTGTTTTGACAATAGCCTGATTTTTAGGTGGGATTTTTTTTTTTTTCCAAAAGCAATCTGTAGCTGCTACCTTTGAAGTCAGTGGGAGCTGAACCATTCACTCCTCCAGCAGCCTGGTGCGGATGCTTTTGAAAACCTCGCCCTTCGTGTTCAGCTCTTGGAGCCTGCTGCTGGGTGGTTTTGGTTTTCAAAAGCCGCAACGCCTTTAACCTTGCCTGCACCAGGCAGGGCAGAACCAAAGGGACGGGAGGTGTCTGTAGAAAGCCGGAGGGGTGTTTTGACATCATAGAATGATAGAATCCTAAACTGTCTCAAGCTAGAAGGATCAGTAATCCAAGGCTGACCCCTTCTTCTCCTGACAGCTGCAGAGCACTGGCCGGCTGCTGGAGGAGCAGCTGCCCGAGATGATGACGGAGCTGCTGGCGATAGCACGCGACAAGATGCTGTGTCCCTCCGAGTCCATGCTGACCAGGTCCCTGCTGCTGGAGGTCATCGAGCTGCACGCCAACAACTGGAACCCCCTGACGCCCACCATCACGCAGTACTACAACAAGACCATCCAAAAACTGACGGCTTGAGGGGCAGGGCGAGGCGGGGTGGTAAGGGATGAGAAGAAGACATGCGCCTTGACGGGACCCAGCAAGAGCTTTTCTGATTTAAATCCCCCAGCAGACCAAACCCCAGCATGCTCGAGAATACATTCGTGGGGTGGGGAGGGAGCAGCATGTTTCTTTTTCAGCCCTGTCGCCAAGTGCCACCCCTCCTCCCTGCCGTGATTTTGTTTTAGGGGTTTCTTTTTCTGAACTCATTGCTCAAGCAGCAGCAGCGCATCCCGCCGGGTTATTGTTTGGCTTTCGAAAGAAGACAGAGAATTTGGAAAAGGAGGAAAAAAAAAAAATAATCTAAGTGGGGGCTAGTATTGTTTTCACGCCGTCCTCCTGCCTTGCCCTGGCCAACTGGCAGGAGACAGCAGGCAGCAGATGTCTCGGGAGGACAAAGCCAGGCACACACTACACCAGACGCTCATAATTGATGGCTTTTGTCAAGCGGGGCTTGCGTTAGGTCCCCCCCTTCCTCCTCTTGTTTTCAACTTTCTGTGTGTTCCCCCACCTACCCACCACCCCTTCAGAGGCAGATTGGAGAGCGGGACGACTTTCTTATTTGCACTGGGTTTTCTTTTCCTCGAGCATTGGCAATTTCTTCTTATCTTATTGTATTGTTGGACGGACAGTTGTGAGCAGCTCGGGGATGGGGAGAGCAGCGCCTTCCCTCGAGCTGGGTAACGGTTTATGTGAAGATGCTGAAGCAGAAGGAGTGTTTTAAACGAGTCCTAAAGCCACTGCAGAAGTTACATAGCCACCGTCATCTTGCCAGTAACCTCCTCGGTGGACTGAGAAATGTGTCCTTTGAGCTGGGGGCTCTAAAAACAGGGGATTTTGTGGCTCTTGCTGTTCAAGTCGCCGTTATTCCTCAGCCACTATAATCATTTAACTTTTTTTTGTAATAATTTTTTTTTTTCCATTGAAGGAGTGCTTTATTGTTATTACTGTCATGGTTGTAATTATACATTTAAATCCAGGCCTGTTATAGTTGGGCCTAATAATGTACAGGGCAAGGGAGAAATGAAGGTTTGATGTTCTTTGGAGACTGGTAAAAAGAAGACAAGCAGCGCATAGCAAAAAAAAAAGGAAAAAAGAAGACAGAAAAATAGAAAAAGCCAAAAATAGAAGTTTTGAGCCTGGCTTCTGACTAGCTGAATATGCTATCCAGCGTTCCTAGGTGTGCAGTGTACAGGAGCAGCACTCAGTGTAAGCACTGTCCCACACTTGGTGTTAGTGTCACAGTGCCATCGAGGGATGCTAACATCTTCAGAGAGGCAGAATGTGTGCCCGGGGATCCCCAGATTGCTCCAGGAACCCCTCGTGGCTCCGTGCTGGAACATCCTGAGTGAGAGGACAGCTGTGGGGGACAGTGAGGAGGTGCCACCTGAAGGGTGAGAGGCTGGTCCGGGGCAACACCTGAACCATGAAAACACGGTGGGCTCCTTATTTGCTCATCCAGCAACACTTTGACTTAGGAAATTCCCTCCAGTGAAGCCTAGTGAGGGTGCAGGCTGCCCCATCCTGCCTGCAGGAGCCAAGGAAGGCGTGATGCTGTCAGCCCATCCTGGTTTCTTCTCACTGTTCGATTTATTCCTTTGATGATGAGAGAATTTATGCCACAAGGATGGCGCTCACGGACCCCAGACCAGGGGAGCTGGGCCTGAACTCAGCAGCTCAAACCCATTTTTCTAAGCAAAACGTTGCATTTATGGTGGCTTGTAGAGAAGAGAGATTTCACCCTGACCTCCTTGGATGTGCAGTATGTTCTTGGGTGCCTTATGAATGTGTTGGTCTGTCTGCGATGGGGAGGAAGCTTTTGCTGCAAAATTTAAAGGGCAGAAATTTTCAGCAGAAAATGCATTGCAGGGGGGTGAGAGTCGTGATGCTGCAGTTCAATACTGTATGAATTTTCGTCTGCTTGTCTGCTGATCCAGTTTTCATTCTGCACTTGGAGCAAGAGGAGCTGGAAACAGGAGCTTCAGTTTTCCTGCCTACCTAGAAAGCAGCAAAATGATTGCTGAGTTCACTAGAATTGTCTGGAAAAATTAACTTTTGCTTCACTTATTCGAGCCCAGGAGCTTCGCACAGTGACAGCGCCTTGCATTGGGTCAGCTTCGTTAGTAGCAATGTGATTTGATAGTATTAATGAGCAGATGAACTTCATTAAGACGGCAAAGCCCATCAGTATTACAAGGCTCAGGGCTGTGCCCATTGCTCTTTGTTTTTTCTGCTCCCTGAATTCTCAAGGAGTGGAGGAGAAGGGGATATAACACCTATCACAGAGCACTCAGGCAGAGTGTCAGTCTTCTGGGAGAAGGCCTGAAAAACAGTTTTGTCTTGTTTTTTTTCTTTCTTTTTTGGTTGTTTTGGTTTTTTTTAAGAACAGAAAAGTCCTATGAAGGGACAGCAACCTAATGGGTTGGGGTGCCGGGGATCCTGCTAGCAGTGATCCAGACTGCCACTCTGGCCCCTGCAGCTTCTCACTTCCCACAGAATTTTTTCTTGGGATGTAGTGAAAGAAGAAAAAAATAAAAGAAAAACGCAGATAATTGGGGATTTTGTTTCTAAAAACTTGAATTTTCACCCATCAGTGCATCAGAAGGCATGCAGAGTCAAAGTGTAAGCCACAGGGCAGTATTTCTCCTAAAGCATTTCCCTACCCCTACCTGCTGTGAGAGCTTATTCAGTTTTCTCACTGTGGGGCAATCCTGCAACCTCCACTGACCAGGCTTGGCCTATGACTTTCCCTTCCAACACTGGAAATGAAGAACTTTTATGTGGAATCTGTCGGTTTTTAATGTATTGCCATTTATCTCTGCTATTAGCATATGTTCATCCAGCCATTAACTGCTTTGATACATCAGTCACTCTGTGGATGTCCGAGAATCAAAATGTTGACCAAAAATGGGGGTTTTTTCCCCCAAAATTACATGCTGCCAGTGGTATCTTTCTGAAGTCCATCAGCAGGAATCCAGCAGGCACATGGCATCATTCACCAGGGTACCGTGTTGGGGAAAGAGGCACCACGAGGACGTTTGATGGGCAGGACGGGGAACAGCACTGGGGAATTTTGGGGGGTGAGAGCACCTGGAGATGCTGGAGTGTTTTTCTCTCTCTCTCTTTTGTTTGTTTTTTTTTGTTTGTTTTTTTTTTTTTTTTGGCTTACTTTACAAACGGTCGCCAAAGAGCGTAATTCTCCAATGTGCATTTTCAGGTGCAAAGCCACCGGGTGCATCTCCCCAGATCAGCCAGATTCCGTCTTTGCTGCTCAATAAAAGTATCTGTGTGGGGTTTTGCTGTGTTGTCCCCACACAGCTACATCAGCAAAGGGGAAAATAACCCCCTTGGGCCAAATGTGTGTGGGGCCAAACCTCAGGGGGGTGTGGAGGCGAGTGGCTGCAGCATCACCTCTGTGCCCATCTCCCTGGGATGCAGAGCAGGTTTGCTGACACCCTGACAAGCTCCCCAGCTTATTATTCACCTCGTTCCTGGTAAAAATCTTTCCAAACTGACGGAGTTTTGCTACACAGAAAGTGACTTGCCTGGTTCCCCCGTGAGGGATTCCACTGCTGTTCAGAGAAGTCTCTTGTATATGGAGGTGAAACAAAAATGGGGAGAAAAAAAAGGAAAAGTAAGTGATTTGCTTGGTTCCCCTCTTCCCCTGAAGGAGATTAATTAGTATCTATTCTTGGCATGATTGATGGCTTTGAAAGAAAACTTGTCAGAATAACTTATGATTTATTTTCGTGCTTATTTTTATAACACCCCTCACTTGGAAATATCTCAAAATCTTAAATATGATTTTTTTTTAATTTCCCTGCTGGGTATTTTATGGCTTTACACTAATTTTGCTCTTCTTGGTGGTAGCTATTAAGCAGTCCTGGTGATATTTTCAGTATTTTTCCAGATGAAATCATACTAAAGGTTGCAAAGTCCACTGTCAATAGCCAAGGGAGCTGCGGTGTCCTACAGAACACGGAGTTAATGCTAGAAATTATTTTTGTTTTTTTTTTTTAATGTATTTATTTGCATTTGAAAAAAGCAACATTTTTAATTTAATCATATTTGTTAAACTAAGCGCTTTAAAAAATTTTTAAAAATTAAAAAAAAAGGAAGTGGTTTTGGGGAGAGTAAAGACTAGATATTCATGCTTAGATAAATCACAAACTCATCGTTTTCAGCATTTCAGAGACTGTTAAAACAAGGGAGCTCATAACTCTTTGTGGCGATTCAGTCTTTGTTTATAGAACATCCAGACCCACTGTATGCTATAAAATGCATCATCTGAGTAATAAATGTTTAAAGCTTGACATTTCCCCATCTCTTTGTGGGCACGCGCTCTCGCTTCTCCTGCTCTGGGAGGGACCATCCTTTGGTTCAGGATGGAAGGAAAGGAATGTGTGGGTGGTGGGAGCAGAACATCCCTCGTGGTGGAAACGCAGCTCAGGAGGGCTCTGTGGGGGCCCCTCAGTGCTCCTGGCACATCCTGCTGCTCCTGCTCGGGGGCTTGGTCCCTCTCCCTGTCACTGCTCACAGGGGTGAGGGTGGAAGCTTTTGGGAATGGTGCAAAGGGCTCAGAGCTCCATGGAGGATGGATTGAGCCCATCCCCTGATCTGCCTCCCACTCCCCTGCTCCCCATCCTCTGCCCAAAGCCAATTTCACACCTCTTTGTGTCCTAGCTCAGCTGAGCCTGGGGTCTGTTAGAGGACCCCCTCTGATTTAATCACATGCATTCCACCCAGTGCTACAGCAACAAGGGCTCGCCAACCACTGCTGCCTGTTAAAAATGGTCTTTGAAAATGGTACTCAAGATGTTTATCAGAAAATCATAGAATATTCTGAGTTGGAAGTGACCCACAAGGACCATCAAGTCCAGCTCTTCAGTGAATGGCCCATACAGGGGTGAAGCAACAACCAGCACCATGCTCTGAACAGCTGAGCCTATCTCAGAAAAAACAGGTTTACTCCAAGGTCTCCTCTGGAAAACTCTTCTCAAGGTTTGCCCAAGACAATTAGGTTTTGGCTAACCGAAGTGCCTGCTCTTTTCCTGGCCTGAGGGAGGTAAAAACAGAGGGAAAAACAAGATGGAAGGTGAAACAAGGAGTGAAAACACCACCAGAATCCCACAGGGAGATCCATGTTGCTCCTCACACCTCTAATTCCCCACATTTCCCCCTCCCTTTCCCTCATCCCAGAGCATCTTCTCCCTCTCAAGCCAGGGGCTCACAGGACACAAATAAGCACCACAGTGTCCAAACTGCCCCGGGTCACCTCCTCCCCGAGCCAACGTGTTTGCTGCAGAGAGCAGGGCTTGGTGGGAAACTCCCTGCCTTGCGCATCATCACTGGAGCTGTCTTGGCTCCAGAGTGATTCCTGCATTCCCTGCACACCTCACCTTCTCCCACTGCTTCCTTCAAGCAATGGTGGGCTTGAAACTGAGCCTCAGCTGGATTCAAGAACATTTAGAATTTCGATCAAAAACTGGGAAGGAATTGCTGGCTGGGAGGGTGTTGAGGCCCTGGCACAGGGTGCCCAGAGCAGCTGTGGCTGCCCCTGGATCCCTGGCAGTGTCCAAGGCCAGGCTGGACAGGGCTTGGAGCAGCCTGGGACAGTGGAAGGTGTCCCTGCCATGGCAGGGGGTGAAACAAGGGGGTCTTTAGGGTCCCTTCTAACCCAAACCATTCTATGAAATTCTATGATTCTATGAAATAGCACACCTGACCATGTGCCACCCTTTCCTAAGATCCAACCCCGAACATCCCCATCATGAGCCCCAACCTGCAGCCAGACCCTACAGCTCTTGGGTGTGCTGGAGTGTGCCTGTTCATAATCAGGGATTTGAGCATCTGGACCAGCTCTGGGAAGAGTTTATCAAAACTGGAGTTGGGCTGGGAGCAGACAAGCCAAGAGCAGAGACGATCCCTGGGGCCCCTGGGACCACCAAGATGTATTAAATGAGAAAATAACCTGCAGTAACACAAGATTAGGAGCAGATGGATGGGCATCACTACAGAGCTGAAGCTTTCAAGATGCAGGACTATTTCTGTGAATTCCTCACGTCTGCCAAAAACCCAGACAGCAGCAAATAAAGACTCCGTGGATCAGAGTAAGATTGCTTGGCTGCCCTAAAACATGGCAAACCTGCAAACAGCCAGGATGCAGGATGTTCTCCTCTTCCATCAGCTCTGCATCTCTGCTGAGTGTTAAGGGGAGTTTTTAAATGCTCCTCCTCGTGGCAAAATGGGCAACAAATATAAGTAACCGTAATGTAAATGCATTGATACTCTGTTTCTCTGCTGAACTGTGGCTTAAGTGATTGTTGCTTGGGATGCAAGAAAAAGAGCGATATTAAAACCACAGTGCACATTACAAGACTGTGGCCTCTTCCTTTTGTATCCTACACTATAATCCCCAGTTATAAAGCCGGAGACTTGTGTGGCTACATAAATGTGACTGCTGACCCTAGCTTGATGTCTGTCCTGCTCCCCAGGATTTCTCTGGATTCCTAGAGAAAGATTTCTTCAAGAAATATTGCTTCCTTGAGCTGTAAATTACTGATGTAGACATTTTCAGGAATACAGACATGGACTCCACCTCTTGGAGGAGTCACTGTGGTTATCCTTGTTGGTACAGGTGAGTGTGGGATCTCGAGGATGGGTGGTCCCAGAAATGGATGTTTGGCTTTGTCTTCTCAGAGTCAATGGGAAAAAAAATGCAAAGTCCCTTTCAAGAGAAATGCCAAGATTTCAGAATTGCATTCTGTCCTAAATCATCCTGGTTTTTCACCAGTGTTTTGTTTCAATGTATGTTGTGTTGCTGTAGCAATAACATTTAAACAAATTGGATTTTTATTAGCTCAGGCCTTTTCAATAACTTCCCACAGAGCTTTTCCATCAGAAGTTTCCACTTTGGGGAAACGATGCCAGGACATGGCAATGGTCTGATGGGAGAAATCACCTTTGCCATGGTTCTGGGCTTGCTTCAGCCTCTGCTGCTCCCATCCCAGCCCTGCCAGAGGAAAATGCATCAGTGTTTCTGTCCCCTGCGTCATCCTTGATGTCCAGATGCCTGACACATGTGGCATTGCAGCCAAGAACTTCAAGTTGGACATCACAAAGGATTTCCCCATGGAAAGGGTGGTCAGGGGCTGCCCAGCGAGGAGGTGGAGTGCCCATCCCCGGAGGTGTCCAAGGAATGAGTGGATATGCCACTCTTGGCTGGGTAACAAGGTGGGGACTGGTCATAGGTTGAACTCACTGATCTTGGAAGGCTTTCCCAGCCTAGATGATCCTGTGAGGATGGGGTAGGACTGCACAGACCGTGCTGGTGCTCCTGGTGACCCTATGGCAGTCGCTGGTGCCAGAGCTGTGAGCAGAAACCAGGTCCTGGAGCAGATGCCTGCAACTGGTGGAAGTGTGGGAGCAGCTGTGTGAGGAACTGGGCTGCAGTGAGAGTCTGCATGGGCAGGAGAGGCCATGGAATCACAGAATCACAGAATGATTTGTGTTGGAAGGGACTTTAGAGATCATCTCATTCCATCCCCCTGCCATGGGCAGGCCAAGACAGTGGTCCATGGGAGTCTGTGGCGTCTCGGATCTGTGCAAAGTCCAAGTGGTTATGAAGTCCGGGTGGTTATTTCCACACTTCTGCAGACAGCACCAAGCCTGGGCTTTATTTGGAGGGTGCTTGAAGGCACAGATGGAGCACCCAGGTTTCCTAATCCAAGGGACAAATCCTACCTGCTCTTGCTTCACGCAGGCACCAGGGAGGAGTTCCTTCTGGCTGTTGTCCTGTGGGTGGAAGTGGGCAACAAGCAGTGCTCTTTTACCTTTAAAACCAACAACAGTGAGCTCTGCAGGAGCCTGAGCTTTCTTGGCACAGCATCCTGTGCTCTGGCACCAGATGTGCAGAGCCAGGGTGCCGTGCACAGGTGAGTCATGAGAGCACCGTGGCCAGGTGTCCAGCTCAGCTGGGGTTTCCCCAGGTACCATTTGCCAACCACAGACAAATTATGTCACTGGCACCTTTTTTCTTCTTTTTTTTCTTTTTCTTCCTGGGATAAAACCCTAAAGTAATCCCTGCCTTGATCACAGAATCATGGAGTCTCGGAATCGTTTGGGTTGGAAGAAACCTTAAATATCATCTCATTCCACCCCCTTCCATGGGCAGAGATGCCTTCCACTATCCCAGGTTGCTCCAAACCCCATCCATCCTGGACATTTCTGGAGATTAGCAACATTCAAGCTCAGAAAGCAATTTTAAACTGACTTTTTTTTTTTAATAATTTAAAATTTTGAGGTCCAAAAGAGGTCAGTATTCAAAGCAAGGCTGGAGATTCTGTAGATTAGGGTGGGAGGAAAAACTGCACCGGGGGATGGGTTATCCAAAACCTGTCTGGTGGTAATTACACATGTCGGCTGATGAAAAACTGGTTTGAGGGCAAACACCGTAAAAATATTGCTGTGGGGAGAGAAAGACGACAAAGATTGTGAAATCCAGTCGGCAGATTGTTTTACAGCAAAGGTAACTTCTCTCCCCAGGGCTGGATTTTACAACTCATGTAAGAAACCAACCCCCAGCTAGCAGGGCTGCTCTGCTCTTCTTTTCAAGCACAGAAAAATGCAGGGTATTTGTCAGAAACCATGGGTTTGTGCTGATTTCTTAGAGATAAATGCAGTCTTGTTTTGGGGTGGGGGGAATGAAGCGTTTGGGGCAGGGATTGTGTTGCATGTGGTGACTGCAATTAGTTTTTACAGTCTTGTGTGGAAACATACTGCTGCATATATTCTTTATATTAAATTACATTTCCATTGTTTTTTTGAGTACTTGAAAGGTGCTGCAGGGGCTCACTGCTCTCCTAAGGGGACTAGACCCAAATAACCCAACACTGCTGCCTGAGCTCTGTTTTTCAGCTCAATTTACACTTTTTTTTCCCCTCCATTTGCTCTCTGTCCTGTAATTTATATTTCCCTTTGCTCCCTCTGTGTTTGCAGGCAGGTTTCCAGCTCTGTGCTGTCACATTTGGCCACCTCAGCTCCCTTTTCACAGCTGAGAATATCTCCTCCTTGGGAAAGATGAATTGTCCTTCTTCCAGTCACCACCTGCACTCACCTTTTTGGGGACAGGTGACCATCCTGGGTCCCTGCAGTTCACATTTAAGTCCCCAGAACCTTGCACAAGGGTTTTCTCCCTTGGTTAACACTTTCTGCAAGCGCTACAGAATCACAGAAGTGCAGAATGGTTTGGGTTGGAACCTTCAAGATTATCCTTCTCCACCCGCTGCCATGGGCAGGTATGGTTTCCACTATCCCCTCTTGTTTGCTCCATCCAACCCATCCAACCTGGCCTGGAATATTTCCAGGGGTGGGGAGTCCATAACCTCAATTTTCCCTGGGGATGCACTGGATTTGCATCCCAAAAATCCCCCTAGGAATCACCACCACCCATGTTCCCCTGTAAATGCCAGGAGGAGGGTGCAGGGAGCCACCTCTCCTCTTGTGCTTTCAGCCCCTTGTCTCCCAGTTCCTCCCCTAATTACCCTCTTGTCCAGTTCTAATTCCTACCGTGGTGCTGGATTTAAATAACTCCTAAGGGAAGCAATGGGAAAAAAAAAAAAAAGCAGACAGAGAAGCAGTTGTCCCTTGGAGACCTGTCCCAGCCCAGGGTGGCCCTGCCCAGACACGGATGGGGACAGCCAGCCCCATGGCACGGGGATGCACCCTGGGGAATGTCTGGGACACTTGGCCTCTTGTCCCACCTGCAAGTGGGCAGGAGTTTTTGGGGACATCCAGGGGGGCTGTTGAGGGTCAGGGCTGGCTTATCCCCAGGGCGCCGTGCTGGAGCCTGTTTTCTGGTGGGAATTGTCAGGACAAAATTAGAAGTAGGTTGAACTTATCTACGGCTTGAACTGAGGCTGAACTCGGCCCTGTTTTGTTTTAGTTTTTCAGAGTTCAGTGGAGTTCACGGGGAGGGAAGCGAGTGGGGGGCACTGGATTATTTTATTTTAACTTGGTCTTTCTGTGGTTTCACTGTAGTTTGACTGCCTCCTCAGACTGGAAAGGCTCTTCTCGTGGTATTCCTAGTCTGAGGTGGGGATGTGGTGGCTCAAATACTGCTAGAGGATTTACTCCATTTCAGGTGTTTGTGGCTGGGGTAGTTCCTCTAGCTCAGCCCTGAGTCTGCCCCAGCCCAGCCCAGGATGAGAAGACGAAGTGGAAAACTGGGAGTGGACTTGCAGAAGGACCACAGCACTGTGCCCTGGAGATGCTTCAAGGGATTTTGGGCACGTTTTTGCCCATACCAACCACCTGGGCTTCCAGACAACCTTCCAGCACTGCCAACATTTCTCCTAATCTTTACTTTTCGTGTGGCCACCCCAGAGTGGAGATTAATTTGCTTGCCTGGACACACACTGTGGGACCCATGAGCCAGAGCTGTGCTCCCTGTCCCTGACCCCGTGGGTTGTGCAAGCTGCTGGCCCCGTGCAGAGGTGTGTGGGTGATGCAGGGAGCACGTACAGCACTCTGCACCTCGCTCTGGGGACACAGCAGTCCCCTCTGGGCCAGGAGGGTGGTGAAAGCAGCAGCACAAGGACGTGGTCGTGGAGGTTTCTCACCAAACCCATCCCAGAGCTGCAAAGGGATGAGAGGCACTGCATCCCTCCGTGGCCAGCTGTGTTTCCCAACAAGCTGATCATCCCTTCCCAGAATAGACAGGAGGCTCCTACCACGTGGTTTTTTTGCCTCCTAAATTACTCAAGAGTTTGTAGAAACTTCACTGATTTTTTAACAAAGATGCCTGCTAGATCACGGACAAATCTAGGGAATGCATAGGGCAGACAAATTTCCTGGAATGGGACCTACTGGAGGAAAAGTCCCTCCAGGCTGGCTTCTAACTATGACACATTTGATAGCCATTCAAGGACTACTGGGAAACTTGTCATTTGTCTCTGTGAGGCCTCAGACAGAGTTTCATCATCAATTCTGACTATTCTGTGAAATAAAACCAGCTAATGTCTACCAGCAGCCCTACAACTTCTGGGGTTTATGAAGGACGTATCACAGGGTTGATTTTATTCCCCCCACCCCCGCAAGGTTTTTTACCCAGGTGCAAAGTGACTTCATCCCTATTGCACCTGATTTTCCTTCCTCCTGGCAGGGTGACCTGCCTTGTCCCATGGAGGGTGGCACGGGCTGTGGGTGTGCCTGAGCCGCCACCACTGTCAATGAACTTTGGCACCTTAAACCGTGGAAAACCCGACGTGCCAGAGGGAGGGATAGGTGCCTGGCGTCCAGGAGATCAGATTGCCCCAGGGGATTTGCTGGGAGTCCCATGATGAGCCTGGAAGGAAGCCCAGACGGCAGGGCACCGCCGTGCTTTCCACCAGGGCACTCAGCCGGGGTCTCTGGAGGACAGCTGGTGGCCTTTGTCCCTTGCTGTCGCCCTTGTGCGTGCAAACCCCAAGCCCGCATCACCCCAAAGTCTTGATGGGGTGAGCTGAGCCCACCAGGTGGGATGTGAACCCCCAGCTCTGCAGGGCAGGATGGCACATGGCAGGGGGCAGCCCGGAGTGGATCCCTCCTGTGTCCCAAGGGGTCACTCCTGGGCTTGCCCACGAGGTGCATCCACCAGGGGCAAATACCTTGGGGTGGGTGTTTTTTTAGGACAAGTCTGATCTTCAGCTGCGATTCTCTTCCCTGTGCTGCTCCAGATGCAGGAGATGTTCTGTTTGTTCCTAGTCCATGTGAGCTGCAGCTTGGCCACCAGCATCATCCATCCTGCTCAGTCTCCTGGGGTCATCCCAGGTCCCCGGGGTCTCTCTTTTTTTGCCCCCGAGGTGTCCAGCGGGATCTCAGCACTGCCTGTTTTGTGGGCAGATGAGGAATCCAGCGCTGCAGAGGGACTTTTTCATGTCACCCATCTCAGCCCTGCCCTCCCTGTGAGCTATTCCTAGGAGTCCATGCCCAAGAGCTCTGCCTCCAGGAAATGCCATTATCGGCTGCCTGCATCGGCTGCTCCACTTGGAGCTCCCCGCCTTGCTCCCAGGGCGCCCGATCCCAATCCAATTTCTACTGGAGGGAGATAAGACAACGAAAGGAGATAAGGGCCAGCCAGCAGGCTGGTCACCCTGACTCACAGGGGACAGGTGTCAGCACGGGGGGGACGCTGCCAGAGCAGCCCTGGAAGCGGTGGGCAGGAATGGCATGGGCAGGAATGGCATGGGCAGGAATGGCATGGGCAGCCAGGGGTGCCCAGCCTGCTGGGACAGCTGAGTGGTGCCAGCACTGAAGCACTTGGGGTAGACTGAGGTGATGAATTCACCCCCCTTCTGGGGCACTCACAGCAATACAGAGAGGCTCCAAGTTCAGGACTAAGGGGGGGGCTTTGCATAACTCTGTTCTCATGCCTGTGCATGCTGCAGGGTGAGGGGTTCCTCCCTTTCCTCCCCAAAAGCAGAATCTCACACCTCCTTCCCCAGGCACCCATCTCCTCCCCTCCTTGCAATACCAAAAGTTGCCAGATCAACAACAGAAACAGAAAGACACGATGGTTAGGGACCACCCGTTTGTCCTCCCAGCTGGGCAGTGGCAGCTGGCTGGTGAATGCCTTTAATTAAAGCTAAATGGTTAATAGGAAGCTGAGCAAAGGTCTCGGGCTCGGCTGCAGGCACAGGTGCCAATGGAAATCGTGCCGAGGGCTGAAGTGCTCGGTGTCGAAACAGCCAGGCTCCACCTTGTCTCTTTGCCAGGGCACTAGCATTACCACAGAATCTCGCTCCCAAATATTGCTGGCCCTGGTGCCTGTGAGGAGGGACATCCCCGTGGGAGCCCCTTCTGCTCCTTTTCAAAAGGGGCTCGTGTCTCCCACCTGCAGTTTTGGTAGGAAGTGGGTTTTTTTTTTAAGCTGGGGCAAGTTGTATTTTGACTGTTGCCCACTTGAGGTTGGGGGGGGGGGGAGGTGGAGAAAAGTGTGGAATTACCCAATACAGAGCAGTTTCCCAAGGCTGAGAAGCAGGAGGTTGGAAGTAATAATTAATCGACAGTGGCTGGCGGGGGCTTTGCTCACCTCAAACAACCTGGTCTAAGGGTCACTTCACAAAGGTGTCTGCAGCTTAGAAAAGAAAAGACCTTGTCCTGGCCTGAGGGAGATAAAAAGAGAGAAAAAAGAGATAGGAAGTGAAACAAGGAGTGAAAACACCACCAGGATCCCACAGGGAGATCCATGTTGCTCCTCACACCTCTGATCCCCACATTTCCCCCTCCCTTTCCCTCATCCCAGAGCATCTTCTCCCTCTCAAGCCAGGGGCTCACAGGACACAAATAAGCACCACAGCGTCCAAACTGCCCCGGGGTCACCTCCTCCCCGAGCCAACGTGTTTGCTGCAGAGAGCAGGGCTTGGTGGGAAACTCCCTGCCTTGCCCATCATCAGTGGAGCTGTCTTGGCTCCAGAGTGATTCCTGCATTCCCTGCACACCTCACCTTCTCCCACTGCTTCCTTCAAGCAATGGTGGGCTTGAAACTGAGCCTCAGAAAGCTGGATTCAAGAACATTTAGAATTTCGATCAAAAACTGGGAAGGAGTTCCTGGCTGGGAGGGTGTTGAGGCCCTGGCACAGGGTGCCCAGAGCAGCTGTGGCTGCCCCTGGATCCCTGGCAGTGTCCAAGGCCAGGTTGGACATGGCTTGGAGCAGCCTGGGATATTGGAGGGTGGTCCTGCCATGGGCAGGGACATGGGCATGCCACATGGCAGGGGGTGGAATGAGAGAGTCTTTAAGGTCCCTTCCAACCTAAAACACTCTGTGTTTCTCTGATTATCACCCTTGATGAACCAGGCATCATTAAACACTCAATCAATTCAATCTATTTCAGTGTGTATTTTATTCTCAGATGGCCTGAATTAAAATATGAAGGAGAGTAAATGGAGCTCTTTGACCAAAACCTCTGCAATATGTGCAGACTTTTCAAGCAGAAAATAAGTATATGTGTTATTCTTGCAGTTAAAACACTCTCAGCAGACATGCAGTTCATGCACAAAATTCACTGCTTTGCCACACAGATCCCTGGCCAGGTATTCAACTGGAAAAAAACATTCCTAGTCATGCTTGTGTAGGGCTGGAGATTTTTACTCTGCTTGGGGGTATGATGTCTTCTGTCCGAAAGGGAAACCCACTGTGCACTTGTGGCTGATGCTAGTCTCACTGGTAATGCTGTTCCTGGAATTCCAAGGTCCTCCTTATCTTCAGCAGAGTCAACTGTATCCTCAGAGATAATTGCAATAAATAGCACAAAATGCTTTCCCACATCAAAATGTCTTTGTGGAAAAAACCCATCACTTCAGAATGGATAAAAATGTGGTGTACTTGACCCATTTTCATTAAATGCCTGGCAAGGCTGCTCCCTGCCCAGCACAAACCCAGAGAAATCACTCTGAATTTCCGTGGGATCCTGTGAGCTGGAAGTGGACCAGCCCAGGGTTCCAAAACCATGCAGACCTCAGAGGGACCCCAGATTTCTGGTGGGTGTTTGTGTCTCTTTGGGAATGGGGTCCTGGAAGACACCCAAGGGATGGTTGGGAAGTTGGGAACCACTGATCTGGTCCTTGTCAAATCCCCCTGTGGACCTATTGCAGTCTGGTGCTGCCCTTACACCCCCATCCCTTACCTCTGCAAAGCCAGGGAGAGCTGGCAGATAGCTATTGCATTCTGGAAAAATGAGAAGAAAAAAGGTATTTTAATAAACAGCATTTTCCCAAATAAGTGGTGTCTAATGAATCCTGGATAACGACTTACTAATAAAGGTGGTAAAGTAGTGATAGAGGGAGTCTGGAGGATGTTGTGTGAAGTGCTTAGAAAATAAAAAAGGAAGTTTGAAGGACATGGTGCTGTTTAGTCTAAAGAACTGAAAAAAAATAAAAGATGAAGGGATATTGTAAATCATAAAACACGGCCGCCAAGGGAAAGGAAATAAACCCTTCATTATCACAAAAGAAAGGCTGAGAAGTCGTGGGCTTAACCTGCAGGGAAGGAAGATACAACCAAGGTGACAGACAGATAAAAAAGGCCTGGGAAAATTGCCTGAAAAAAACATAATAATGCTGTATTTAAGATTTTTAAGAACCGGTTGGAAAAACATTGATTACAGGTAGTTTAAGGATGTCTGGATTGCCCTTGGGATTAGCAGGGGGTTAGTTGGTTTTAAGTGATCTCTTCCAGCACCATTTTCTATAAATTTGGTTTATTTTGCTTCCTTGACTGGGTTGTGTTTTGAAATTTAAAGCAATACCTCACTTCGGCGTTTTTCTCAGACCAGTCCTCCTGCAGGGAGGATGTCTTCCCCTCCAGCAAGGACAACAGATATCCAAAGTGAGGCAATAAACCTGGAGCAGGGATTGCTAACAGCAAAACCCAGGGATGTGGTAGACATTACACCAGATATTCCAGGTCCAGTGGTGGACAGGAGGGAGTTCTGTTCCTAAAATGTTATCTTCCAGATAGGTGTACCAGCCCTGAGATGTGTTCCCATGAGATGCTGTGTGTCTGTTGATACCATCCCTGGCCTAACAAAGACCAGCCTAAACATGATAAATCCTTTTGAAGTCCCTCGTGCTTAAGCTCCAAGAACAGGAAAAATGATAGGAAAACGGCAATGAAGAAAAATAAACTGCTTTGCAACCCCAGAGCTTGTTTAGAGAGGAGGGATGTGGCATGGAGAAACACCACGAAAAAAGCTGGGCCTGGAGAGCCTCTGTTTGGGAAGATCCCAAAAATGAATGAGGTTTTAAGGAGGGGTTACAAGAGAAGGGTGAGCAGGGAGTGGTTAGGAGGAATTTTAATTAACATCAACGTTTGCAGCATTATTTAATAAGGTCCAAAAAAACATCTGAGTGCAATGAAAGCTGAAACCAGCATTTTTGGAGCAAACAAAGTGTGGGGCTAGGGGAGCAGGCTGGCTTCTGGGGTATGAGGAAGAGGGGGAAGATTCTGGGGAGAGAAAAGTGGTTTTGGGGGAATTGCAGGGTGGAGCAGAGCTAGCATCCCTGGGGTGGGAGAGGCTCCTGGGGCTGTACCCAGTGCAGGGACACCCCAGGTGACATTTAGGGAGCAGAAACCCAGCAGCATCAGGAGGTGAGGCTCTTTGGTGACCCAGGAACCCCAGCTGAGGTGCTGCGTGCATTGAGGGGCTGCTGCCCGGATTAAACACCTTGCAGAAGCAGCTGAGCCCTGCATTCCCAAAGGGATGGGATGGAATGGTGAAGGCACACCACCCAGACCCGGTGAGGACAGCAGCAGCAGGGCAGGAGGGCACACCAGCAGCAGGATGGCAGTGTGGGTTTGTCCCCTCTGCAGAGCACTCGGTGGCCCGGGCTGGGATGTGCCAGCCCAGGCAAGGCCAGCAGAGGTGCAGGAGAGGCAGCCCAGCCTCGGCAGCTCAGCCCCATCCCCTGCCTGAACTTGTCGATGGGGTTGTTCAGAGCGATGACATAATTACAGTTTCAATCGCAGATTAATAAGAACTGGGTTTGTTGCTTTTTTTTTTTTTGCTTTTTTTTTTTTTTTTTTTAAGCAAACTGTGAGGCATGCCTGAACTGGAAGGGCATTTTGTCTCTGGGAGCTGAGGGTGCCATGCCCTCTTTGATGTCTCCTGGCGTGGAGGAGCTGCAAACACCAGCACCCGTGTCCCAGCTGCAGCTCCCCTCCCAGTGCTGTGCTCTCCTTCAGCTTTCCCTCTGCCCTCGCTTGGGACACGGGTGTGTAAATGGAGAAACCATCCCCAGCCTTTACATTAAACTCTCTTGGTGGAGAAAAGTCACTCCAGATGCCACCAAAGGCACAGGGGCTGGTAACTGAGAGGAAAACTGGGAGAGAAAGGGAAACTGAGGCAGAAGCAGTTTGCCCAAGGTCATTCAGAGTTTCTGTGGTGTGTCAAGCTCAGGTCAAAGCACAAGGAATTTACCTGAAATTCCAGGTGAGCCCCATTCAAGGGTGCAGCTGGAATGCTGCAGCAGCTGGAAGAGGTGGCAGAGTGAGGCCAGCATGGGCTGAGGACCACTGTGTAAATGTGAGAGAGCTGACATCCGTGGGCCACACACCAAAATCTGAGCCTGAAGTCCAGCTTTTAGGGTTCTGGGTCAGACCCTGAGATGCTGCTTAAAGCAAAGCCAGAGAGGAGCAGAAATTTGTTGGTTCAGGGAATGATGGATATGTAAGGAAATTTCTATCTATTTCCACCACAACTTCTTGTCTCTTCAAGATCACTCGTTTTTCCTCCTCCCCAACACTCAGCCTCACATAGCTTGGACTAGCTAAATCTCTCACATTATTCAGGTTTGGATGTTTCAGGGCCTGATGGATGAGCTTTTGCACATCCCTGGGCTTGTCAGACCTGGGGCTGTCCCTCAGCTACTCCCAGCAGGAGTCCCAGAGCCCAGCCAAGCCCTGCCAACCCAACCATTTAAAAAAAAAATTGATCACCCATGTCCTCAGCTGACTTAAAAGTCATGATAAGCATAATTCCTAATAACCCTTTTTCCCCCCCTCACATATCTAGGCTCCAAGTCTGCATCCTGCACTTGCCAAAACTTTCCTGCATTCAGAGGACAGGAGAGTTGTGCTTTCCACGTTCTTACACAACTCCTGGAGCTCACAAGATGCTTGTAAGACTCTTGTACCCAGTCGGGAGACACCAAGCAGAGCCCACAGGTGGGAGCCTTTCATGGAGCTTCAAAAACCAGATGAGACTTTGGGACAGACATTTATAACCAAGACCTGCTGCTGTTCCTTGTGGTTTCCTGCTCTTCCTGCTGACCACCTCCACTTTCAGGACCCTTTTTGAGATATTCCTCAAGTTCTGTTTTATCATTATCTGGTGTTCCTTATTGCCCCAGCTGAGGCTGTTTTACTGGACTGTTCATCTTCCCTGGAAGGGGATGGGTGTATTTGGAGCTGCTGAGCTCTGAACACCAGGATCACTCTGGCTCCATCTCCCTGGAGTTTCCCAAGCTAAGAGCAGGTCTGTATCTGAGATCAGTTTCCTCTAACAAAGCCAGTCCCTATCTAGGGATCTGCTTTCCTGCAACAAAAATATGCCCCAGGTGAGAAATTTGCCTCCTGAACTCAGTGTGACCTCCATGAACTGAAAGACTTTGGATTAGGAGCATTGAGCTTGACTGTGCTGAAAATCAATCCAACCCTGGAGCCTCGCTGCTGCCAAGAGTGGTGATGCACCTCTGTAAAAAGTCCCAAGAAAGGTAGTTTTTATAGCATGCACACTAAAACACCAGTGCTGTCCCAGTCCAGCAGTGTCTCTCAGGCCAGAGGCCCCCAGGGAATGATCCCAGTTGGGTTGAGGTCCCACTGTGGAGAGAACCACAGGCAGCAGACGGAGCTGGCAGATCCTCCAGCTCGGGATGCTGCTGCATGGACTTTGTAATGCTTCAACTGCAGCCTTTTGTCGGCAGAAAACTCCCAAAAAGAGGGGGGAAAAAAGAGCCTGAAGGGTTAAAATAGCGCTGAAAGTTTTACGAGTCCAGGCTGCAGATGTTGCAGGCAGGGAGATGAAAGCAAACCCTTCTGCCCGGCTGTGGAGGCTGCAAGCCCCGAGCAGCCCCTCTGATGGAGGCAATTCCCTGCCTCCAGCCCCACTCCACGCTGTCTCCTGGCTGGAAGTGGTTCTGCTGCTGAGCCCACAAGCAGCACATCGCTGCACGAGGCCTCTCCATCCCACTGCTCGCTCTTGATCAGTTATTAAAACCAGAAAATTCTCCAACCATGAAATTCGTCCCAGCTTCCCCCTGGCATGCCGGGCTGGAAGAACCAAACCGCAGGGCCTGAGCTTCCAGGGAAGGAGCAAATACCACTTCCAGCAGGGCATTTTGGGGTGTGCCAGTGTTCCCCTGTGGCTCCTGCACTGCCCACCCACTGCTCTGCAGGACCTTACCACCCAGCTCCCAGCAGGATCTTGGTCTCCCTTCTTTCACCTTTATCAAATCTGGTTTCCACTCTCTTTCACTGGACCCCTTTTACATCATCTCCGTTTTCTAGTTTCCTCCTCTCAGCCTTGTCTTACCTTGCAGATGAGAGGCAAAACTCGTTTTCTGACCCATTTTCCGCTGGAGATTGGCTCTAAACCGAGCTCACAAGCTCTGGTAGCTGTGGCTGCTGGGGCCCAGCTACGTCCCTTCACTGGCTGAAGGTTGGAGCCAGAGCTGTCCTCTTCCTTTCTTTGCAGCATGCCTTGTGCAAAACAGATATCTTTGGGGTTAGAATGTGGGTTGTTTTCCTATTTTAAGCATATTCATGCTGACATTCTCATCTGGGCAGCTGCAGGGAACAACAAGAGACCCCCCTCAGCTCTCACACAACAACTCCCTGGAGGTCTGGTGGTCCAGCTCCAAACCCAGAGTACGGATATGCCTCAGAATAACTTACATATTTGCTACAGGGCAGAGGATATAAATACATTCATGGTAATGCCAGTCCTATGTATCGCCTCGACAGCAAAATTAGTACTTAGTTCCCTGCAATATGTGGGATTTTTTTCCCTTTTTCCCATGCGTGTTGTAACCCTGGTAACCGACAGCACCCGCACCGACGACGTCTGACTCGCACTGCTTTGTTCCCGTCTGGTACAAAAAAAGGCTGCAAACACTTCACCACGCTGAAAGCTAATGAAACCACCCAGATTTGACTCTCAGAGCTGATCTGAAACCCTGCAGGCCTCAATCTCCTCCCCCCTTCAGCCCTGACCCCGCAAGGGATGGAGCCAAGAGCCTCGAGCACCTGCCCACGACATCGGGCACACCTGAGCTCAAAGGGGCTCAGTTTCTCTTGGCTGAAGGAGCTCAGAGCACCCACAAACTCCCCACGGTGCCTACAGACTGAGCTGTGTGTGGAAGGTGAAAGGGAGCCCTGAAGCTCTTCTTTCAGCCCGAATAGAAATATGTCATGTTGCAGATGGCAGCGGGCACGCACAGGCTGGGGACACAAACACCAATGTCCCTCTGCACAGGGTGTCCTCACGGCTGAAAGAGGTTTGTGCTCCTGCTCAGACACCACGGAACCAAAGCCCAGGGAAAGCACACCCTTGCTCCTATCACGGGGTCCCTTGAGGAGGATGAGTCACAGCACAACCCGAGCTGCCTCTGCTGCAGGACAGCTGCTCATTCAGGTCTTCTCCCTCCACCCAGCTTTTGTCATTTTTGCACGTGGGAATTGAATCCACTCTCAGATTTCCACCACATTTTCAGACTTGGACCTTGTCACCATGATCAGGAGGCATTTAGAATTATAGAATCCTCCAGGTTGGAAAAGATCTCCAAGGTCATCAAGTCCAGCCACATGTGCAGCTGACAGGCAGATGTAGTGTGTGAGCATTGGAGCCTCTTGGCTTTCAGAAACCAGAGTGTCTGAAAAACAACCCAAGAGGATGGTCACATTCATCACCAGGAGCACTTTGGCAGTTTATGGTGGTGGTGCAGTAGCACGACAAGAGGAAACATCCTGGGCTTTTCCACTGAAGCTGATGACAGGGACCTTGGCTGGTAAACATTACACAGCAGCAACTTCCCCATTAACCACAGCAGCCACCAGAGCCTCGCAAGCGTTTTGGGGTTTTATTCATTTCATCTTTAAGCCACACAAAAATGTGTAGAACGAGTTGCTGGAGAGGCTGGGGATGTTCCTCTGCCTCCTCTGTGCAAGGCTGAGCAGGGCTCCTGCCAAAGTCTGGTGACACAGCGAGGTCACGGGGGACAAACCTGCCCAGCCATGAGTTGGCTGTTCAACCACAGTTGTTCAAGGCCAGTCCTGTGGCTTTGTTGTCCACCCCACAGCACATCACCTCTCATTGCACTTCGTTGCAAGGTCTACAAAAATGTCTGGTCAAAAAAACCCATGTGAGTCTGTGCTACTGTACAGATAAATATCATGGGAGTAGCTCCATCTTCACTTCTTGCTCTGAATATTTCTCACAATTGGTTCTCCCAGCCCATTTTAATCTCCTCCCTCAAACCACCAGAGATGTGCCCCCACCGTGGTATCCTCTTTCCAACATGTGCCCAATAAAACAAGTTGAATTTTTAAATGCACGTAGACAACATGAAGAAAATGCTTGTATCGATGTGTTTTGTTAATTCCTCTTAAGCCAATTTTTCTCCAGTTTGCCTCCACAAGGCCTTTCAGACCAGAGAATGGATAGATAGATAGATAGATAGATAGATAGATAGATAGATGATAAAAATACCCAGCTGAGCTACCATTTGTAAGCTGAGGTAAAATCCACTGGGGCAACTTTACACCAGTGAAAGCACAACAGGCACAAAGAATCAGCTTTTCCAAGGATTCATGGATTTGAACTGTCTGGAGCAGCCAGCCCATAACCACCACACCATCCTGAGGGCTGCACGGGCAGAAGAACCCATTCCCCTTTTGGCCTTGGGGAGGGTGGGGAGTGGGCCAGGTGCTGAGCATCACCTGGCACTGGGATCATGGCTCTGCACCACCTGCAAATCCTATGTGGAAAACCAGGATCTGAAGAGGCTGGAATTTTACCAGCTTTCCTTGCAGTACCTCAGCAGTTGACACTTTGACAACATCTAACGTGTGTTTAAGGTGTGATTTAGGACAAAAATTGCATTGCTTGACCCTTCTTTGTTACACTCTTCAATTACTGCTCAGCAGCACTGGGGCAAAAAGGCCCCACTGTGCTGCAATTTAACATGTTGCAGTGTATCATCAGAAGATTGAGCACTTGTGGTTTTGGAGTCATGGTCCAAAGCAAAAAATACAGTTAATAGGAACAGACTGATTTTAGTCATCCCAAATTCCCAGAGAGGTTCTTTTCTAAGAAGGAGAGGAGGGAGACATGTCCCGCCATCCGCTGGGAAATCTGGACTTCAGACTGTCTCAACCACCTCATGTCTGAGCCTCTTAAGCAGATGAGATTTCCCTAAGGTGATTTCCAGGGAGGGAAGAGTGGAAGCCACAGATAAGCTGTACAGAGCACGGTGGTAGGCGAGGTCCCAGGGCCACCATTGCTCTCATGGGGGATGTCTGTGGAGCTGCAGTGCTCCTGAATTTAGGTGCTGGAGGCTTGAAGCAAGGGGGTCATCCTGCTGCTGTCCCAGGAGTGACTTGTCAGCTGGACATCAGTGTTTTCTCATTTTGGAAGGAGCTGGCTTTGTCCTTGTCCACAGCTCCTTCATCTGTGTTTCTGCTCAGACTAGGTTTATACCAGATCAGCGCTTTGCTTTGTGTGGCTGCAGCTTTTCTGAGCCCTACAGATGGAATTACAGCACTGGCAAACTCGAGACAAGGGGAAATTCTTCCTTGCTTAACCTCTAGTCTCTATTTTAACCTCCCACTCGCCCCACATCCACCAGCCCCAGAGCTGAACGAGTGAATGGGGACACACATGAACTGGTGCTCAGCATCCTTCTGTCACGTTCTTAATTTTTTTTTCTTGTTGAATGAGGGCTAAAATTAGCTCAGCAGGAGGTGAGGGCTGGAACATTTCAGCTAAAACTGTCATAGTATTGAAAAGCCATAGTTTTGCTGATTATTTCTCAGCTTTCTTACTGTGAACAGCATTGCCTGGCCTTTTATTTTGACAGATGAATGCAGGCAAAATCTCTTAAAATAAAGTGATCTGCCAGGCTTTTCAGGTCATTCTCCAGATTATTTAATATTTGACCTGGAAAGGCATGTCCAGCTGAAGGTGCAGCCAGCTCAGTGTGTCACAGCCATGGCCAGGGAGAGGCACAAAGGGCAAGGTGTAAAGTGGGGGTTGTGGAGGATATCCCAGGCCCTGACTGCACCCTGCAAATGACACGAAAGCCCCCCAGCCCCTGTGCCCCCCATCATGGGCACATCTCCACAGACTGACTCGGGCTTTATTGGATCATTTTTCTTCTTTGCATTTTAATAGAACAACAGAACAGTTTAAAGCCATGGGCAGGGACACCTTCCACTGTCCCAGGCTGCTCCAAGCCCTGTCCAGCCTGGCCTTGGACACTGCCAGAGATCCAGGGGCAGCCACAGCTGCTCTGGGCACCCTGTGCCAGGGCCTGCCCACCCTCCCAGCCAGCAATTCCTTCCCAAGATCCCATCCAGCCCTGCCCTCTGGCACTGGAAGCCATTGCCTGTGTGCTGTCCCTGCCTGCCTTGTCCCCAGTCCCTCTGCAGCTCTCCTGGAGCCCCTTCAGGCCCTGGCAGGGGCTCTGAGCTCTCCCTGGAGCCTTCTCTTGTGCAGCTGAGCAGCCCCAGCTGTGCCAGGCTGGCTCCAGAGCAGAGGGGCTCCAGCCCTTGGAGTATTTTTGTGACCTGATGTATTTTGGAAAGCTGCTGTGAAGAGTTTGTTCAGGGGTAGAGTACTTTCATCCTTTTCTTTCAGCTTTCAGGATGAGCAAGTTTTGTAACCTCTGTACCTCACAAGTGGCAGTCTTGGAAAACAGGAAGGTTAAATTATTGGGTCACATCTCATGGACTAATGAACGAGGACAAAAATCAGATCTTAATTCAAGGGACAAAGGAATCTCTGCTACAATTTGGTTTCAAGGCCTTAAGCACCAGGATACAGTATGTACCTCATGGAACAAGGTGAAATGTACAAAAACACGTCTGCAATGCAGAGTTCTGTGGTTGTCCATGAGGCTCAGTTGGTGCTGTAGCTCAGATTCAAAGCTATCGTCTCATCTCTTCTGGGTTAAGACCCAGCAGTCCAGCTTGGTGGGAGAAGTACAAGTGAACCAAATATTCCCTCTCTCATGGTCAATCCAGAATAAAACCGACCCAGCTGTGGCTGCCCCATCCCTGAAAGTGATCCAGGCCAGGCTGGACAGGGCTTGGAGCAGCCTGGGATAGTGGAAGGTGTCCCTGCCCATGGATGTGCCTACTCATGGCAGGGGTTTAGAACTAATTTCAGGTCCCTTGCAAACGGAATCATTCCCTGATTTTTCTGATTTTTGTGGTTCTTAGACAGCTGGCTGTAACCCCAGCATGACCCCACACCTGGTCATATATACCTAGATTTGGAGTGATCTTTCTAACCCCAGGTCCGTGCTGCCCACAGAGACCTGCTCACACAGATCAGTGCTACAAAACTCAAGAGGAATCAGCAAAGGGTTTTGTGAGGCCCTTGTCTGCTTCATCCTTCACCTGCTTTTGATGGTGATCCTGGAGCTTGTGATGCATGTCATCCCTGCCAGCTTGGCCCACTGCACCATGTGATTATTGGAATAGCTCACATCTGGGGGCTCAGAATGGAAATGAGCCAAACTGTAGCATAGAGGAGGTTATTTCAACTCCCGTCCTCCAGCTGTGTCTTAGTGCACATCAAACCAGACAGGATGAGTGCATCCATCCTGCCTCAGCTTCCCATGCTGATCCCCACCCAAAGGTTGAGGAGAGAACCTGGAGACTGAGACTCACCCATGACCAAAGCCCATTTTGAAGCTGGCTCGTGTGCTCAGCACCATGGGTCCAGCTGAAGGCACAGTCCATTTGGAGACAGCCAAATGCTGTGTGTCAGTAAATCCCTCTGGGAAGGGCACATCTGTGCTGAACAGAAGGCACAGCATCAATCTGGTGCTCACAGAGACTGACCTGCTGATGTGCCCACCCAGCCCCTGGAGCACAGCAGAGGCTGAAATCACAATCCTGGGGCAGAGTGGGAGCTCGCAAACCCGTCTGGACATTTTTCTTGTCCACGTTCTTCAGTCTCCACCACTCTGGTGGTTTCCACTCAAGGTCCTGCTCTATGGAAGGCAGAAACAATTTATAGGGACTTGCTCCTGGCAGAGCAGACGTGCAAGGAGGATTTGGAGCAGGGAATGGCTTAAGGCAGGGTGAGAGGGGCAAAAGGAACAACCACCATTATTTCCAGAGGCATGGGAGATGAAAAGGGTAGGAAATAGTCGAGGAAAACCCAAGAACTGCCTTCCTCCTGATATTTTCTTCCTCACCTGCTGGCCCAGGCCAGCAGTGTCCCAGCAGAGAGCACAAGGTATTTGTGAGACAGGGACAGGGTCAAAGGGGAGCTGTGTTCCCAGCACTGGGGCTCTTTCAGGCTGAAGTTAGGAGAAATAGGAACAACGACAAAAACCACCCAGCGGATTTTGGGCAGCCAGTCCCTCCAGCTGTGGGCTGACAGGGTGCATCCAAACTGGGGAGCCAAAAGCCTTGGGCACAGAATCAGGAGCCCAAGGCTCAGGATGATCCCACCCGGGTGTTCCCTACCCCAGAGAAGCCCACTCAGGGCTGGGGTGGCTGCTCCCACCGCTGACCCCACACAGCACTCACTCAGAGCAGCATCTCTCCAGTCTGCCTCATCCACACCACAAAAAAAGCCACTTGGCACAGTTTGGGATCAAGTGTACATTTTTATTTTTTAATGGAACATAGACTCCTTTAGAAAAAGAAACATTCAGCTGGATGATAACACCCATAGAAAAAACACCAATCTTGTGTTCTCTTTTTTTTTTTTTTTTAATTTGGCATTTGTTATCTGCATTTATATTAAAGCAAAGTGCATCTTTCTTACTTTTTTCTCGTTTATACACATTGCACAATACATAAATAATGATGCTTATAAAACGTCTTTATATTTACAAGTAATAATATATTTATATATAACATAAAATACATTTTTTTCTTTAATAAATCTCAGGGTTTTTTAAGGAGTCCTTTCTTTTGTGTGGGTGTTTTTCCAAAGCACTACAATGCTAAAGTTCCAAGAAGAATGCTCTCTTGTTCAATTAAACCTTTATATTTAGAAAAATAGCTTATGTTAAGGTCTAAACATGCTCATTGAGCTAAGAACAGTGTAAAAGTATCATACTCGTGTATGAATTCAAGAAGAAATGAAAGCACAACTGCATTTCCAGATAAGATGGTACCTGGATAACCTGATCTAAGCAGGTTATGACACACCGACTGCTGTGAACACTTTTTCTCTTGTTTTCCCCACTTGTTTTTCTTTAGTTTTGTGTTAATCTTTTTTTGTTTATAATTTATTTTTTTTTTTTTTAGGTTTAGAATTCTGTCACTTTGCATTCTCAGCTCAAACGGCCAAGCATGGGCCACACGCCCGGAGTCCCTCCACTGTTGTTTTCTCCCCTTACACCAATCCACGATCATAAAAAACATAGAAAAAGCAGTGGAACAATGAACACAGTGACAAGACATTGAACCCAGCAACAAGAGAAACACAAAAGGTCGGTAAGAGACCTGTCTGGGAAGGTTTTGCACCATCCTCCGGCGGCAACGCGGGGTCAGCACTGCTGGGGAAGGGGTCTCGGTGTCACCGTCACTGGGAAGGTGGTGCGTACAAAAATACAGTCATCTCCTTGTGTTGTCCAAGAGAAGGAGCTGTAACATAGAGCTAGTGGCTTTCAAATCCGTCGATCCCCATTGGATAATCCTTTTCGAGAGGCGTGAAGTAAATTATCTCGTGTGATCTATCCCCACTGCACCCTTCTCTCGCCCTTCTGAGAGTTATTGGTCATTCACACTTTTAAAAAATAGATATATTTATCAAAATACCCCAAAGGCAAAAAAAAAAAAAAAAACAAAACAACAAAACAAAACTAACAAAAAAACCGAACAAACAAACAAAAAAAAATCTTTCATTAAGCTATTTCTCAAAAAACGAAGAAGGGTGAACGAAACGAAACGAAACAAAAAACAACAACAACAAAAGTCTGCATGAAAAGCAAGCACTCAGAAGGAAGTAATAGCAGCAAAGTAGTATAGATGTCATGAGTTCACTCTGTCTCGAGTCACCGGTTGTTGAAAATAACCTCCAACCAGCAGGGGCAACTGCTGATGAACTGTCTGGTGTAGCACTGGCCCCAGCCTTTCACAAAACTGATCTGCACGGTAAATCCGGTCCACGGCTGCTGCGTGAACTCGTGGTCGTTGGGTCTCTGCAAGCTGTACGCCTTCTCGTAGTCAAAAGCCTTGATGGAAAACCCTGGGAACACTTTGTGGACCAGCAACGTCCTGGAGTCGGGGTTGTCCAGTGTGGCCGACTTGATGAAGATGGGGTAACTGCTGCGGTTGTACACCCACACGCCGTCCACTTCCTTGGTGAGCTGGATGCCGTAGCCGATCTTGCTGCGCACCTTCTGCACCAGCTGGCTTTTGTTGTCTGAGTTGAGCTGTCCGAGGCAGAAACCATTCCCCTGAGGTAGATCATAGAAGATGTCCAGGGAGGGCTCTTGGACAGAGTACAGCCGACCCACGCGTGTCTTCTCTTCCCAGTATGCCACCACACACCAGTGTGACCTATCCCCTGGCTCCTGAAGAACTTGAGAATCTGCACAACAACAGGGGAAAAAAAAAAAACAAAGAGGAGATTTAGCATCAAAGGAATTAATACAAACCAGCAGGACCTTGCCTGCCCATGGCTTCTGCATACATCCATGTCCACAGTGCGTCCACTCTTTCCAAAAAAACACCCCCAGGTCTGGGGCACTCCTGTGTTGTTTCAGTGCCTAGTTCTAGTTGGATTTACAGGTCCTGAATGACAAAGTCAATGACACAGCCACCCTCACCCAAACCAACACCAGGACCACCTCCAGTCAACAGGAGAGGTGGGATGTTCCTGCAACCAAACACCTGAACCCCCTGATTTTTCCACCTACTGAATGTTGGCTTTATTTCCATAAATGACAATCTACTGTGCACAGACACTGAAAAAAATGAGTTGCTGCTAAGAAAACCACATTGAAAGTCACCCCACAGGGCCAGAGGGGATGAGAATTTGACTGCTCTGGTTCACAGGGCTTTTCCTTGCCCACAGGGCCTGGGTGATGGACGGCAAGGGGACATGAGGTATGTATGGGAAGCACCAAAAGATAGAGAGAACCAAAAAAGTCTCACACAACTATAGTAAAATAACAATTGTTGTTAACAAAATTGGCCTGAAAACTTGCAAAAAAACGTAGAAATTAATTCATGTAGCCCTTCTCTCAACTCCCTTTCCCACAGTTACCTCACGCAGCACAACAATGATGTAGGAGGAAGAAGCAAGGCAGGAGGAGGGGAAAAAATGTGAGAAAGCCCCTTTTCCTGATGAGGGATCCTGAGCAGCCTGGCGTTGCTCAGCAGGTAATTCCTTCCAGCCTCAGTAGGCATGTTAAGACCTGGGAACTATTCATCTCTATAATAGTATTAAAAAAAAAAAAAAAATCAAGCTGGGAGTGCAAGTTAGTGAGCACTACCAAAATAATCCTCTGAACTACGAGAGAAACTGCTGGAGCTGGGATGGTGGGTGACCTAGCAAACAAATGCTCTTCCTACAGCCCCCCTCCAACCTGCTCTTTCTATTTCTTGCTATTAATAAGCACGTTTTCCCAGTTTTCCTCCCATCTTGTTTAAGCCCTGCACTGTGCTTTTAAGAGAGGAGAAGAGAGAGGAGAAAAAAAAAAAAAAAAAAAAGCCCAGCCACACACTTTTAATTTCCTCATTTCTATGCCAGCGAGGAAAATATTTCTCCAGTTGCTGGAGGCAGCTACTAAAAATGGGCCTGACTGTGTATGTCTCAAAATAGGGACCCTCATTCCCAGTTTAAAGCAGGGATGGGGTTCTGGTCATGCTGGGGTGGTCCCTGGGACAGCATCTGTCGAGGTGCACCCCAGTTCGTCCTTCCACTCCCTTTTTTTGGTGCCTCCCAAGACTTGGCTGTGGGTAACTTTCTGTCCTGCTGAAAGCTGGGACTGAGGAGGGGCAGGGAGGGCAGTCTGGGTTATTTCCTCCCCACTAACCCAGGTGGGGTGCCCTCCATGCAAAAGTGCATCCAGAGGGGCAAGAAACAACCCCAGGATGGAGTTTCCACCACCAGCCTGGGAGAGAGAAGAATCTGGGAGGGATGCTTCTGGATCCAGGGGAAGGATGCTCCTCCATCCAAAGGGGGATCTCTGTGACCACCTCTCTCCTCACTGCCAGCCTGCCAACGGTGTTCAGAGGCTTTTGGGTTTTGTTTTACAGCAGTTGAGGGAATTTTGGAGCCATTGGACCCCTGCTGAAATTCTTACAGGTTTTCATCGATTTGAACATAAAAGCATCCCTTTCAGGAGGTGGCAGGGGGGAAAAAAGGACTTTTTCACCTGGTATTTGTGCTTGCATCAGTGAAGACCATGTAACAACTAGTTCACTGCTGCTTACAGAGAGCTATTTAATGGCTAGAGCATTTAAGGAAAAGAAAAAACCCAAACCTACCAATAATTAAAAAAAAAGAAAAAAGAAAAAAATAGAAAACTGCCTTGGCGATGAATGAACAGACCTTTATGGAGGGCTGGAAGTTCATGAATGAATCCCACTAGGTTTCTGAATGACATGGGGTGACCAGACCTCAAGGACGAATCTTAGGTAATCCGGGATGTTTGAGTTTTTTTTTTGAGGAGCTGATGCCAGCACACAGTATAAATATGCCAGAGCCTCTTCCGTTTGTGGGCTTCGGCTGTTGACTGCATGTCTAGTCAAAAATCCATGAGAATGTAAGGGCTGAGCTCGGATAAACAGGCTCAGCCTCCCTGCCAGCCACCACCAAAGCTGCTTTTAGCAGTTGTTGGGACCCCAGAGGAGCCCCCTTGCTCCCCACCCACCTCCCTGGTTCTGGCACCCGCCAGGAAAACGGGTGGGAAAAGCCAGTGGCATCACTCCGACGGGAGAGGAGGTGGCAGGAGAGAAGGAAAAAATTACTCAAGAGATGCTTCCTACAGTGACAGACTTTCTTTTTTTTTCTTTTTTTTTGCCAGAAGGCTTTTTTTGGTGGCAATAATCACGGATCTGTGCAAACGAAGCAAACAGAAGCATTATGCTCAAAAACACCCTGCTGGGTTCACCCTGTGCAACCTGGGGTCATGGCAGGCACCTACCATCCAACTCCCTGCTGCAAACTCACACAAAAACCCTGATCCCAGGAAAATCCACAGCCACATCCTCAACACCTCCTCGTGTGTGACAGCCCATAGATGGCTGCAAACCCTTTGGGATCCCTGTTTTGAGTTAAAAGCATCATTTTTACGAGCTCCTCAGTGCAAACAGATCCCTTTGTAAATGCCTGGAGAACTCCCAGCAAACTGGGGGCGTTCCCATATCCCAGCAAACAATGATAATGTTTAATGCTATAAACATCTGCGCTATTATTTCGTTATTAAGGATCCCTCCATTTGCTGCTATCACTGGGTTATTTAGGATTTTCCATGGTTTCCATTACAGGCCTGCCTTGAGGCTCCAGCAGGCTCCCCCTGGTGCGTTGTGCAAGCTCATTGTGAAAAAATAATAGTATAGAAATAACTGAAAATAAAGTGAGTTTGCCCTCAGGAATTCCGGGGATTAGTTGTATTGATCACTCATAGTCAGGTCTACAGAGAACATCCATTCACATCAGCTCCTCATACAGAGGGGAGAAATCAAGGCAATATCCCAAAGCCCCCTGGGGTAACATTTTTTGTAATTTGGGAGCAGATGGTTCATCACTTGTGATGGCCCAGCATAACCGTATTACAAACCATATCCCATGGAAAACTATTTTTTTTTTCCATATTTTTTACACCTTCCTGGATTTTCCTGAGGGGCTGCCCCAGTTTTGCCAGGGCATCCATTGTCCTCCACAAAAGAATCATCCCAGCCAAGTCTCAACACAATCAGCACAAGGGGCTCTGACCTTCCCCACCACTTGCCTTGGCCACCAAAACCATCAAGTCCTGCCTGAACTTTCTCAATACAAGACCACAAATTTTTCCTCACTGGAGGTGCACAGGGCATGATCCTGCTCCTGCTGGAAGTGCTTCATCCATACAGAAACCCAGGAGGATGGGATACCAAAGCAATAACCCCCAAAAAATCGACAGCTGCAGAAACAATAATGGGTATGGGTCATTCCCACCACAGAAACACCCAAATTTATCAAGTCCCACACTTGGTTCTTCCAAGCTATGGCAGAAGGGCTCACACCTCACCTTGTTTGGAAGTGGCAGGAAATTTCTGTGTGGCTTTTCTCTCCATCACATGGTGAGTTTTAATGTGATGAAAACATGTCGTCTGTACTTTTTCTTTCCAAGCTCCAGCAGTTTTATTAGGAGCTCGGGAAGAAAAAGTTCTTTTTTTTTTTTTAATTCACAGAGAACCAAAGCATTTTAGCAAAATTTAATTTAAAAAATAATAATCATAAACTAAAACAATACAGCTCCTGTCCTGGGGTTGTTTTAGGTCTCTGTTGTCCTTCAGATCTCAGCCTTGTCCCAGTGCCAGGTTCATGAATGCAAAGGGGAGCTAGGCTGGGGATCTTTTGGTTTTGTTCTGGGGGTTTTTTTAGCTAAAGGTTTTTCCTGTAGTCAACCAGCCTTGAAAAAAAAGAGCAAGTTTAGCACACACTGAGCTATCTGACCCACCAGGACTGCCCCCAGCTGACCACATCAAGGGCTGTCAAAATTATCACCAGTATCTGGGACAACAACTCAGTGCTGAAAATGGGAATAAAATGGCCTTACTGATGAGGATTTTAAATGCCTGTAATTGGATCTTTCATCAATGACATCAGGTTTAGAGGCAAATTAAACTATCCAAATGTAGAAGTGTTCAGAACTAGGTATGTACACATTTCGAAACACATGTACATATGTATTTATTTTTCCAAAAAGCAGTTTTGATCCTGAACATCTTCTCACACTCTTCCTAAAGTTCTCACCATCTCACCCCC
This sequence comes from Sturnus vulgaris, assembly GCF_052056855.1. Lineage (NCBI taxonomy): Eukaryota > Metazoa > Chordata > Aves > Passeriformes > Sturnidae > Sturnus > Sturnus vulgaris. The sequence goes on from NC_142283.1 coordinate 80,707,118, forward strand.
TCCTCTCCCTCTTTCTGGCATCTGGATTTCCCATTGAACATCAACAGTGGCACAATATTCACAGGGTAGCGTTTTCCCTGAACTGCTAACAAAAGTCTCCTCATTTTCAAAAATGGTTTGGGTTGGAAGGGACCTTAAAGACCCTCTTGTCCCGCCCCCTGCCATGGGCAGGGACACCTTCCACTGTCCCAGATTGTTTCAAGCTCAGTGTCCAGCCTGGCCTTGGACACTGCCAGGGATCCAGGGGCAGCCACAGCTGCTCTGGGCACCCTGTGCCAGGGCCTGCCCACCCTCCCAGCCAGCAATTCCTTCCCAAGATCCCATCCAGCCCTGCCCTCTGGCACTGGAAGCCATTGCCTGTGTGCTGTCCCTGCCTGCCTTGTCCCCAGTCCCTCTGCAGCTCTCCTGGAGCCCCTTCAGGCCCTGGCAGGGGCTCTGAGCTCTCCCTGGAGCCTTCTCTTGTGCAGCTGAGCAGCCCCAGCTGTGCCAGGCTGGCTCCAGAGCACAGGGGCTCCAGCCCTGCAGCATCTCCGTGGCCTCCTCTGGGCTGGCTCCAGCAGCTGCACGTCCTTGTGCTGTTGGGAGACTCCAAGACCTGGAGAGAGCCTGCCCGGCTTTCCAGGAGAGAGCTTTCTGCTGGAAAATAAATGCCACGGGCACTGCCAAGGAGCAGATGAACACATTACAGCTCTTCCTCCTTTATCCACCAGCACACACGGAGGGCATTTGTGCTTAAAAAAAAATTGGCTGGACTGGTGTCAGCACAACATGTCTGGCTGGGGCCAGGGCTGAGACCAAGCTCAGCATGTCTAGCACCCGATAATCTCTCTTGGCTGACCTTAAGTGGCATTTGTGTGTCCAGGACAGTTCCATGACCCTCGTCTTCTCCTACTTTTTGAGATGCAAGAGATGGAGACACAAACGCCAGAGGTTTTCATGGGGTTTTAAATGCTCTTCTGGAGGGTCCTCTGGACTTCCCCAGTTGCAGTTTTGCCCCTCCTGTTACTGGCAAGTGCTGATTTTGTAAGGTCTCAGGAAAAACATCCCCCTGACCCATTACTTGAGAAGTGAAAGGCATTACCAACAAGGTGGGGAGAACACAGAGCATAATGTGCTCAACAAAACAAAGAAAAATGGGCACCAAAAAGGGTAATCCCACTTCCTCTCA